>NC_081410.1:458566442-459166442 GCF_030272615.1 Cryptomeria japonica | reverse complement strand
GCAATGCATAGAAAATAGTTTTATTGCATGAAATTTGATTACATCCAATCGCTTACAACCGGGTTACAACATACCAACACACAGGCCTGGTAGAATAGGCCACAACCGAGACCTTTAATCGAAAGATCTATCTTCTAGGCACAATCTATCTATCTGATACTCTGATTGATTGTCCTTGATTACATTATAAAGCATAATTACAAATATATATATCGATCCAAAGGATCTAGTTGGACCAAAAGGTATAAAAACCCAAAGAACAAGACCTAACATGCAAAATGAACAAGGTCGGCCTCCGCCAAGAGATTCCTTCAGAAAATCCAAAGGATGAAATGTAGATCACTGGGAACAGGTTGGCCACACGCTAAGGAACATTGAAATCAACATCCAAGGCTCCACAAGGTTCATAATGGGTTTTGTTAGATCACCAGAATAGGTCTTAAGCAATCGGTAACAAAAGAAAAACCGGTAACAAGAAATTGTAATGGAAACCGGTAGCGATATCTTGCCAGTAAGTGTTCCAAATGAGTTGCGGTTTGAAAGAAAGAAAGATGATCAAGTCTTCAAGTAGAGACCAACTCCATAGGATCCGGTGAGCCAAAAACTAAGACACATAGAAAGGAAAACTGAAACTGCAAACAAAAAACAAAACAAAAAGGAAAATGTTTTTTTGGTTGATGCAAGATTGCTGTGAACCCGGGATGCTCCTGCATCATGTGGTCACAAACAAATATGGTTTAGGGGCCAATTAATTATAAACTCCAAAAGAAGAGCATCTTAATGATCCCCTAAACATTCTGTACCTGAAAAGATTCTATGCCTAGTTTGTGGTAGTGTACCTCATGTTCACAATCAGAAAATTCCAAAAAAATTGAAAATATCCAAAATGCAAAAAAAAAAAAAGATAAAAAAAGTAAAGTAAAATAATTTTGTCCAATGGTGAAAACTTAACAAACAGGCGCCTTGGACATGAAAATATGATGAAAACCTGGAAATAGGCTCCATGTGTAAAGGGGTAGTTCCATTATCCTTTGGTCCTTGCATCCACCTTTCCATGGCATGGTATCTATTGTTACCTGCCCCATCTTCATCTCCATCACATCCGCCTCTTTTTCATGTGGTATATCATGGTACCTAGAATCCCTCACCTCCATTTTCTGTGCCTTGTACTTTGCTTGTCCGTACTCCTTGTAAATAACCTTTCGTGCTAGGTGCTTTGTGCATAGTGGTGTCTCGTCTTGTATATTCCTCCTAGTCCTCTTTGGTTGCTTTTTCAGTTGTATATAGGTGTCACTATACATATCTCACATGTCAATCATGTCCTTCGAGATCATATCCTATCAGTTGGTTCTTCAACAATTATCCCAGAGCATCTTTGTCGTCATGCTTGCATCAAGCGCCTTTTGGTGTCCCATCATCACCAATATTTTATCCAATCATTAGTCTATGCAAGATGTATCCTTCCTTAAGTTAGACATCATCAATCCTCATCTACCAGTCATTCTTTACAAAAGATATCTGAGACACTTGTGTTTTCTATGGTTCTTTTTTATCATTGTTTATCTTTTTAAAGCTCCTCGGGTCCTATTTCATCTTGGTTGCTGATGGCATGATGAAAGAATAAGAATCTGGTTAACTACTGAGAGGGAGGGGTGAATCAGTAGATAGAAAAATTGATACAAACTTCACCAATCTCAAAATAAATCTCTCAAAGTAAACTTAGAACTATCAATGCAATATCACTGTCAAGATAAAAACTCTCAAGATAAATCAGTTGACTGTTACAACAAATTAACAGTAAACAACTTCAAACTCATAAACATCCAAATGTTGTTACTGCCATAAGTAAAAATTCATTTCACAATGCTTCCGATTATCATGACTTATCAAAATGAATTAAGTAGTTAAACAAATCAACCATAAAAAAATAACCACAAAAACATTCACCACTTGACACAATATTTTTAATGTGGAAACCCAAATGGGAAAAACCACGGTGAGATGAGACACAATATAACTATTTGAAATCTTCTGAAGTTCGCCCTATTAGGAGCCTATCCTATTGAAGCTTTACAAAAGTCCTGTTAAAGACAGATCATGTTGGGGACCACCTGGTTAAGGGATTGACTATAATAACTTGTTAGAAGCAATACCCTGTAAGGAGTAACCTCAGTAGAGGATTCGGAAATTGAAGCTAATGGATCATGTTGTTAGAGGATTTGAATAGCACCAAGCTTGTTAGAGCTTACCCGGTTAGGGGATTTCAATTTTGCTATAATTGTTAGAAAACAACAGGAGTTTGCTGATCTGTTTGAATAGCACTACTCTTGCTTGTTCAGATCCTTTTCATGCTCCTATCTACCTTTACTCAAACTATAGATACATCAACCGGTTTGGCAACCACACACTCAACTAAAAATTTTCCAACTCTGAAACTAAACAACTCATCAACCTTATAAACAAATCAATTACATTGGTAACACAACAAAAACCTAATTCTCTCATATAGATTACAAACAAGTCGGTTCAAGTATGACCATTGGATTACATAGCAATCTCTGCACATCAATCAAGAAAACCTCGATCGCTCCTTGATCACCGCTTCGTCGAACTCAGTAACTCATCATGCGCTTTGCATTACATACAATATACTTGCTCATTCCCTAGAAAAAAACCATTTTATCAACGCGCCAAAGTCACTTGAAACTCTCTTCATACAATAATCATGCATGTCATAATCATTACCTCTCATCATCAGATCATAAACCAATATAACCAATTCACCAAACTTAATTGGTTAGGGTTTATCAAATGAATAGGTAGGGTTTACCGGTTCACTTTCAGAAATTCTTCCTACCGGTTACAGTTTCTTTTCACTAGCTCTTCTTACCGATTACAAAACATCATTACAACAATATCAATAATATCATTACCAGTTAATTGACATCAATGACAATATAACATATCATTAATGCAATCTTCATGCAATTGCCAACAATCTCCCCCTTTGGCATTGATGGCAATACAAATATCAATACCATTGATTGTTGTGTGATTGTGAATAGGAATCCTAGTTTACATTACCAAGTATTTACCTTCAAGTCAAAGTTTCCTGCATATGGATACCATAATCCATAGTCAACAGTACCTTTCAAATATCTAAAAATCCTCTTGGTTGCTATCAAATGTGTTTCCTTAGGATTCTTTTGGAATCTAGCAACTAGGCCAACTGCATGAGCTATATCTGGTCTGCTGTGAACAACATAATGCAATTTTCCAATCATTGACCGATATTCCTTCTCATCAACAGATGTGGATTCATCTTCCTTTGACAACTTACAACCTATAATCATTGGTGTCCCAACTAGTTTACAGTCACTCATACCAAATGTCTTCAAGACATCTTTCACATACTTAGACTGTGTGATGAAAATACCATTCTTCATTTGTTGTATTTGCAAGCCTATGAAAATTTTTATTTCTCCCACTAAAGACATTTCAAACTCATTTTTCATTTCATCTACAAAATCATTGCTCATGTCATCGTTTCCTCCAAATATGATATCATCTACAAAAACTTTGCTGACCAGCATTTATCTCCTTCAAATTTGAGATATATGTTGCTATCTTCATTGGTTCTCAGATACCTATCTTCATCAAATGTGTATGAAGCCTTTCATACCATGCTCTCGATATCTGATTTAATCTATATAAAGCCTTATGCAATTGCATACCATGTATTTCTCATCAGTCAAAGCATAACCATCCGACTGCTCAATGTATACTTCTTCTTCCAGTATCCCATTCAAAAATGCTGACTTAACATCCATTTGGTATACCTTGAATTTCTTATGTGCTGTAAATGCAAGTAAAGTTCGGACACCTTACAGTCTTGCCACTAGTGCAAAAGTCTCACCATAATCTTCTCCTTCCTCTTGTGCATAACCTTTGCAAACCAACCTAGCTTTGTTGTGAACTACAACATCATCTTCGTTCAACTTGTTCCTGAATACCCACTTAGTACCTATCACATTTTTATTTACCAGTCAGGGTACTAGGGTCCATGTGTTGTTCTTCTCAATTTTATCTAGTTCCTCCTCCATAGCTTTAACCCAATGATCATCACCAAATGCTTCCTTAGCAGTTCTTGGTTCAATAGTGGAGATAATGCAGGAATTCTCTCTGATTCTTCTTCTGGTTAGTACTCCAACATCCTTATCTCCAATAATCTGCTCAGGATTGTGACTCAGTCTCACATATCTTGGAATAACATGATCATTATCTTCAAGTTCATCTTCTTCATTATCACCATCTTCTACTGAATTTATCCATTCTAGTTGAACTGGTACATAAGTACTTGCTTTACCGGTTTCAGATTTCACAGTTTCTGGTTCCAAAAACAAAATGCAAGGATCTTCTTCCTTTTTCTCCAAACTAGTTTCCTCTCAAACTTCAGGATATTCATCCACTCGAACATCAACACTCTCAATAATTCTCTATGTCCGGTTGTTAAAACACTTGTAGGCCTTAGTCTTAGTGGAATAACCAATAAATATACCTTCATCACTTTTAGCCTGAAATTTGCTAACATAATCACCTCAATAAAACATTTGCTTCCAAATATCTTGAAATAACTAACATCAGGTGATCTTCCATACCAGTATTCATAAGGAGTCTTGTCCTTACCTCTTTTTACCAGAATCCGGTTCATAGTGTAGACAATTGTGCTGACAACTTCTCTCCAAAAAAATTTCGCTACACCTTGTATCAACATCGTCCTAGTAGCTTCAACAACTGACCGGTTGTTTCTCTCTACGATACCATTCTGTTGTGGTGTCCTCAGTGTAGAAAGATGTCGTTTGATACCATTTTCCTCACAATATCTAGTGAACTCCTCAGAAGTAAATTCACCGCCTTGATATGTCCTTAGACACTTTATTTTCTTACCGCTCTCCTTCTTAGCTAAGACCCCGAATGCCTTGAACTTACTAAAAGCTTTAGTCTTATCCTTCAAGAATGTGACCCACATCATCCTTAAGAAATCATCATTGAAGATTATATAGTATCTGTCACCTTGAATACTTTTTTTCCTTATTGGTCCACAAAGATCTGTATGAACCAAATCTAACGGTTGTTCTGCTGAAAAATATTTGCTCTTGAAAGTTGAGGATGTCATCTTTCCCAATTGACATTCCTTACATAGAGCATTAACCAGTTTGTCCAACTGAGGCAAACCTCTCACTGTCTTGGACTTACTCACTTTAACAATGTTATCAAAGTTCATATGACAAAATATCCTATGCCAAAGCCAACTATCATCTATCTTTGCAATTAAACAGTTGCTGACTTTAGGATTAAGGTGAAATGAGTTACCTTTAATTTGCTTCTCGGTTGCAATTCAGTTCACCTTTGCTCCCATAGATTTTTCACATACCATTCTTAAAATCCAATGGGTATCCTCTGTCATTGAGTTGAGCCACACTCAAAAGATTGTGCTTTAAACCTTCAACCCAATAGACATCATTTGCACTGCTCTTTCCATTAAGATAAATAGTTCCCTTACCTTTAACCATGCAGGGTGAGTCATTAACAAATCTTACAACTCCACCATCAAATTCCTTCAAAGAAAGAAATTTTCTTCGATCACTGGTCATGTGATGTGAACAACCACTATCAATGATCCAATCATTAGAGTTATCCATCCGAGATACTAATGCCTTCTGATAAGATATCTCCTCTTTAATGGATACAAACATAATATCTTTATTAGCATCACCATCAGATTCCTCATCAGTGATACCACCATCAACAACAATAAGACAATCTCTTTTGCCTTTACCCTTATACTTCTTGAATTTCTCTCGTTTGTGCTCATTATCACCATTAGGACAATTAACAGCTATGTGTCCAATCTTGTTGCATGCAAAACATTTCAAAGGTAATTTACCTCTATATTTACCAGTACCTCTGGGCAATTGCTTGGCCAACAATGCTTCAAGCTCAGCTAAACTGTCTTCATCATCAACTTCTTTGCTGGATCTAGATTCATATCTGTGACTGTCATCTCTACTTTTCCTCATATATGGGTTAGAAACAGAAGCTCTAAATGTAGACTCAGATTTCTATACACTAACATCATAATCATTTAATGCAAAAGTAGTAAGCTTGCCAATGATGGAGTCAAGGGTTACCTTAGTTTTGTCAATAGACTTTAGCTCCTGAATGGTTGCAACTCAGATAGCGTAGACCGGTAGCAGGGTTCTCAATACCTTACTGATCAATGTGGCATCTTCCACTTTATCTCCTACACTCTTAATGTCACCGACTATCTCCTTTATTATTTGACCATACTACTAGATATTCTCACCTTCGGCCATCCACATGTCATCAAACTTTCCTCTTAGACTCTCTTCCTTGGCAATCTTAACATGTTCATCACCGCTATAATCTCTTCAAGTTTTTTCCATACGTCATATGCAGTCTCTAGACCATGAACATCTACATACTTTGCATCAAACAAAGAATTGATAATAGCCTCCAATTCTTGGTTGTTTTCTTGTTGCTCTTTCTTCTGATCATCGGTCATAGTCCCACTAGGTGAAACATATTGAGTATTAACATGTTCCCAGTATTGATTTCCTAGACTCTTGATATAAATCTTCATTCTCTCACTCCATATCCTATAGTTCTCTCTATTAAACTTTGACCTTCCTTCTTCATCATGATTTGCAAGATCTTTACTTGAAGTTGTTAGGCTTGGACCTTAGAGGACTTGATATGATCTGATACCAATTGATGGTATGATGAAAGAATAAGAATCCGGTTAACTATTGAGAGTGGGGGGGGGGAAGGGTGAATCAATATATAGAAAAACTGATACAAACTTCACCAATCTCAAAATCAATCTCTCAAAGTAAACTTAGAACTATCAATGCAATATCACTGTCAAGATAAAAACTCTCAAGATAAATCGGTTGACTATTACAACAAATTAACAATAAACAACTTCAAACTCATAAACATCCAAATGCTTTTACTTCCATAAGTAAAACTTCATTTCACAATGCTTTTGGTTATCATGACTTATAAAAATGAATTAAGTAGTTAAGTAAATCAACCATAAAACCATAACCACAAAAACATTCACCACTTGACACAATATTTTTGAGGTGGAAACCCAAATGGGAAAAACCATGGTGAGATGAGACTCACAAGATGATTATCTGAACTCTTCTAAAGTTCACCTTGTTAGGAGCCTAGCCTGTTAAATGTTTACAAAAGTCATGTTAAAGACAGATCCTGTTAGGAACCACCTGGTTAAGGGATTGACTATAATGCCTTGTTATAAGCAATACCCTGTAAGGAGTAACCTCGGTAGAGGATTTGAAAATACAAGCTAATGGATCACTTTGTTAGAGGATTTGAATAGAACTAAACTTGTTAGAGCTTACCTGATTAGGGGATTTCAAGTCTGCTGTAATTGTTAGAAAACAACAGGAGTTTGTTGATTTGTTTGAATAGCACTACACTTTCTTGTTCAAATCCTTTTCATGCTCCTATCTGCCTTTACTCAAACTGCAGATACATCAATCGATTTGGCAACCACACAATCAACTAAAACTTTTCCAACTCTGAAACTAAACAACTCATCGACCTTATAAACAAATCAATTAGGTTGGTAACACAACAAAAACCTTTCTCTCATAGAGATTACAAACAAGTTGGTTCAAGTATGACCGTTGGATTGCATAGCAATCTCTACACACCAATCAAGAAAACCTCAATCTCTCCTTGATCACTACTTCATCGAACTCAGTAACTCATCACGCGCTTTGCATTACATGCAATATACTTGCTCATTCCCTAGACAAAAACCGTTTCATCAACGCACAAATCACTTAAAACTCTCTTCATATAATAATCATACTTGTCATAATCATTATCGCTCATCATTAGATCATAAACCAATATAACCAATTCACCAAACTTAATCGGTTAGGGTTTATCAAATCAACATGTAGGGTTTACCTGTTCACTTCCACAAATTCTTCCTACTGGTTACAGTTTCCTTTCACTAGCTCTTCCTACCAGTTACAAAACATCATTACAACAATATCAACAATATCATTACCAATTAATTGACATTAATGACAACATAACATATCATTAATGCAATCTTCATGCAAATCCCAACTGTTGCCACAATCTTTTATATCATGGTGTGTTGGGAATAACAAGGCTTAGGATGCGATCTTGTTACTTTTGGTTTTTTCTTGGCATGTCTTTTGGATGTGTTTCTTGTTGTACCCTCATGAGGTCTCGACTATCTCATTTTACATTGGGGCATGTCTTTTTCTTGTGGTTTTTCTTGCACCATTTCTTGTAGGGTCTCTGTAACTCTGTGTGGTCCTAGAATAGCCTACATGTCAGTTTATATGTGTCCGTCCATGGATTGTCTATGAAATTCCACCCTGGTTCCTTATACCCTGGTGACTCACATACAATGGTAAATCAAAATAAGTGCTTGTTATATGGCATCATGTTTCACGGGTGCTCACGCTCTATGATATTTCCATCTCCATCTTCATTGCATTTGCATTTTCTCCTCTTTCCGTCTGCCTCTTGTCTTCTATCCTATCCTTTGGGGCATTGTTTCTTTTGAGACACTACCCGACCCCTTTTTCCCTATGCACCCTCTCGAGGGGGCATCCTTGGTCATTCCTTCTCCCGCCTGGGGCATTTCTTGCTCATTTTTCTTCAAGTCATCGGTGTCTTATTTTCTTTGCATCGACACTATTCTAGCACCACCGTGAAGAGGGGCAAAAGGTAGACACTCAAATTTGTCTAATCAATTTAATCAAATTTATTTCCCTTAGCTGCTCACATTAATTAAATAATCCATATTATTTAATTATATGTAGCATCTTGTCCCCCTTTGGTCAAATTAATTTAAGTAATAAGGCCATTTCCAATTAATTGATTAAAAATATTAATTAATTAATTCTCCTTTTCTATATCCAATTAATTGATTAAATATCTTAATTAATTAATCCCCCTTTTCCTCCCCTCCCCTCCTTTATTTGAATTTAATTAATTGAAATATTTCATTTGAATCACATGCCTCCTAACTTTAACCCCTCTTCTAACCTAACCTTTGGGTCCTAACCAATTCTATCCTCCTAACTAACCTTGTCCTTTCTAACCTACCCCCTCACATGTGTGTGCACATTCCTAATTTGCTAAATATTAGGAAATTGAAACAATTTTGGGGTGGCCTTCTCCCAAAATGGACATGTGTCCTCAAGGACACATGTCATCCCCATTCTTGACATTTTTCCCTCTTGGGGACACTTGTCCTTCCTTGATGAGCCTTTGAGGATAAGTGTGAAATCCCATTCCACATGGCATCCTTTGGATCACCACTTGTCCTCCTTGAGGAAAAGTGTTGTATTTTCAAGGCCTTTCATCTCCCTACCTTCCCTATTTAAACCCTCCCTTTTCTAAGCCATTGATCCACCTTCATACACTCATAATTCCATAATGCCAAATTTTACCCATGTTATTGAAATCATACCCTCATAATTCAACATCCCATCCAACCATTTCATCCATCTTTTCATCCTTTTGAACCATGTTTACATAATCATGCTTATTTTCATACTCACATCTCCTCATCCCACGTTCATATCTTGAATCCAACTTGCATAATCCCACATCATGGAACACAATCAAGTACTAACAACCTCATCAAGCACAAATCCTATCCGAGAACAATCAAATCAAATGGACATTGGCTTGCTTTTAGTTGTTGTTATTTGATATTTCCAATTTCCTTGCTAACAATGTTCTCAATCTTGAGGTGTTTGAATGAATTTTGTGTTAGCTTAGGTTTTTAATAACTCATATTTGCACACACTTTCATCCACACAGTAATAATTCATATTTCCCTTGGCACCAAGTTCCATCTAACTAATATCTCATGAAAAGAATATGGGAGTTATGGTATATTCGATGCAGTTTACTTGATGTTGATTCTACCAATCCCATTTAAATTTTAAATGTTATCTTCTTAATTACAAGACAACCTTCTTGGTATCAATACTTCTCATCACATCACAATATTGAGAAGCAAGCCATAATTCTTTGGCATCAACCACCACACTTAACAACCTTTATATAATTTCCTAATAGCATGGATCAACAAAAGGTAAGAAAATAGTAAAAGTTTAGATCAGCAATATCATTTAACCATAAATATTTGATGACATATGTAATGGCCAAATCAACTCCCAGTTTATTCATCCATATGGGTTGTAGCTTCAACAAATTCCTTAGTTCAAAACTAGAATCCATTTTTCCATTGCATCCATTGTGGTGGAAAGTAGTAGCATCTTGGAAATTAGTAATTTATAAGGAACAAAGTGTTAAGAACTTTGAAGTGGTAGACACAATGGTATGCTTGAAAGTTCTAGTAATAATGCCATTGATGATAATAATATTATAACTCATAATAGGCAACAAAGTGTTAAGCACTTTTAAGTGGTAGAAACAATGGTATGCTTGAAAGTTCTAGTAATAATGCCATTGATGATAATAATATTATAATTCATAAATGAACCTCAATCATGACATTGTATAAAGTTACAAGCATATATGTTACTAGAAAATGACTAATAAAATATTCTAGTATTTATTTGTTCTAGTAAATTCAATCATGTAGAGTTCAGCTAAAACAATAGTAATTATGTAATATTACATGTTTAGAGGGGTCCAATGATTTGGGAAGCAAACGTAAAATCAAGTAGTCAATTATAGTCACCTTTATATATAAATTATAGAGCTTAATTATAGATGAAGGCTTTATTTATTTAGATTGGTCTGGTGAAGAAGTAGATCTATAAAAAATCCATATGATGATTTTGGGTAGAAAACTAGTGAGATAAATCACTCACACATATTTTTTCTGGTTTTTGATCTTGTTCGATCCCTCTTTCCCCCACATATTGATTTTTTTTATTTTGGCCAAATAATGAAGAAGTAGTGAGTGTTTATACATTGTCATGTTCATCACAATTTGTAGATTGAAAGATATAAATTGGTTTATATGGCTTAAGTATGCAAATTTAATGATTACTATGTTTATATATGAGTAAAATATCATGGATATTGTAAATTTATCTATTACCCTTTCACTAAATTCTAGAAGGGTTACTAAAATTTGGAATTAAAAAAAAGGAAGTAAGACCTTTAGTTTCTAAATCATTTAGTGTTGAAAGGATTTAGAAACTATATTGGGATATGGAGTAGCTTTCTAGGAATGCTATTAAGTGAATGCTATTACTTGGAATTATATTATTGAACTGATTCCAACATGGGCTTTATTTCAAGATATTGTTTTATCCATATTGTAGAATGTCAAGATGTTCTTATGAGATAATTAAGGCATTATATGTCATAGATGATGATTATCATTGATTTCCATGTATAAGTGCATTACTTGTGTAGATTTAGTTCTCTCCCCTGATATGTTTAGTAATGAAAAATAAAACATATTAGTTATGTGATGCATGAGCATATAGGTATTCTTATTGTTAATAACTCACATTTATGAATTTGATTCCATCATGCATTTTGGCCACAAACAAATCCTTTGATATGGGCTGAGCTACTTTGACTGAGTAGCATGGGGAAGTGTAGTGCTTTGTGGTAGGCTGAATATGGTGCAGGAGCACCTAGTCACTCTAATGCCTCATGAAGGATTTATTGTAATGATTTATTCAAATGTATCTTGTGAAGAATAATAAGGTCCTAAGGACCAATTGGAATAAATAAAATTTCATTTGCAAGGTCATACAATTCAATTAGTAAGGCTTTAAGCCAATCATCATATGTAGATCAACATGGGCCAAATGTGGTCAATCATGGTCAAAGTACTCCAAGTGGGTGGAATTGATGTAATAAGTCCTTTTAAGTCTATTTTAACATGTATAGGGTGAGTATAGGTGGTTTTGAGTCATTTTGTTGAGTTTGAACAAAGTTGTCAACTTTTTGTAAAAGTTGCTATGCACATTTTACAAAATTGCCATATAAATGAGCATTTCTTTGTAACCAACGATCACCTATTCAAAAATAAGTTAGGGACCATTGGAAATGGTTGAATTTTTTTTAAATATCCTCTTTTGGGTCGAGGCATGGTGGTTGTTGGTTGTTTTGTCAAAGTGAAGAAGAAAGAATAAAATTTAAGCTTTGTTCCCTGAAATTTCTGCATATTTTGTTGTTATAACGTTCATAAATCTCTTGTATAGTCAAATCAAGATGTGAGACTTGTGCCATCTGAAATATGGTTGAAAAAACTTTCTAAGGACACCAATTTTATAAGATTTCATTCAGATTTGAGTATTTTGTGAACGTTTTTCTAAAATCTGTCCTAAAACCCCACTTCCAAGGGTTTGATCAAAGAAATGTAAAACTCTCTCCATTCCACTGAGGGATATTCATCAAAATTGGTGGAATGGTCGGGATAGGTCATGTATAGATGATTTTTTCTTTATTTTTTGCAGGGACCAAGGTTGGATGCATCTTTGGAGCAATGAATGCCTAACATCTCTATGTGTTACGCCAAGGAAGTGTGGGTTTGAGTGAACTTGTGTTAAATATGATTATTTGGGCACCCAAAATCTATTGAATTGGTGGTTTGGGGTTTTTTGACACCTATGCATATCATTGTTTGAGTTTTGGAGTGTAAAAATAAGGTACTTTCTTTGTAAAATAGGGCTAATTGGGGCTCTAGAGCAGCGGTAAAAGTCAATTTTTGATGCATACCCTCCACAACACCCTAGGCTCACTTTGAGATATGTTTTAGAACTTCGAAAAGGGTATCCAAAAATAATTTCACAGTATTTACAAGTCTATAACAAAATATATTCATGACAATCCTAAAAGGGGGGCTACTAGGAATTTGGGGTGGTTGTGAAGTGGCATTTCATTATACATGCTAGAAGTTATAACCAATGCTTGGAAAATTCTTGGTTGGGTTTCATAAGATGTTTTTGAAGTCTACCTTTGAAGTCCTAAGCCATTTGAATGTCTGCACTATTTTGAATCCTCTTTGCCTAGGTCTAGAAGGCTTGCTTTGGTGGGTGAGTTGGGAGAAAGATCTCCCTAATTGTGCATCAACCCTATTGATTGTAAAAATAAGCTATAGACCATCCTAAGAATCTACCCACCTCTGTATCAGGATATCACCTTGATTATTCTCTCTCTTTGCCTCTCTTGCTTCAAGTTATAAAAATTGTAGACAAAAGTTTTATAAAACAAATGTTAACACATCTTGTGATCTTCTGATGAAAGTAGATGACCCTTATTTCATATATTGTTGTATGTAATTATGCATTTATTATGGAAGAGCATGACTTCTATAAATATATTGGTCGCGCATCTTGTCAAATTGGTTCATGGAGTGTGTACTTGCATGTGTACATAAAATAACCTATTTTTATAGCTATTGCATGATATTATAAATAGACTTGCATTAATTGGGATGATGGAGAATCATTATATGTCTTGGCAAAGAAAAAGGGTCTAAATTTTGACTCTTTGACTTTAATTAACAATTATGTTTAATTTGTTCATAATTTTCTATATTTTATCAAATGATAATGAGTTGTTACATTTATGACACTATATTTATCCCCCACTTTAGCAAGAGTATGAAATTACACTCATACTCTCGATAAAATATGAAGAAGACAAATTCTCTCATCAAAACATTTAACGGACAAGACAACTTCAAGACTTAGGATTTATCAATATACAATATCAAGATAAAAGGAAAACACAAAATGAGCAATATGATCAACATTGGTAACACACATGGAGCATACAAAACACAAAGTTTGACATCTAGGACTAGTATGATCACTATCTTTAGTAGAAAAGTATGAAATTTTTTATCACTATCTTTAAAAGAAAAGTATGTGATTTTCTTTTCTTAAGTTAAAGAGATAATACATGGTGCTAGAGTTTGGTTTAAGTAAGAAGCATGACACTAATCACTTTCTAAGGGATATAAATTGAAAGAGGACTTTTGATAACACGTGTCAATTTATTTGTCACTCAATTGGTTTCCTATGATATGATACTTGATACGGATTGGTTCAAGATTCACAACGAACATTTTGAATATTCTTATAAGAGTATAGAATTAATGATTGATGGAATATCCCAATCTTGTACCTAGGACTTCAATAATGAAAAATGACTACCCAAAAATTCATGATACAAATGTGATATCAACATGCCAAATTGCACGCCTATACACTCAAAATGCAATGACATGACATAATGAAAATTAAAGAAGATAATGCTAATGCACCAACCGTGGTGACACAAGGAAAATATTGAGTCACAAATACCTAGTATATTACATAACTAAAGGAAAAGGCAAGGCTTAATATAGGTGGGACGTGGGACATTGTTGATGATATGGGGAATATTATGGTTTGCTAAGGAATACATAGACCCATATTCATGGGAAATATTTTAGCTATGAAAGATAATACATACTTTTATAAGTTGCAAGGAATTCATCATGAAGATTTGAAAAAGGTAATAGGGAAAAATAACTAAACTTAAGGATCATCTAATCTTGTAATAATATAGTGATGCATTTTCTATTATTTTCTTATGTCACCATTAAAGAATTTTTTTTATTTCATAATTAATCTTTTTTAGGAACATCTAAAGCTCTATATAGGATTGAAACTATAAAGCTATCAGAGTTGAAGATGTGATTAGAATATTTGTTATAAAAGGAGTTCATTTAATCTAGTGCATCTCTTTGACACATAATGATGTTTTTTAAGAGAAATATAATTTTTGTTTTGTGCATAAATTATCGAGCGTTCAATAAGATGAACATTTAGAATAATTATTTGTTTCCTTATATTAAAAAGTTATCGAATAAGATAAAAGAGACAATAATATTTTTAAATTTCTTATTTAGTTTTAGTTATCATCAATTTGAGACGAATATTGAGGATAATTAAAAGTCCATTTGAAAAACATAGCATGACCATTATGATTTTGTGGTTTTACCTTTTAGTTGTATATGATTGATAATTCCATCATACTATCTCTTGAGGGAATATTAATTTATTCATAGAATATGGATAATCATCAAGAATGTCTTAGATTGGTCTTATTAATACTATAAGAGCACATCCATTAAGGTAATTTGAGTAAAGCTCATTCTTTTAGTTTGACATTTAATACCTTGGGCATATAATTTTAGAAGATGTTTTATCAAATTTAGAAGACACGATTCTATCACTATTTGGCTACCTAGGCATTATTGATCTTAAATTCATTCACCACCCAATAATAGAACCCTTCTCTAATCAATTTTTGCATTTGATAGATGAAATTTGAGAGGTCTTTTTTCAACCATATAAAGGTCTTCCTTTGAACATTTTTTAACATGAGACATCATTTCATGCCTTTCATACTAAGGCTCAGTGTTTTAATGATGTTTGGTTATTTCTACAAAACAAGTTTTCTCTTAAAATCTCCTATGGTCACACTTTTTGTAATTTTAAAGATGTATAAATTTTACAAACAAATTTAGATTTGAGCCTTAACTTTTAAAAAATGATTTGTTTTTCAAGAACTACATATTTGTGTATACAATTTTTCATATAATTAATTTGTAACTTCAAATCTTTGACCTCCAACAAATATAATAAAACCATAGAAAACATAACAAAGTCTTACAATTGCACTAAACAATAAAGTGACACTCACACTACTCAACAAGGCTTTCAAAATTGAACAATAGGTGGGTTGTAGATGCACATGGGATGAACTGATACTCCATTTCATGTATTAGTCTTGGTGGGCATGACACATAAGCATTTTGTAATCAATAAACTCACATAAAGTTTCAAACTGAGTTCCAAACTTGCTAAGGCAAAGATCAATCTTTAAGTCACTAATGCGTAAAATCATCCCTTTGTCATGATCTTGGAAGAATAAAACTACAAGTCTCGACAAGATGTCATCTTGAAGCATTACTGATGTATTAATCTCTTACCACATCTATATGAGCTTATTCTTCCACCAAGTACTCATTGAAAAAAATATAGATGAAGAAGTAGAATTGATCATGTCTTAAGATTAATCAATCTTAATATTGATAACAATACCTCATGAATTTTGCACCACATTGACGAATGTATGGAGATCCCAATGAACCTCCATTCCCTAATGATCTGCTATGGACATACTTCCTCCTTCCTCCCTTTGATGATCCTAACAATCATAATGATAGTAAAGAGGAAATTCCTTATGGGGTATCGTCAATGATACACAAACATCTCCTATTATTGCTCCTTCCCTCGCTTCCCACGTCAAACTTACTTCAGGAGAGTATGCCATGAAGATTGTTTTAGATGAACAATCATTCCAAGGGAGAGACGAGGGGGATAACCATCAAATGAGCATTGATCGGCTTTCGATAGAGTACGGTCTGATAAATTTTCTTATCACTGGTAGAGAGAAAGGTTGAGATCTTGTCTCACACTCTTCAGATCGTGGGTAAGGAAAGGCAGAAAGAAACTAAATCCTTGAGGGATTTCTTTATTCACTAGTATCTATCTAGAGTAGGTAGTTAGGTCCTTCCAACTATGGATAAAGTGACGCTTTCTTGTCGTTGAAGTTTTGAAACAGAGAAGGTAGTTAGGGTGAGGGGAAAGAGAAAAGTTGAAGTAGGTAGTGGCCTATCGTATCTTTAGGCACCCACTCAGGTAGGGTAGTTGGTTCTTTCTTTATTGAATTGAAAGGAGCCCTAGGAAGAGGGGCCCTATCTTCCTATTGTCATAGATGGACACTTTCTTTATTGAATTGAAAGAGGCCATATCTTCCTATGGTCGTCGATAGACACTGCCTTTATTTCAAACTCTCTTTCTTTAAGTGAATGGAAAGAGTGCTCCAACCAACCCTTATAAAGAGTAGGTCCTATACAACAAGAGTGGGGAAGGTCTAGCCCTAACCATTTACAAGTCAAAGAGTAGGGTTCAATATGAGAGATTAGTTCTTATTTAGGTAGTTGATTTTGGTCTGGGTAGAAGAGTAGGGTTCAAATGGTGAATCAATGGATCAAAAGCGATCTTCGTTTTATTTTCTCATATTCTTAGTGAACTTTTTACTAAGGTTGATGGGAGCTACAATGCATATGGACTTCTTTATCTTCACCAAATCAAAAATTATGTTCTCTTCTTACTTTAAAGTTGAGAAGTTTGAGGAGAATAAAGAAGAGGATTCTCACATTCAACCTCTCATAAATTCTCTTATTATCCTCTTCTAACCATTCCATCCTCCTCCCACCTACTAGCTACTACTTCCTCCTCACCAATGGGTTTTATTACTCCCATCAACTACCTCTTCCCATTGAGCCTAGGGTGAGGAGAAGTAAAGCTTTAGAACCATTTGGTGGAATGGACTATGAAAACATGTTACATATAAAAAAATTCATACCTAGAACCCCTCTTCCTCCCAATCAATCTAATCAACATATACAATTAATCGCTATTAGAAAATACATTTTTGAGGTATTTTGCTAGCCCTTCTCCTATATTTAAGGATCTTCTCTCTCATTAAGAAGTAATTTAAATTTTGGAGATTTTGTTAAGTGGCGATCTTTATCACTATGTATACAAGAGTTATTACTTTCCATGTGGAAGTGAGAAGAAGTGATATCCCCAACTTCTATCTAAAATTTAGTGGACAATTTTGTAAGTGTTTTATAATTGAGTGACGCTCTATGTGATTTTTTACCTAGAAGGGTTTTCCTAGTGTATATTGTGTAATGTGTTACCTTTGAGTAGTGTATAACTTTCTTTCATTTGCTATATTTCACATTTAAGGATTATTTCTTAATGATGTTTTATTTCCAAACATGGCATCAAAGCTAATTAAGTTGTGCTAATCATTTTTACAAATGATACCATTGCTCAACACATTTGGTGCACATGAAAAAAAAAGAAAAAGGATAAAAAATGAATTTTTAGGAATGTCAAAGTTATTTTTTAATTTTGTCAAATGTAAAATTAAAGCACTTGTGTAAGTGTGCGTCTTGTTTTTTTCTAAGAGATAATATGTTTTAATCTCGTAGACTAATTTAACAGTCAAATAACATAGTAGAAAATGTGCAAGTCTTGCATCTTTTAAAAAATGTACATAATTGTGTTGTTTATTCTTGTCCATCTTTCTCATTTTGTACCATATATTGAAAATGTATGAAATATTTCAAACTAATGGAAAGGTTAAATATGGACTACTTATTCTCTACTCTAATTTTGCAATATCAAAGTGTGAAGAAACCTACAGTTTAAGCACATGTTTGACCAAATAGCATGGGATAAAAATTGTCAACCATCTAATAATTAGATGACATATGATGCATAATTTTGAACGTTAGATGTTTTTATCTAATAAATTCAAAATTATTATATTCCAAACCTTCTTTTTCCTTAGCAAGTATCTACAAACCATTACTAGATATGCATTAAGATTTACATTTATAGTATTATCTGGGTGGTTGTTTAGGAATTGGCTCAATAGATTTTTTTCCTATTCATCTCTCTTCACTATATATATTTTATTTATTTATTATAAGAAGGGAGCAAAGATGTTGTTTGGACTAATGGTGAATGTCTATTTTTTTTGAGCTACATATTTGGCATAAAGGAGTCCAAGATGGAGAAGGATAATTATGTGAGTAATCCTGATAGGATTACTGAAATGAAAGTAAAGTTTAACAAACTATCTACTATTTTGGTTCTATTTCATCATTATTTGTAACAATGTTTAATTTCTTATCCTTTATCTTGTCAATTTTCAATATTTAAATGATATTGCTTCTCAATTACTTACCAATAATTAATACTTGGGTTAACCAATTCAAATATCTAGTTCGATGAAATGATTTAGCACCACAAACAAGTTTGAACTTGAACAAAATACTTTTGTAACTTTTCTTTGCTTTTACATTTGAATGTGGACAAATTTTGGCTGTTTTATAACAACTAATGTAAAAGTCAAAATGTGATGGCTGGTTAAGATTTACCCACACATTTATCTAGATAATGGATCCAATCTCGCAAGTACCCTAAGATTAGCTAGTAGATTTCTCATTGGGTATTCATACTAACAATAATCATTTGTAATCAAGGAACTTGTATCCACTCTACTATGTGTGTGCATTTTTTCTTGATTTTATTCCTTCACATTTGTAATGGTGAAAAATTAGGGTTTCCACCATTAGAGGGATAAAATCCACTAATTTTCCATTACATTCAAAAGAGGAATTAATCCAATAGATCCAACCCCAAATGAAGAGTCATAAGGACTGAATACTGAATAGATTTAAGTATGGTAGGAATGAATTGACCATCTTTTGTGAGTTGAAATGTTGTTCATTAAGGTAAATTACTAAAAAGTGAAGGTAAAACTGAGAAAATAGTGAGCTACAGATGTGGGATTTTCGCATGCACCTGGATCTGAGCAGTATATGTAGATTTAGACTTGATCCCCGAAAAATCTCCAAAAATATCGGGATCGTGGTGGTGGTTGCCTTGGCCCTCCTACTTTTTCGCATGCCAAAGAGGGTTGATTCATCTCTGCAAATATTGCCTATCCTAAAGAGTACATCTTCATACCTATTTCCTGCACATAGAAAGAAGTGAAAATAGGTTAGGAATAGGGTTTGCCTAAGTCAACCCCTGATTTGGAATCAACCTTGAATGAAATATTGCAAATATTTGAAATAAATGATGGAAAGAGATACCTCAAATCTACAATGAATGATAATGATGCTTTGCTTCTTGAATGTAATCACATATGTTGTTTGAAATGGAATGAACATGACAAAACCTTACACACACATGCTTGCAAATGAATGATCTAAAGTTGCCCCACAATTGATAAATGAAGAATATGCAACCTTGAAGACCTCTAAGAATTCTTGATGATGAATGCTTGAATGCTTGAATGCATGTCTTCTTATTATCCACCTATATCTCCTCTATCTATCAAAATGAGATGGAAAGACCTCCTTATATATCTTCCCTTTGTCAAACATATTAATTTTCTGACATAAGCCAAGATGAAGCAAGGTTTCCCACTCAAAACTTGGATAGGGCAAAGGGTTTAAATTAGGGCCCAATTAGGGAGGACCATGGCGTGGCGCCATGGTCCCAGTGAGGACCAAGGCGCCACTCCCTGGTCCTACCCCATATTTGGGCCAGGGTTAAGGCTCCCAACAAGGTGAAATATGATATAAAGGCCATTATTGCATGATACAAGCATAAATGGGTCCCAGTTAAGCATAGGGATGAGAATACTAAGGTGAGAGCCCCAAATACGATCAAAATTTCAAAGGGGTGCAATTTTAGGATGCTCCAACATCATTCTTCTTTTCTCCCTACATTCTCTACCTTAAACATTCTACAACTTGAATAATAGTAGGTGGCATGGTTTGTTTACCTTTTTTTGTAAATATGGGCTTATCTCTCATAAATATCTCTGTCTTGGTGTATAAATTCAAACATTTCATTACAATAAACATATGTAACTTTGATATTTGGGACTTGATAATCCCATAGAGCGTCATTCAATTATAAAACACTTACAAAATTGTCTACTAAATTTTATATAAAACTTGGGTATTTAAGATTCTCAAAAGAGTTATCATTGAATCAAGAATTATCTTTTGTGGAAAGGGTTAAAAGGAGATTTATATAAATTTGTGGTAGACTGCGTGATGTGCTAGAAAAAAAAGGGTAAAACTAATATGACCCTGGGTATTTTCTAGCCTTCATCTATTTCTTGTAAACAATGAGTGGAGATTATCAATGCATAAAATTAATAGATTGGTAAATATATTTGGAAAAATGTCATCAAGGTTATTATGGATAAAATCACTATTGATGTCCATTTTGTGCATCTTCACATCCATTCATGGCAAGTATAGTTGCAATTTTTTTTTATGGAGACTATATAAAATCTAAATGAGACTCCAAAAATCATAGTAAGTGACCATGATTATACTTACTAGTAAATTTTCAACTAAGTTATTCTCATTTTTGGGTATTCAACTAGTTCATAGTTCTTTTATCATCCCCAATTCAATGCACAAACTAAGGTGCTCAAAAAATTCTAATAAAAAAGAGATATGAGTTTAATGACTACCATTGATACAATGGTGGTATAATGCTTATTTTGTATCTCATAAAAAATGTCTCTATTTTTAGCATTATATAGGTATTATCTACTATATATAAGCTCATCTCAAAGGGACAACCAAAATTTAAAGAGTTATAATAACTAATTCTAAAGCAATAAGAGGTCTCCTCTAGTCTTGTAGAAAACTTAAATATTGTGTGAAATTGTATGAACAACTTGATCAATTAAAATTGAAATAAATATTTATGCTGGATATTAGGTTTTTGTGTGATGACTACTATACAAGCAATTGTCCTTGTAACATCAAAATATCCCCCAAGTATTATGGATCTTATCAAATCTTATAGAAGATTATAAGTGTGGTCTACAAACTAGATTTGCCTGTATTGGTGAAAATCTGTTTGGTCTAATTGCATCTTTTAATTGAATAAATTCATTAGACAATAAAATATCATCCCCCCAAAAAATTACTAGAATTTGATGAGGATTTTAGAATAATTTTGGAGCCTAAATTGATCTTCAAGAAATGCACTATGACTATATACATGGGTAATTATAGGGTATTTAATCAAGTGAAAGATTATACCTATAAAGGATGTCCTATGGGAGATTGATGAGGATGGAAGAATAATTTTGGAGCCTAAATTTATCTTCTTTAAATGCACTAAGAGACTACAAACAAATATATAATCAAGTTGAAGATTATACCTAGAAAGGATTCCCTATAGGATATTGAATAATTATTGTACTGTCATCTTAGGATAGTCTATGTTGAATGCAATGTTAGTTTGAAGGGGAGGAACATTCTAGACCCTTATTCTATAGCACGTATTAGGATATATGTGGGCTGACTTATGACACACTTTTTTTTTATCAGTAAGGTGTCAAGGTGGTAATTATATTAATAATAATAATTAAAGATCACAAAAAGTATGTGATAGCCCCGATAAGAGCATATGGCAACTATATTGTCCTTCTAACATATATATCTAGTAGTCATAGAAATAATCCTCTACTATCAAACTATCTATCTTCTAAAGGGCCATCATATTAAATATGACCTATAACCTTCCTAGCTATACCAAGTGACAAGAGGGCCACCCTATATCCCAACCATACAGTAAGACCACAAAATTACCAAAAAATTTCCAAGTTGAGATAAAAAAAAATTAAACCTAGCTAACCATTTACCAGATAAACAATTGGCCTACAAATTACTAGACCAAACCATTAAAAAAATTGGAACCCCTATCTCCAAAGGAGAGATTAATCTAGTACAAGCTTCTTTCCTTTATCCATAGATAGACATATAGATCAACACTTGGCAACACCACCTCATCCATGGCCAAGACCACAAAACCACAACTCATTCCAATAAACTCCACTTCAGTCACAACCAACACTTCTTCCTTGATATCTAACCAATAATCATCTTCCTAATCCTCACTTTTAAGGCCTTCAACTCACATATAATTTTTGATCCATTATCCTCCTTCATTCAACATCAAACCTAATAGATTCTTTAGGAAGACCAATTTCCTCCTAATAATGGGTTTTTCACTCCCAAATGCCTCCACATCCCAAATAGTGAGCATTGGCCTTTTCATCACCTCTCTATCATGTTGCCTGATCACAAAATTGTCCTTCGAGTATGGTATTATCATCTCTTCATCCATATTAGCCTCCACCAAGTCTAATTCCCCCAAGAAGGTCTCTTTGAAGACCTTTCTACACAACTACTTAGCACTAACCTTGGACTCCCCCACAATTAACACAATTGCCAGGAATATTGTGGTGATATCGTTATTATCCTCGTAACAGTGTGGGAAAAAAATAAATTCCCCACCCAAAATTTTCTTCACTACATGGATGAATAGTTCATGAGAATAACTAGTCACAATTGTAAGCCTCTTCTCCTTCACCTCACCCATAAAATACATTTGCCTTTTTTGGCCGAGAGAAACCTAATGGGGGAATCTATGAAAGTGATGGGAAAATTCGAGGGCAAGAAGATGGATGGAAACCAGAGCAAAAAAGGGAAAAGACAATTCAACACCTTCAAATGGTTTGATTTTATAGAAAATAACCCTAGTCTGCCTAGGTGACTTCAAATCATGTCATAGCATTGGGTTAATGATTTATGATGTAACAAGTCCTTAGCCAACTATAACTAACCTTCAAAATTAGAAGTCATAAATAATAGGCATTGAAGCCAAATTAATGCCAATATCCCCCTCTTACCAAGTGTGCTAGTCATAATTTAATGTGGTAGAGTGTTTGTTAACCAACACCACAAATTTGAGTCACTTCACAACATCATATCATGATATAAGTTGTTATGAGGATTTTCACAGACAAATATCATCAAAACATCATTTCCAAAGTGTTTATCCAAAGCATGATGTTTGATATGACACCCTTAAATGTCACGAACCGTATTTTTGATAATGTGTTATTAGGAGATTTAATGTAGGTTTTTATTTATGAATTAAAATTGAAACAGATATGAGCATTCATTTTGATGATAATGCAGTTATACAAATAATAAGATATGATGTATGCATTTTACTCATGCAATATGTAATTCGATATCTAGTATTATCTTAATTAGGGATCATCAATGCTGATGAATTATTGAGTGCAAGTGATGCAGGGACATTTGAATGAAGATGAAGGCGAGAACATGACTCAGGTAGAGTTATTTTTAGCTTATGACTTCAGTAGACTAGGGGAATCTCACACACCACAATAGAAAAATTGTTTCTGCAAATATGTCTTCGTCAATGCATCATTGTTTGAATTGTGACTTCGTCGATGCTTATTTTTAAATTGAAATGATTTGAGTAAAAATTAGTCGTTACGTTGATTTCATATTTGAAAATGTCTAATAGTTGAAAAATTAGGGTTAATTAATTAGCGACTTAACATTTTTTTAATTCTGATTTAGAATGTAAACTTTATGTCGACATGATTTCAATGGTATGACGTTGATTATTGTTTTGTTCATTGGAAAATGAGTATTATGGTCTTGCCGATTAAGTAATTGTATGTAATTGTATGTTATCATAAGAAAATCATATTAGAATTTAATTTCTAATGAATTAAAATGCAAAGTTTTTAATTCTAATATGTTATTGTTGATATTAATGTTATAATTCAAAAGGTGGCGGATGCTTGTTTCAAAAGGTGGCGATGGTGGGTATTAGTTGACTAGTGGTAGTTGACAAAGCCGACCTCCCCACCAAGTAAGCAAATCACCCCACGTGACCGCAAATCAGCCCACATAACTGCAGATCACACCACATACAACAGACCACTCCTCGACCTTAGTTAATGGCTTGTAACCTACGGGAGGGAGGAGTTAATAGGCACGTAGTGCCATGGAGATGATTAATTGTGGATTGTCCATGATTCATGGAGTTAAGTCAGAAAACTACAGACTCCACGATGATGGAGGAGAAGACCAACGATCTCTCCACTATTTGAGGTCGATCACTGCAGAAGATATTACTTGGCCTCCCACCTCTCCACGACATGTAGACTAGAGAGATCGCTAAACTGGTAGCACTTTGGGAAAAGGAAGTCATGGAATAGTTAAAGCATTAAACCTGTCGATAATATAGAAAAGACTACAAATTTATAACAATAACCAAGCCTTAGATGTAACGGACATCATAGGGAAATATAGTATAAATACAGGCATAGGCTCGATAGGTAGGGGAGGAAAAACGATAGAAAATAGCAAGTGGAGAAGAGAGAAAGATATTAAGTTAGAAGAGAGATTAGAGAGAGATCATTTTAGAGCAGAGATAGAAGGAGAATAGAAGATCTGTGAGAGAACTTTTGAGCCATCAAGGAAGAAGTAGACCGATTTAGAGGAGGCACAAAAGAGTTCATTCCAAGTCAGTCTCAAGCGTAAGAAGGTAGGATCTTTATTTCATTTTGGTTAATTTGCACTAAGAAATGTTAGTGAAATAAAGCTATGGTTGTAGCATAAGATTTCATTTATGATATTCCATGTTTTTTTATTGAATTTAGAAATAGGACTTACAAACAATTTGCTGTAGGAGATAAAGTCTTTTTGAGAGTCAAACCTCATAAGAGCTCTATCTCATTTGAAAAATCATCAAAGTTGGCACCAAGATATATTAGACCCTTTGATGTATTGGAGGTTATCAATCCAGTTGCTTATAGATTAGCTTTACCCCCTACTCTAGCTTGAATCCACAATGTGTTTCATGTTTCTTTATTGAAACCTTATCATGCTGATGCATCTCATATTCTTGATTGGCAATCCTTACAAGTATAGGATCCAGGGGTGGTGCTAGTGTAGCCCATCCAAATCCTAGATCAGCATAGTGTGAAGCTATGTAGCAAAGATTTCACTCAGTATAAGGTTTAGTGGGACCAATATTCTGAGGATAGTGCTACATGGGAGGATGCTGAGATGATTGACCACCATTTTCCTCACTTGCTTTCTTCGGAAATAGTTGCTTATCATTTGAGATATCTTTGAAACAATGATTTTAATTTTATGATGTGAACTTGGATAGCATGTATGCTATTGTTATTATTTATATTTGAAACTTGATGTATGGTTGACATTTTATGAGATATAATTGCTATGTTCTTATTAAACCATCCATGGTATGATGGTCCCAATCACCTCACACTTGTGATCCTCAAGTTTAACCTTTTTCTAACCCCCACTAAGAAGGTGAGTTGTCCGAAGGAACTACCACTATCCACAAGGATCCAGATCATGCAAATTTACCACATGTGTCCTATTTTGTTTCTTAGTGATGAAATATGCAATCTAGTTAAAATATCAGGCCAATCCTTTCAACCTTATTCTCATTAGCCACCACATTAGCCAAACTATCCACATCTTTATTGACCTCTCTATAGACATGAATGATTGTGAATTCCTTAAAGAAATCTAGTGATTCCGTTGCTTTCCCAAGTAAAGATCCAAGTCTCAAACTGGGAGACAACCCGATTCTAATTGCATTAACTATTATAATAGAGTCGCCTTCAATTTCTAAATTGGATATATCCAAATCCTTACATAATAGAATTCCTTCACTTAGCACCTTGAATTCTACAATATTGTTAGTTACCTCTTCTAATGGAATTTCAATTTAGGCAGCCATTGATCCATCCAAAAAGTGGATGATACATCCTACTCTAGAGGGCCTCTAATTTCCACAAGATGCCCTTTCAAATTTTAACTTATACCATTTGTGTTGTGGAGGAGACCAAGAACCCTATATTCTTTCTCGACTACTTTCCTCACCCCCAATTCCCAAAAAGGGAGGGATCTTCAAACCAAACCATCTATTTCTGATTTTGCTTTCGCATGCTATGAATTGCCTCCCTATTTTGATATGTGGTGTTTCTACTATTGACAATTTCAATGATTTCAAATTCCATTTTATTTAAAAATGCCTCACACTCTAATTTATTCTTTTGGAAGATCCTCCTATTTCTCTCCTTCCATAGCTCCCACAAAACTAATTAAGGGATACTAACCCATAAACATCAAAAGAGGCATGTCTCATTCAAATATGGTCTGGTTTTAAATAAAATTAATGCATCATTTAAAAGAGTTGTAACCCATCCAAATTTGGTGTAGAGCCACCTCTTGTATGTTTGGGCATAGGGACATCTAAGAAGTATATGATTAACATATTCCTCTGCCTTTTCACATAGGGTGCACCTTGATGGTCCTTCAAACCCAATCTTTCTAAACCATTTTGCTAAGCATTTTCCCTTACAGTGCAACCCAAGAAAAAAATCCTGCTTTGGGCACGCATTGCTTGCTCCAACAAAGCTCTAATGGTAATTCTATTTTATGGAATTGCATTTCTTGATGATCTTGTTCTACCCATATCTTGTGTTAATTGTCCAATTTTTTACCCTATCCATACTAATTTGTCATGTACATTTCTGAATGCTAATATGTGGTCCTTAAGTATCATTTTCAATTGTTCGATATCATTTTCTAATAGAGGAAGACCCTCAAAAATCTTCCATATCCAACCTAATGATGGATGAGCCTCATCTATTTCTACATAGTCCCTAACTTTTGCAGCCCAAACATGCTTAGTTTGTGCTTTGATCCTCATTGTATTTATTAAATCGTCTATAGCATGGTATCCACCCTGTGAGTCTTCGCAAAAGAGGGTTGTCCTTCTGTCCAACACATCAGAAGAGAGGTGTTCACTAACTACAAATATGCAACTCAATATAAAGTTCTATATCCTTGATCCCTTGGGTAGATTTGGGGTCCTAAAGATTCCCCAAGGCTCACCACTCTCTAAATACTTTCATTGAAGAATTTTAACTCACTTCAAGTGTGCCTCCTTATACATCCTCCACAACAAATTTTCTCCTAATGCCTTGTTTTTCCATAGTTGATTCTCAAACCCAACACCACCAACCTCCTTGGGTTTGCAATTTTTTCTCTAAGAGATCATAGTATTTTAATTTTTTTTGCTAACCCCTACCAATAGAATTTCCTCATGATTTTAGATAGTTTAGTATTTACTTTTGTAGTGGGTGAAAGATATGATAGTAGGCAGATGGGAAGGAAGAAATCATGGATTTCAACATCACCAGTCTCCCCGCCCAGGAAAGCCACTTTTCTTTCCAAGAGGATAAACGTTTCTCCATTTTTTCTTTTAATGGGTCCCAAAGTTTTGAGCAGTGAAACCCCTTATCTAAAGGAAGACATAAATAAATGCATGGTAACTTGCCCATCTAAAACCCAAAATATTTAAAATATTCACTTCCTTCCTAGAATCCATAGAGAAGAAGAAAAAATCTGATTTCCCATTGCTTACCAATTGACCCAAATTCAGAGCATATTGTCTTAGAATTTTCTTATATTAGAGGGCTTCCTTCTTCTTTCTTGCTCCAAATAGCATTGTCTCATCAACAAATTGTTGATGAGTGATAGCTACCATATCATTTGTGATATTCACTCCCTCCATTCTTCCTATTTCTTGTGCTCTCCTGAATGATCTTCCCAGTTCCTCTGTCATGATGATGAAGAGAAAAGGAGAGAGAGGCTCCCCTTGTCTCAATCCTCTAGAGGCATCGAAGAAGCCTTCTAGGGAACCATTGATTAGGAGGAAAATATAGGACTTGAAATGCAATAAAATACCCAATTAACCCACTATTTGTAGAAACCAAAAGCTTCAAGACATATAGGAATCTCCAATCCACCATATCATAGGATTTTTTGATATAAAGCTTGATGAGTATACTATGCGTCTTATTATTCTGAATTGAGTGAATATCTTCCTGTGCAATGATTACTCCATCTAAAATGGATCTACTAGGTACAAAACCAGTCTTCTCTTTAGAGATGATGAATGGGAGGATATGTTTTGTTCTATTTTTCATTGCCTTTACCATGATTTTGTAGATGGTATTGCAGAGTGAAATGGGCCTAAACTCATCTCTTTTTACTGCTTTCTCTTTTTGGTGGATGAGAGATATGAAAGTGTTGTTGAATTCCTTAAAGAATCTCCCTAAGTTTCTTGTAGGTTAAATTGCCTCAACCAAGTCATTTCCATAAATATGCCAACAATTGTGGAATAATCCAGTGAAGAAACCATCTGGCAATAACACTTTATTAGGATGCAAATGTTTGAGGGTTGTCTATTTCTTCTCTAGAAAATTTCCCTTTAAGAATTTTATTCTACTATGTCACCCGCTAGGAATATTGTTTATGAATCCTTGTTGATTCCTCAAATTTGAACCCCTCATATTTGTTTAGGATATTTTAGAAGTAGGAAACTACATTCTTAGCAATTTTAGATGGATCCTCAATGATAGAGACATCCTCTTTTGTTAATCTAACAATCCTATTCACATTTCATTTTTGTTTGGTGGCATTGTGAAACAAATTGGAATTTGTATTCCCCTCTACAAGTCAAGTCTCCCTAGACTTTTGTATCCAAAATATTTCTTCCTTGTCTAGGACACTTTCATATCCTTGTAGAAATTCCTTCTCCTTCGGGAATATCGCTTGATCCACTTCATGATGTATAGCTTGTTCATTTAGTGCTTCCAAATCTTCTTTAATCTTTAGCCTTGTTGTAAAGATATCCTTAAAGTGTTCTCTATTTCATTTCAAAAGTCTTTGTTTAATACCCTTCAATTTAACCACAAAATAGAAAAGTGTTGATCCAACATGTTGTTCTTCACCCCACCAACCTTCTATTAAGATAAAAAATTTCTTATCCCTCATCCACATGTTTTTGAACTTGAAGGGAATACAAGTTGGTTTCTTGTCTCCTAATTTCCAACTGCACTGGGAAGTGATTAGAGCCAGGACAAGGAAGAATGGAAGATTTGAGTCCATAAGGGAAGGAAGTGAGATTCCCTTGGAGAAAGAATCTGTCCAGCTTTTCTATATTGTGGCTAAATCCCAACCTTCTATTATTCCATGTAAATACTTCATTCCTTGTTTCAATTTCTAGTAGGTTGCTTCTCCTGATCCAATATTTAAAATCCATTTGGAACTAACTCATTTTTTTGTGTTACTTCTCTTTTGTCCTAGAGGTGAAGTATCACATTTAAGTCTCCCCTAATTATTGTATGAGGGGAAGGGAACGATGATAAGAAGTTATCCAATTCATCCCAAAATTCTCTCTTCTCTGTGTTAGGAAGTGGACCATATACATTTATGAGTGTAAACCTTAGATTTGTGCTCAGACTCCTATTAGTTCCCCTCTCTAGTTTCTCCCATCAACTAGTTTCTTATAAGATACCAGACCTTGTTTCCAAATAATTGATAAACCTCCAAATGCCCCTTCTACTTGTACACACTTTGACTTCCAATATTCTAGCTTCCTATTGAACATGTTCATTTTCTCATTGATCATTTTAGTCTCTTGCATCAAAAAAATATCTACTTTTGTTGTGGAGACCCTGCACTTGACCAAGCACGACTTGTTAGGGACACTCAATCCCCTAGAATTACACATTATGAGCATCATTTCTCCTATCCTCTTGTTCTTCCCCCTCCTCCTAAGCTTCCAATTCCCCAAAAAGGAGTTCTTATTTAGCTTCCTCCATCTTATCCATGTCTAAGATTTTTTTTATCAACTCTTGCTTCTCCTTTAGTGTTGATTCATCCTCTTGTTTTGCTAATTGTGAAATTCCTAAGAATTCACACACTACTTCAAACTCCAAGGTAGAGTTGATCTCTTCCATTGTATTATCTTCCCTCGATCTATCTCTTGAGGAATACAATTCAATCTACCAAGATTTGATATACAACAAAACATATAAAAATGATGTAATTTTATTTTAAAGAATAACTTAGATCTATTTTCATATTATAAATTGATTGATTTCACTCTATAAATTGGTTGAGTATTAAATTAATTGTGTGGTTAGAAAATAATTTATTTGATCCTTACTTATAAATATATCATTTCCTTGTGGGATATGTTAATAATAACTGGGCCCAAGGATTCTCTTTTGGGTGTTAGTCACTTCTAGAGGCCATTAGCTTCCATGGTTTTACTCCTATTGACATTGATGTTGCAGGGGTCTCTATGTTTATATCTATTTTTGAGCATGGCAGGGTACTTCTTGATGTGGCTTTGGCCTTTGTTGTCCTTGATCTATGGTAGGTCCAGTGTGGTAAATCCTCTTTTCTATCCAAAGACCCTGGTTCTTTGTGGATTAGGTTCTTGTTATTTGTCAAGGACTCTTTTTCCAGTCTTGTGGTGCCCTGTTTGGTGGATGAGGTTTAGTTTTGTTTGAGGATTCTAAGCCTTTTTTGTTCCATGGGGGTTGGTAACCTCTTCATTCACCTCAATGACTACATTTCTCGTATTTTAGGTTGTCTCCCCCATCATTTTGTCAAGGAGAATTTTTTTGCTCTTACTTTGGAGGGAATTTTTACAACTACTCTTTTGGGTCCTGCAGAGTAATGTTTTCTATTTCTTCGAATGGGTTGTGGTTTTTCTCGAGGTGGGGGCTCTTTTTTGTGTCCTTTCTGTGAGTAGAGATATCTCTATTCTATAGTGGGGTTCTATTTTTCTTGGGCCTATGTTGGCTATTCTGGCTTTGGTGTGCACCATATACTTTGTTGCTATTTGTGGCTGTGAATTTGTTGGCTTGGTTTTGGGCAGTTATGTCTATATCAGGAGGTATGTTTTGGAGGGTATGATCCTATTATTCCAACCTTTTGATTTTACCCTTGTTTTTATGATGGTTCATTTGAGTGGTCAACTAGGAGATATTACCCCCCTTGTTTTTCTTTGTTTGTTTTGTTTGGGTGGTGTTGTCTCCCATGTTGTGGAGGGGTTTTTTGTGTTTTCCCCTTTGAAAATGTGGCCAATTTTACTCTTGGACAAGTTTTAGAGTTTTGTTTTTCGTTAGTGGGGTATATGGGGGGTTTTTTTTGGCTCTTGCTTGGGTTATTCCTGTTGAGGTGGAGTTCTTTGTGAGCAATACTTCTTTTGATCCCCATGTTGACTAGCTTTTGGATATCTTGGATATCCTTGCTTTTATCTTTTGGTGTTGCCTCAAGGAGGTTCCTTTGCATTCCGGTGATCTTGTCCTTGTTTCTCCTTTTGAGGTGGAGAGTGAGTTGGTGATCTATTTTGAAGTCCGACAACTATTTGATGCTTCTTCTTTTGATCTTCCTATAGAGGTGGTTCTATTTCCTATTGAGGTGGAGATAGGTATTGCAGGTGAATATGTGTTTTGTGGTAAAGGGGTTGTTGTCACCCTTTGTTCTAGTAGTGCCTTCAATGATGTCTTTGTTGCTCTTATTAAGGTAGAGCTTTGGGAACCTATAGGTGTCATTCTTTTTCATCAAAGGAAAGTGGCAATAAAAGTTTATTCTTCTTATTGCTTTTCTTGTTGTATTCTTGGCTCAAGATGGTGGTATCCTTAAACTGGTTGGTTTTATGGTTATACTCTTCATTTTGTAACAACTCTTTTCTATTGTTAGTTGGTTGTTGTTTGGTTGCTATTTGTCTAAAATCCATCTTTTGGCAGTATTCTATTTGTGGTTGTTTGTCTATGATCTATCTTCTTACAAATTTGCGTCTATGGGTTCTAGATCTCACCAAAATCCATTTGTAAAAGGGTTTGGAGTCCCTTCAAAACCTATTTGAACCCTAATAAAAAACACACCTTTGTAGAAAGAGATGCAACATCCCTCACTCTCATTTTCTTTATGCTTAGATGATATTCCAATTTTAAGATAAAATTGTAAGAGCTCTATTGACTTATGTTAGACGCAAAGAATCAATTTAGTGTATTTGTATATATAATATGAGATTACATTGTAATGATTAATTGATTAAAAGTAATTATATGATTATAATTTTCTAACAATGCTATTAATGTATGCGTGGAAAGATTATAACAATATTGCTAATGTATATAGCAAAGAATGAATTTAGTGTATCTGTATATATAATGTGAGATTATATTGTAATGATTAATTGATTAAAAGAGATTACATGATTATATTTTTTCTAACAATACTACTATTGTATGTAGCATGAACTAGTATTGAGGAAGAAGAATAGAATTGTAATGGTGAAGTGTCCTAAAATAATTTGAAAGTGTGTGAGAATTTTTTTTTATTAATTTAATTTAAATAGATAAGTAATTAATAAATGAATAATATTATTCTTTTTATTATTGTAGAAATTAATTTATTTTGACAAAAGAAAATAAGTTTAATTGTTAAATTTAGAAATTTTTGTATTGAATGTGTAAGTTCATTTTAAAAAATATAGATAATAAAATATCTTATCGGTGAATTAGAAACGATAATATCCTAATATTAGTTCAAAAAAAAATTATTTTATTACTAAAAATTGATTAAATAAATATTTTAATATTATTTTGTGAAGTGGGGGGGGGGGGGGGTTGTACAGGGCTTCTCGGTTTTGTTCTGGGATGGGTTTGTTGGTCATTTGGAGGAACTGATTCTGTGTTACATTGATGTTTTGTCATTGATGTCAACACTAGCTATTTTTGATGCTTTACCGAAATCCTTCTGGTCTAAGTAGGATGTTTGGTTTCTGGTTGGTTAGATAATGTTGATTCAGTATGCTCTAGTATGTTTGGGTTATGGAATTGGCGCACTCATGCTACTCAGATTAATGTTCAGAAAGTTGGTTTTGATTTGGTGATCGGATGCTATCCTGTTTGTTGGCAAGTTTGGTTTGTTATTCCGGCAAGGGTTTCACCGATAGAGCTTTGTTGAAGATCTTTGATGATATGCATAAGTGGTGTTGGTGCGGCTTCTAGTGGATATTCAGGATGCTGATGGTGATCATGTTCAAGACTTGGCAGATTGGGATCATTGTTTTAGAGTGTGTGAACCTAAATTGGGTCCCGATTTATCTAGGTTATGGAGCAACTTAATGTAACATGTGGATTGGACTTCTCGATGTGTTTCTGGGATGTCTTATGGGTTGGATATTATTTGTTTGGTCTCTGGCTAACATGTTTTGTAATTATGTAATTGTTTTATTGTCTGGTGGCCGACTTGATTGTTTATGGTCGAGGGTTTGTATATATATGATGTAAGATCTCATTGTAGATAATATGGGAATAGAGGAATGTGATATAAGAGTGAATAATGTAATAATCATTCAGGCATAGGATTTGGTTGATCATTGGTGATCCAGTTGGGTTTATGTGAGAGGATTTAGTCCTCTGGTATTGAGCTTAACCAAAACTGTACTCAGGCATAGGAGATGCTATCTTTGCAGTTCATTCTTTCTTCCGGATTGTAGTCTGGATTTCTACATAGTCGGTGACACTCCTTTTGTGATGAGCAGTGTGCACTAGGCTGTTGGCCTTCCTGCAAGTGTAGGCCCCTCATTTCTAATCACATACTTACTACAGAAGTATTATCTAACTGTGGGTAGGCTTCACACCTTGGTTTTTCCCTTTACCGGGTTTTCCACGTACAAATCTTGGTGTCATGTGGATGGTATTTATTCTCCAATTGTTGTTTATGCTTAATTGGTTTATCAGCTATTTTGGTAATTGGTTTATGCATTTTTGTATTGATCTTTTGGGTTCTGGTATTAAAGTTTTAATTGCTTAATGTTTCGGTAATCTGAGACAACTGATTCAACCCCCCCTTAAGTTGTCTTCCGATTATTTGAACTGTCTAACAATTGGTATCAGAGCTTTGGTCCTCTCTGCAGAAGCTTAACCACTTGAGGAAGATCTTATGGCAACTAACAGTTCAAGTTCATCTAGTTTGTCTGTTGCTATCTTTTAGAGAGATATTCCTAGGCTTGATGGAACAAATTACAGAGTATGGAAGATTCAGATGGAGACTCATTTGAGATGTCTTGATAAGGAAATTTGGGAAATCACAGAGAATGGTGTTACATCTTATAATACGACATCTAAAAACCCTCCTCCAAAAAACTTGGATAAGGATCTTGAGAATGATTGTAGAGCAAGAGAAGCCCTCTTGTGTGCACTTTTTGATCAACAAATAATGAGATTAACTGACAAATCATCTGCAAAGGCTATATGGGACAAGTTGGAGACTCTTAATGAAGGTGACCCTACTGTGAAGATTGCTAAACTTTATGGTTACCAGGTGAGATATGAAAACCTAAAGATGGAAGAAGATGAAAGGATTACTACATTCATGGAAAGGGTAAATGAGATTGTTATGGAAATTCAATGTTGTGGTGGAACTTTGAGTGAAGATGAAATAGTTTCTAAAGTTTTGAGAGCTTTATCACGGGCTTACAAGATGAAGGCTACTGCAATTAATGAATTGAGAACAATGGCTAATACTTCTACCAATGGAGATACCTTGGTTGGGAAATTATCTACTTTTGAGCTTGAGGAATTTGGAACTTCTGGAGTTGTGAAGTCTAAACCTTATTTTCATGCATATACATCATCAACCGACAAGCAAGATTGGAAAGCTTTATATGCAAAGGAATTGGATGATATGAAGAGAGAAGATGATGAATTTGAGAAACTTGAAGCCTTATTTTCTAGAAGACTTCCTAAAGGACCGGTAGGAAGTAAGTATGAAGGAAACACACCTTTTAAATGTTTTGCATGTAATAAGATAGGTCATTTTGCATCTAGATGTCCTGAAAGGAATTCAAGATTTGAAGAGAAAGCTAGAAGATCTTTTAAGCCTATCCTTGGATATCAGAACAAGTATAAGTATAGGAAAAACATAGACAAATCATGCTACATAGCGGATGAGGAAGGTGCGACTGATTCTGATGATGAACTGACACAAGACTCTGCTAGTGGTTCTGGTAATGGAAAGGAATGGGTATTCCTAGCTATCAAGGAAGATGTTTCGGCACTGGAAGAGAATGTACCTGAAGAGAAGGAACTTGCTACTAAAATTGAAGATAAGGATGAATGGGTAATTGACAGTGGATGTTCACATCATATGACTGGATTTAAAAGGAAGTTTCTATCTTTATAAGAATTTGATGGCGGTCTGGATAGATTTGGAGATGACAAAACATGTATGATCAAAAGAAAAAGAACTATATCATTGGATGGTAAGAACAATACTAATAATGTTTATTATGTTGAAGGTTTAAGGCATAATATTTTGAGTGTAGGACAGTTGGTGGATAAAGGAATTCAATTACAATTCAAGGATGGAAAATGTAAAAACATTAATAGATCTGGTTTGGAGATTGCAACCGGTTCTCAGACAAAAGGTAATATATTTCATTTGAATTCCGATGAGAAGGCATGTTTTATTGCACAAATTGATGAGAGTTGGCTATGGCATAAAAGGCAATGTCATGTGAATTTTGATTGCATGGTTAATATCAGTTCAACTAAGGCAGTTAGAGATATACCTAAGATTGTGAAGCGCTATAATCTGGTATGTAAGGAATGTCAAATGGGAAAATAGGTTAGAACCTCTTTTAAGAGTATACAAGACATGTCATGCTGATTTGTGTGGCCTTGCTAGAGTTAAAAGTTTTCAAGGTGATAGATATTTCATGCTAATCATTGATGATTATTCTAGAATGACGTGGGTTACTTTTCTAAGGGAGAAATCTAAGGCTTTTGGAAAGTTTAGAATCTTTAAAGCTAAAGTGCAAACTAAGATAGGATTGAAGATTAAATGTTTAAGGTCAGATCATGGTGGAGAATTCACATCTGGTGAGTTTACTAACTTTTGTGAGAGGCATGGTATAAGGAGATAATTTTCTGCTCCTTGGACACCTCAACAAAATGGAGTTATGGAAAGGAAGAACATAACTATTTTGGATGCTACTAGAACAATGATGATGGAAGCTAATCTACCTCATATCTACTGGAGAGAAGCAATGAGCACAACAGTCTATACATTAAACAAAGTACATATCAAAGGAGAAACTGGTAAGACACCTTATGAATTATGGTTTGGCAATACACCTACAGTTAAGTATTTCAGAATCTTTGGTAGTAAATGTTATATCAGGAGAGATGATGTCATTGGAAAATTTGATCCTCGATGTGATGAAGGAATATTTATTGGTTATTCTAATGAAAGCAAACAATATAGATGTTATAACAAGAGATTTCAGAGAATTGTAGAGAGCACTAATGTCAAGGTGGATGAGTTGAATAGAAGTTAAATCAAAGTTTATGAACAAGAACCGATAGTGGAAATGATCATAACTGAACTGGTAACACCTTACCAGAACATAATGTTGAACCAGTTACTCCGATAGTATCAAAAAATTCAATAGTAAGTGAAGAAGCGGGAAGAAGAATAGAGAGTCACAAGACTCCTAGGTATGTGAGATTGAATTATTCAAAAGATCAGATAATTGGGGATAAGAATAATGGAGTGATGACAAGAAGACTGGAAAATAATGAGGTATGCTTAATTTCTCAAGTTGAACCGGTATCAGTAATTGAAGCATGTAAAGATGAATGTTGGATGAAAGCTATGGAAGAAGAATTAGATCAGATACAGAAGGATAACACATGGAATTTAGTTCCCCGACCTAAAAATAAGAATGTTATTGGAACTAAATGGGTTTTTAGGAATAAATTGAATGAAGATGGACAAGTTGTAAGGAATAAATCTAGATTGGTTTGTAAAGGATATTCTTAGAAGGAAGGAATTGATTATGGTGAAACTTTTGCACCTGTAGCTAGGACTGAAGCTATAAGATTATTTCTTGCTTATGCTGCACATAAAAACTACAAGGTTTATCAGATGGATGTTAAGTGTGCCTTTCTCAATGGGGATCTTGATGAGGAAGTTTATATTGAGCAACCTGATGGTTTTTCACTTTCAGATGATAAAAACATGGTTTGCAGGTTAAGGAAAGCTTTATATGGATTGAAACAGGCACCTAGAGCTTGGTATACAATGTTAGATAAATATCTTTTGAAGCTTGGTTTCACTAAAGGTAATGCTGACAATAATCTATGTTATAAAGTCACTAATGATGATATACTGATTATTGAAGTATTTGTTGATGACATTATTTTTGGAGGTGAAGATAAGTTGTGCATGAAATTTTCTAAAAATGTGGAGATATAATTTGAAATGTCTATGATTGGGGAAATGCAATTTTTCTTAGGTTTGCAGATTACTCAGAATGATAAAGGTATTTTCATCTATCAAACTAAGTATGCTAAGGAATTGTTGAAGAAATTTGGTATGGAAGATTCTAAACTGGTAAGTACTCCTATGGTTACAAGTGAGAAATTGACAAGGAAAGATGAATCTGTACCGGTAAATCCTACAAGATACAAGTCTATGATTGGAGGTCTGTTATATCTGACTCAGACTAGGCCTGATATGATGAATGTTGTTTGCATTGCATCAAGATATAAAAGTGATCCTAGAGAAAATCATGAGTGTGGTGAAAAGAATTTTTAGATACTTGCAAGGTACATCTATATATGGTTTGTGGTACCCTAAGGATGATGACTTTACTTTATGTGCATATATAGATGCAGATTGGGCAGGTGATGTTGATGACCGGAAAAGGACTTCCGGTGGAGCTTTCTTTCTTGGAAAGAAGTTGGTTTCATGGATCAAGAAGAAATAGTCATGTACTTCTTTATCTACTGCTGAAGCTGAGTATGTTGCTTCTGCTACTAATGGTACACAATTTCTATGGATGAAGCAAATGTTGAAGGATATTAAAGTGCATTGCTTTGGACCAGTAGTTAGTCATCGTGATAACTCTGCTACTATTGACATATCAAAGAATCTAGTATTTCACTCTAAGACAAAGCACATATCTATCAAGTAAAACTTTTTGAAGGAGAAGGTGGAAGAAAATGAGGTTAGACTGGTTTATGTGAACACTAAAGAGCATATTGCAGATATTTTCACTAAACCTTTGCCTAAAGAATCATTTGAGTACCTTAGAGATAGGTTAGGGGTTTCTGCCCCTCCGACAAAGAACTGATTGATGCTATTTGGCATCAGTCCGATATGCATTATTAGAGATATTATTCATTCTATATTGATGTGGGGACGCTACTGCTCAGGGGGAGTAGTCAGCCTTGTGATTCAATGGTTTATGTTTTTGCTTTGATATCTTTGTTAGACTTCTGGCATTGATGTCAAAGGGGGAGAGATATTAATGTGAAAAACTTAAAAGATATATACATTAGGGGGAGTATGTTTCAGAACTTCATTGCTATATTCTTTTGTGGGAGATTTGTTTGGCATTTCTTAGTACTTGGATGTTTCTCACATCTAGTGTTGCCATCAATGCCAAAGGGGGAGATTGTTGGCCATTTGGAGGAATTGCATGTGTTGCATTAATGTTTTGTCATTGATGTCAACACTAGTTGTTTTGGATATTTTACCAGTATCCTTCTGGTCCTGATAGGATGTTTGGTTTCTGGTTGGTTAGATCATGATGATCCAGTATGCTCCAGTATGTTTGGGTTATGGAATTGGCTTACTCATGCTACTCATATTCATGTTCAGTCAACTGGTTTTGATTTGGTGATCAGATGCTATCCTATTTGCTGGCAAGCTTGGTTTGTTGTTCCGGTGAGGGTTTCACCAACAGAGCTTTGTTGAAGATCTTTGATGATATGCATAAGTGGTGTTGGTGTGGCTTATAGTGGAGATTTAGGATGCTGATGGTGATCATGTTCGAGACTTGGTGGATTGGTATCATTGCTTTAGCATGTGTGGACCTAAATTGGGTCCCGATTTATCTAGGTTATGGAGCGACTTGATGTAACGTGTGGATTGGACTTCTCGATGTGTTTCCAGGATGTCTTATGGGTTGGATATTATTTGTTTAGTCTATGGCCGACATGTTTTGTAATTATGTAATTGTTTTATTGTTTGGTGGCCGACTTGATTGTTTATGGTCAAGGGTTTGTATATATATGATGTAAGATCTCATTGTAGATCATATGGGAATAGAGGAAAGTGATATAAGAGTGAATAATGTAATAATCATTCAGGCAGAGGATTTGGTTGATCATTGGTGATCGAGTTGGGTTTATGTACGAGGATTTAGTCTTTCGATTTTGAGCTTAACCGAAACTGTACTCAGGCATATGAGATGTTATCTCTGCAGTTCATTCTTTCTTCTGGATTGTAGTCTGGATTTCTATGTAGTCAGTGAGACTCCTTTTGTGATGAGCAGCGTGCTCTAGGCTGTTGACCTTCCTACAAGTGCAGGCCCCTCATTTGTAATCAAATGCTTACTGCAGAAGTATTATCTGACTGTGGGTAGGCTTCCCACCATGGTTTTTCCCTTACCAGGTTTTCCACATACAAATCTTGGTGTCATGTGGATGGTATTTATTCTCTGATTATTGTTTATGCTTGATTGGTTTATCTGCTATTTCAGTAATTGGTTTATGCATTTCGATATTGATCTTTTGGGTTCCGGTATTAAAGTTTTAATTGCTTAATGTTTTGGTAATCTGAGACAACTAATTCACCCCACCTCTTAGTTGTCTTCTAGTTATTTGAACTGTCTAACAGGGTTTTCGTCTATTACCATGTACAAGGTGTTGTCAAACTGATATCTTTATATGGTTTTTTTAATCAAAGGCTATAACCAGAGGTTACTTTGCCTGGTTCTTTCCTGCTGGTATGCCTATCTGAACCAAGTTTTTGTAAACTCTTTATATTAATAAAAAATTTCAGTGGCTTTGCCACTTTTATCAATTTTTTTTTTTTTTTTAATATTATTGATTACAAAAAGAATGTGCATGAAAAAGGAAAAAAATATTAGAAAAAAGTTATTTAGTAGTATTCTTTTTGTTAAGAATATAATATTTTATTTTATCTTACTCTTAGGTTTCATCTTAGGTTTTGGGGATGAGAAAAGAAGATTTATTAAAAAAAAAAAGGTTTATTTTTCATTCTTCTACTTATTTTTATAATTAAATTTAGAGAAAGAAGAAAATAGGTTTGGAAAGTGTTTTTTATGGAATAATTGAAAGAATTTTTGTGGTTTATGAATTGTTTTGATTTATCTCAATTTATTTAAATTCAAACTTCTACAAGGTTGATGCAATATTATTTCATGAAATATTTAATAAAATATTAATTTTGAAGTAATGATGAACATAAGTTATTTATAAAAGAGGTTATCATGATACTCGATTTTAAAAAGAAAAATATAGATGATTTATTTAAGATGATGTATAATATTAATAAGTAAATATGATAAGTTGATATTCAACTTGATTTTACTATTGCAAGGGTTGAAAATATAGTTCTTGTCTAGGAAGAATTATATTGGAAAATGTGAGAAGAGGGTTTCTTGTGAATTGCATGTTAATCATTTAAAAATGATATGATGATTCCATAACATATTGGAATTCAATATAGTGACTAATTTTTATAGTTAAACAATTAATTCACATTGAGTTTGAAATTGATGATTCTAAATTGTGAATTAATTTTGTTGAGAACTAGCAACCTACATATTTTGATCATATATTTGAAATAAAAGTGGTTTAAAATTATTTAAAAAAAAAAAAAAATCCATCAAGATTTATACTTTTATCTTTTGTGATAAATAAGTTGACTATTTTTAATAAAAAATTGGTAAAACTAGTATGAGAAAAATTAGTATGTTACATCTCTTATAACTAATTTAATTAATTGGGTTCCTCAAGAAATATTAGCCATGCGTAATTTATAAATCATGAGGTATAGATAATTTAGTGATTGTCTATCTATGTTGATAATATAATAACTAAAGTGCATTAGTTATTCTATTTATTCTCAAGAAATATTTTTTTTTCATGGTTAATTTATGTTGATTTGTGATATCTTCTATTTCATGGTTGATTTATGTTGATTCGATACACCAAAACATCATAATTAAAAAATAAATATACATTCTTGAGAAGAACTTTCTTTAAAGTGTTTTTAAATTAGATGAAACACCATCAAGCAACATTGTACCCCTCATAAGGGTGTAGCTTCTGTATTGGTGTAGAAAAATAAGGGTTTCACTAATTAAGATAATAAAACCACTAATCTTACCTATGGGACCAACACGTTGAAATAGGGGTGAATCTAACAGATCTAGCCACAATCCAGATAGGAAAAGGGCTGAAATTCTAATTAGATTCATTGGTTTTAGTTTTCCACCCTCTTTTAGTTAAAATTTGGATGTGAGTTATGAAATTAAGGCAAGACAAGGGACAGTTAAGGAGGAATGGCAAAAAAATAAATGGCTACAAATGTCCAATAGAGCCACAAACAGGGACCTAGGTAGAAGAACAAAATCAAAACCTGGTCCTGAAAGTTTAGGCTGATTTTTTGGGACAAGGTAGCAAAGATTCACCCTGGTCCTTCAATTTTTGCTCTATCAAAAGTTTAACCTATTTATCATCTTCAAATCTATCAAAATATCTGAGTACATCTCCCGAGTCAATTCCCTAAACACAAAAAGACAGAAGAAAAGGTTGTGTATAGGGGTTGGCCTTCGATCAAACCCTAGTTTAGAAATTTAACCTTGAATTTAGTAATGTAAATACTGAAGTAAATGCTAGGAGATATACCTTAGTTCTGCAATGGTTGATAGAAAGATTGATGATGGAATGCTCTTTAGATATGATCACAAATATTGGATGTAATGGCATGACAAACACATAAACATGAAAGACATGATAAAACAAACATGCTTGCTTGAAAATTGATGTAACTTTGCTCCATAATGCTTAAAGGATAAACTATTGTCTTGAATGCTTGATGTATGTGGGAAAAGCGGTTCAATAAAATCCAAAATGTGGAAATATTCAAAGACTTGCCCACACACCCATGGGACTCTTGGTGCAAGTTATGGAGCCATGAGGAATGACTCAACTTCCAAAGGAGTGTTCCATGGTTCTCTATCTCACAAGGTCCCTCAAGCCAATGCCTTTGCTCTCAGATCACTGAGCAAAGTGACTTAGGGATGATGAATGCAAGAACGAGGGATGCTTTTGATCGAATTTAGTATGAATGCATCCTATTTATGCATGATTCTAGTAAATGAACTAAACTAGATGATAAGATGACAAGGTTAGTAAAAATACTATCCTAACATGATATACTAGCTATATAATTTAATCTAAGATGATAGAAATACTCTAAAATGATTATTAGATTTATTTCTATTACAAAGAGAGGCTAAATGCTTATTAAAATTTAATATAAGTATGATGCTAAAGACTTTTTTTTTATGAGGGGATGAGGGCTCTATTTATAGAAGAAATAGGGCAATGGATGGTTAGGATTGAAGGATCTTATCAAGGGTCGGGATTGAAAGTTATCAATCCATGTTTGCAATTCTCACCAATGAAATGGTGACAATTGTCAACATAAGGCTGCTTGAGAGGAGAGGTAAGAAGCATTAAATGCTTGAGAAGACCTCATGGTTACCTTAGAATGTAAATGTTAAGGTTAAGTTAAGGTTATCCATTGGATAAAGATTTTACCCAAGGGTAAACTTTTGTGCAAGGGTTAAAGGGATAACCATGGTCAAAGCAATGAATGCTTGATGAGACCCCTGGGTTAGATGAGGGTTCAGTTAGGCAAAAAGTCTCTAGCCATGCCACAAAGGGTTAGTTAACCATTAATGGTTTGAAGACTTTGGGGAAAAATTTGTAAGAGTCCTTCCAAATTTGGGGGTTTTCAACAAGTTAGCTTGTTGAAGGCATAAAGACTTTAATGCCTTTGGAAGATTTTACTCCAAATTTGAGAAGTGACCTCCTCAAATTTAGGGAAAGGGGATAATTTGAAGGGTTTAGCTTAATTGATTAGGATTAGATAGGTTCTAGAAGAATTTAGGAAGAGGGTTAGGAGGCAAGTGGGAGATGTAGGAAAATGCAAGTGGGTGAGAAATAATAGGATTTAATTAAAATAAATTGCTTTATTTCAATTTGGTTGCAAGTTGGGGATTTTAAATAAATTAGATTTATTTAATTGGGGTGAACTATTTAATTAAATGTAAATTTAATTAAAAAGTAGAGAGAAGGGATTTAATTAAATAAAATAATTTATTCAATTAAATGATGTAAAAAGGCTTAAGTGAATTTAAATAAATAAATTGAATAATTCATTTAATTAAAATAGAGGAATGTGGGCGATTTAATTAAATTAAATTTAACTAAATAGAGGAATGAGAATAAAATGAACATTAAATATTCATTTAGGAATATGGTCATTTTTATATGTCTACATTTTTCCCCTCTTTGAAGTGACATGTGTGCACATGTTGATTCAAAGAAAAATGACGTGTCATCAAAATTTGATTATGATCAGTGTGATGTCGTATCGAGATGTTCATGTCATGCCCTAGATTTGATAAATGATGCCCCAGATTTGATAAATGATGTTGATAATGCCCCCACAGGAGATGAATCAAAATTTGAAACTTTGATTTGAGTTGATAAATTTGATTGCATTTTAAAATTCTGTCTATAATGAATGCGATAATTTGATTCATCTCCCGATAATGATGTTTGTTAGGGTTAGAAGTGAGACCACGAGCAATTTACATGTTCTACTACGTAACCCTAATTTTCGTTTACCCCATAAAAAGGTAAAAAGTGATTTCTTTTAGATCATTTGTCCTTGTTGACTTTGGAGAAAGTGGCATTTGGAGAAAAAGATAAAATGTTGATTCCCTTTGCTTCTCATTGATTCGAGTGCATTCGGAGGTATCAGAGGCTCACCATGTATGGACCACTAGTAAGTCATCAATTTTGACCCCTTTTTTATTTTTATTTTGTCATTTTTGATCATGTTTTTCATTTTTTATGTCCAAATCTTACGGTTTAGCGCATAGGGTAAAAACGTAGCGCATATGATAAGAAGCTTAGCGCGTCAAGCCTTAGGAATTAGGGTAGCATCCAGGTAGGGTGAAGTAGCGTAGAGGAGGGGTAGGATAGCGCATAGGAGTCTTATAGCGCAATGGGTTCACAGGCTAGCGCATAGGGGGAAAAGGGTAGCGCATCGGGAAGACCTAGCGCATAGGGTTAGCAGGGAGTCACATGGGTAGGTTAGGCTAGCGCGTAGGTGTGACCTAGCATATAGGGGTAGTTTTGCAGTGCAAGGTTAGATTAGGATAGTGCATAGACTTCTTTTAGCGCAGCGGGGTCGTAGGCTGGTGCGTAGGTATAGGTTAGCGCTTAGGGTTAATTCTGTAGCACATGGAGATTTTTGGATAGCGTATGTCGAGCAATGTAGCACGTGGATAAAAGTTTTTAGCGCGTTGGCAAAAAAAATTGGGGAAAATAGGATTTTGTGAGGGATTATGAGATGAAGAAAGATAGGTAGGTGTTTGCCAGTGTTTCTGGGATGGGTGTGATAGTTGTTCTGCGTGTCTGCTATCGTTGTTTTGATAAATTGTCTGATATGAGTTCTGATATGGTGTTTTGATATGGATTTTTGATATGGTTGCAAGAAATAACTTGATTTGATTTTCAATGTTTCAAGTTGATGTTGATTTGATGTTGATATGGATTTGATATGATGTGGATTTTGATATGGATGTTTGATACAAACTTGATTTGATATTCATTGCTTCAAGTTGATATGAATGTGGTACTTGAGTTGTTTTTCAAGTTGATATGGCTGTGGAACTTGAGTTGTTTTACAAGTTGATATGAGTGTGGAACTTGAGTTGTTTTTCAAGTTGAAATGATCTGATATTGATATGGATTTGATATGATGTGGAACTTGATTAGATTTTCAATGTTTCAAGTTGATATGAATTTGATTTTGATATGAATTGATTTGATGAGGAAACTGATATTGGACATGGTTTATTTGCAACATGAGTGACTTGGGGTTGTGCAGTTGCGAGAGCGATTTTCGAGACCGTGGTCACTGATACCGCGATTGACACAGGTAGACAGGGATATTATTGAGAGGTGTGGACTATCCTCTTTGTTAGAGATGCTCCAGTATATCATTAACCGAGGTTTATTGACAACTTTGGCCGAGAGGTGGCATAGTGACACCAACACCTTTCATTTGGCGACAGGTGAGATCACAGTGACACCTGAGGATTGCTACCGGATTCTACGGATTCCCATGGTAGGTGCACTTTTACTATATGAGCAGACTGAGGAGGGTGGGACAGAGGCTCTTTGCTGGATTTTGTATAATGAGCATATTTGTGGGTATGAGATCCCATGGCAGGAGTTCATTGATTTGAATTATGATCCTCTACCATCAGTGCTGGCAGGATTCATAGGCGGCTTCTTATGTCCCGACCGTAGGTCGAAGGGACTGCCAGTAGGATGGGGGTTGGTCTTGGAGGACATGGTGACATAGGGTCACCGATTTGCATGGGGGTCTGCTATGTTGGTCCATTTATACATGGATCTGCATCTGATAGTTTACTTGGGATACAATAGTCTATCAGCCGGGGTTATGCTACTATAGGTATGGGCGTGGGAGCGTATTCCCATAGCTAGGCCACTTGCTGACAGAGATAGGCCAGTTGGTCGCGCTTATGCATATGGATATAAAGGGATAGTTGTCTAGCGTAAGCCGAGCAAACTGGAGCATTGGAGGCGAGTGCTTGACGATATTGACACAGTCGCCTAGAGACCGTATATGGATTGCGAGGTGTGGGTAGAGGATGGGATGGAGATGTCTTATGTCTACATGTCCCGATTTCTGATAGGGCAGACGCCTTTTGTTATTGAGAGATTTCTGCACAGCCGAGTGTTGCAGCAGTATGGATGATAGTAGGGGATACCACAAGGAGCATGCTTGTATGATTGATGGAGGCAGGATGTACTAGAGTGGGGACCCACTATTGATAGCGTGGCGGTGGTTGAGGATTTCTTTCACCTAGCCGGCTAGATATGGGACTATGCCTACGGGATAGTGGATGCAGGGATGATCGATGAGTTTGCAGCATGCTTTGCAGCTCATGTTGTGGCCAGGATATCAGATCCAGTAGAGATGATTCCCGCTTTTGATCATGATGAGGATGAGCAGTCCGAGAGGCTAGGGAGACAGGGAGAGGAGGGAGAGGAGCTGGATGAGGGAGGTGGGGATGGTGGAGGTGATGATGGTGGAGATGGTGGAGGAGGTGGCCGAGGTCGTTGTGGGGATAGGGGGAGAGTTGATCGGGGGAAGAAAGGGGATAGAGGTGGAGCTGGTGGTGACAGAGGGATACGAGTGGAGAGAGTTGTGCGATAGACTATGGAGGATAGGGGGAGGGGAGGTTTGGCTATTGGAGTTGGTGGTGAGGGGAGGGTAGGAGAGGTGATAGAAGTTGTGGGAGGGACAAATGATTTTAGACGACCGGCCCAGAGGAGGAGGTAAGATATTTTACCCCCACCAGCACCGAGGATAGGGGGAGGGACATGGGGTACCACTGCACAGGTACCCCTCCAGATTCAGATTCCTACTCACCAGGAGGATGCTTAGATTAGGTCCTTATAGTTGTCAGAGCAGCATCTGTAGACATAGCTACTGGCACATCAGCGATAGATTACACAACTAACCACTAAGCGGTATACAGTTTTGGAGTGGTTGGGTCAAGCCGTGGCTCGAGTAGATAGCTTGGAGAGAGCGGCGGTGGGTGGCTCGACGAGAGACACCTTAAGGGAGTTGGCGTATACAGCCAAGGAGGCTGAGTATTATTGATGACATTATGAGGATGCAGTGCCTAGGGAGTGCAGAGTTCCTAGTTTCATAGCGATGAGATCCAGTCGATCTAGGTAGACGGGATCAAGGACAGAGAGCAGAGGCATGACGGGGCCTACTCGTCAGGATCCCCCTAGGGATCCCGGTGCTGGGGCATCTGTTGCGAGACCATCACCCTCAAGAGATAGTCATACCTGAGAGACGTTGTCTCTATTGTATTTTGATCATTTTGTTGTATTTTGGGATAGACATGACATATTTTGTACTTAATCATTTTTGAGATATATATATGACACCATTTGCTTTGATCCTCATGTGATGTGTTTCATGGATGATGCTTTCTATATGATTTTGATGCTTTTATGATGGTGATGCAATGTTTAGATAGATGCATGTGATTTGATATTTGATGGATGATGGATGATGTATGAGATGTATCTTGAAAATGAGATGTATGATAATGATAATGATGTGAGATGTATCTTGAAAATGAGATGTATGATTTTGATAATGATGTGAGATGTATCTTGAAAATGAGATGTATGATATTGATAATGATGTGAGATGTATCTTGAAAATGAGATGTATGATATTGATAATGATGTGCAACTATTTGTAAAATGATATGCAACTAATTGATCATCCTTGTTCTGTGTTTTGTCATTCCTGTATAGTCACATGTTTTTCTTTCTTTGTGTTGATCATCATTGAGCATTGATTTGTTGGGATATGTTGAAAATTTATACAAGTATAATGGTATAATTGAATCATAATGACCTGAGAAAAAAATTTACATGATTTTTGATTTTGCAAGATGGCACAAGCATCGAGGTATAATTGAACCAAGACAATCTGAGTGTGGCTTGCATATAAACAGACAAGATTAAACCATTTGTATGCACCAAGTGGAATCATGTCTTTAGTGATATACTTTGAATCACGTCTTGAGACAAGTATTTGCATAGTACAAGTGATCACCTCACAGATAGAAAACTAAAAAAATATTGGAGTCCCCATGACTTTCTCTAGGTCGATGCATTGTTGAGAAAATGTATAAGAGCCAATAATGCAAAAAAATTGAAGTGCAAAATTAGTCAAAACTTCATGCAAGATGCAATCATTGTATACTTCAGAAAATCATCCATCATGTGTTGTGAATCTTTTTAAGTGATCAATGTGTTGGTCTCGTGATTGTTGATTTGTTGTTGGACATGATGCTCTGAGTCTGTTGCAAGTTTTGAATTAGGACAGAATTTTGATCAATGTTGCCCCTAGCTAAAGTTACCTCCTGATGCAGATATGTATAGCGATTACCAAGCCATGGTGGGATATGATGAAATGATATTTGGATAAACCAGGATAGTGACTATGCTAAGTATGTCCTGGATAATGTGATAAAATGTCAGGCGATGACTGATATTTGCGTGACTGTGAATATAGAAGTTTGAGAGTATAGATAGATAGAGGAGTTGTCTTCTCACAATAGCACCTATTGCTAGGTTTTCACCAGTTGCTTTTATTGTACCTTTTTATTTGTTTTTTCTGATTTTTTTATTTTTTTGCAGTTTTTATTTTTTTGACTTTTTTGTGCATTAGACTGCTCAATTGTAATATTTCTTCAAATGGATGCTGGTAGTTGGTTTGTCAAGCACATCTCCTTCTGAAGTTTTTAGCTGATAGGTGCCTGATCCATAGGCTGATATGATGACATAGGGACCTAACCAATTAGGTTCAAACTTACCTTTCTTTTCCCGATCCTGTTGATTTCTAGGATTTTCTTTGAGTACTAGATCACCAATTTTAAAAATCCTAGGGATGACTTTGTGATTGTAGCTTTGGCACATGCGTTGTTGATATGCTTTGAGGTGAGTATAGGCATGTTGTCTCTTTTCATCTAGAAGTTCTAGCTCTTGCAGTCAGTTGACTCGATACTCCTCATCTGGAATGAGGCCTTTCAAAGAGACTCTGAGAGATGGGATTTCTACCTCCAGGGGTAAAATTGCTTCTGATCCTTACACCAATGAATATGGCATAGCTCCTGTAGGTGTGCAGATGCTAGTTCTGTATGCCCAAAATGCTGGATTGAGTTGCACGTACCAATCTTTGCCTGCATCATTTACTATTTTCTTGAGGATTTTCAATATGGTTTTGTTGGATGCCTCAGCTTGACCATTCCCCTAGGGGTAGTAAGGTGTAGAGAAACGATGTTGGATCTTGAATCGGTCACATAGTTCTCGCACATCCTGGTTTTTGAAAGGTCATCCATTATCTGTGATGATAGAACTTGGAATGCCATAGTTGCAGATCATATAAATAAGAATGAAAGAAGCAATTTGTTTTCCAGTTACTGTGGTCATGGGAACCACCTCAATCCATTTGGTAAAATATTCTGTTGGAGTGATAATGAAATTATGTCCATTTGAAGATGAAGGGTGTATTTTACCTACTAAGTCCAGTCCCCACTAGCAAAAGGGCTAGGATGTTGTGAATGGTTGTAGTTCCTGTGCTGGTGCATGTATAAGATTGCCATGGATTTGGCATTTAGGACATTTCTTTGCAAAATGATAAGAGTCCTTTTCCATTGTCGGCCAGTAATATCCCATTCGTAGAAGTTTTTTAGCAAGAGTAGGACCACTTGAATGTGTGCCACATATACTCGTGAAGCTCTTGTAAAGCAGAGTCAGATTCATTACAATCAAGGCAACGAAGAAGAGTACCATCTAGACCTAGATGGTACAAAGTATCAACAGTAAGAGTATAACGGGCGGCTTGCTAGATAAAGTTGCATTTTTGGTTTTGAGATAGGTCAATAGGTAGGGTATTGTTTTTGAGATAGTCTTATATTGATCCGTATAACAGAGAGTCAGAACCGGTTAAGGCATAGATGACATGAGATGCAGAATGGTCATAGGATGGGGAGAACAATTGCTCTACTAGAAACTCGTAATGATTCTATTGCTCTAGGATTTGTTGCAGTGAAGCGATAGTAGCCATTGCATCGATTGCTCTATTGTCCAACCTTGGTATTTGCTTGAAGGTGATGTGTACAAAATATTGTTTGAAATCATCCACGATTCATTTGTATGGTAGTAGTTTATCATCTTTCATCTGATAGTCATTATTGATCTGATTGATGACTAGTTGCGAATCTCCGTAGACTTTTAATTCTACGATTCTCCATTCCACGACCATTTTGATCCCTATAACCAGTGCCTCATATTCAACAATGTTATTTGTGCATGGAAACATGAGTCTATATGATCTTGGTATGGTGTGCTCGTCGGGACTGATGAACAGAATTCCGACACCTGAACCATGTTGAGTGTAGGAACCATCAAAGTATAGGATCCATTGCTTGGTGGAAATAGCAAGAACATCCCTATCTAGAAATTCAATCTCCAATTGTTGTTTATCCATTAATGGTACATTGGCTAATTGTTCTGCAATCACTTGTCCTTTGATAGCTCGTCACTCTGTGTAATGGATATCAAATTCGTTGAGAATCATTACCCATTTAGCCAATCCGCTAGTGAGAGCTGCTTTGCTGAGTAAGTATTTTAGAGGATCAATTTTTGGTATGAGCTTGATTGTATGAGATAGCATGTAGTGTCATAACTTTTGAGAGGCAAATACCATTGTGAGATAAGCCTTCTTAATGAATGTATAATTGAGCTCATATCCATTTAAAGTTCTACTGATGTAATAGATAGCTCGTTCCTTTCCTTCTTGATTTTCTTGTGCTAATAGTGCCCCCAGTGATATGTCTTTTGTTGATATGCAGAGAATAAGTGGCTTCCCTGCTATGGCTGGTACTAGAACTGGTGGGTTCATTAAATATTGCTTGATTTGGTAGAATGATTCTGCACATTTAGCCTCCCATCTGAATGGTACATTCTTATGTAGCAAATGATTTAATGGTAGACTTTTATATGCTAATTGAGCGATGAAACGCTTGATTGACTAGAGCCGTCCTTGCAAGGATCTAAGTTGACTGATGTTCTTAGGTGGTGGCATCTCCATGATGGCTTGTACCTTTGCTAGATCTACTTCAATGCCCTTTTCTGAGACTATGTAGCCTAATAACTTGCTTGATGTAACCCCAAAGACACACTTCTTAGGGTTGAGCTTGACTTGAAATTTTTCCAATCTGTCAAAAATCTTTTCTAAGATGCTGAGATGTTCTGCTCGAGTAAATGAATTAGCTAGTAAATCATCCACATAGTCCTCCATGAAGGTATGCATCATGTCATGAAAGATTGTTGTCATTTTTCATTGATAAGTTGCCCCAACATTCTTTAAGCCAAATGATATGACATTCCAATAGTATGTTCCCCAAGGACAGGTAAATGTTGTTTTAACTTGATCCTCTGGAGCTATCTTGATTTGATTATAGCCAAAAAAACCATCCATTAGTGATAGCATTGCATGGCCTATTGTGAGGTCTACAATTATGTCGATACTGGGCAAAGAAAAGTCATCCTTTGGATAGGCTTTGTTGACATCTCTAAAATCGGTGCATATCCTAATGCTGCCATTTGGTTTTGAAACTGGCACGATGTTGGAGATCCATTCAGCATAGTCGATAGGTCGAATAAATCCAACATCTAATAGTTTCTTTAGCTCAACTTTGACCATGAGTGCTACATGTGGATTCATCTTTCTCAATTTTTTCTTAATTGGCTTGGCTCCCGGAGCAATGGACAAGTGATGCATGATTAAGTGTGGATCAATCTCGGGCATATCTGCATATGACCAAGTAAAATTGATTTTCTTTTCTTTGAAAAATTGGATAAACTATGATCTTTCTTCCTCTGTCAAAGATTCTGCTAGGTGTCTATTTTTGGCTGCTTCTGTTGTACCAATGTTGATTGATTGAGTAGGCTCAATCAATATGGGTGATCGCTCCTTATAATATTCAAGAAGAGTGTCAAGTTTCCCATCTTTGGGTAACTTAAAAAGGTTTTCACCTATAGATGCATCCTTTATTTTTACTTTTTTGTGATCTATTGTTGCCATTGACTAGTTTTCAGCAATAGATCCTTTATTTCGTTCATTTTTGCAACTGAGAGACTTGACACTCCCTTGATTGTAGAGTCTGTTTCTGGGTTGATGGTACACAAGTAATGGATAATGGAATAATCATTTAAGAAAATTGGTATGTCATGATTTTCAAGTTCGTCCCAGTCTATGAGGTCAGGAAAGATAAGTGGTAAAGAGTCATTGGGTGGGTCAAGTTCAGCTGCTATAAGTGTCAGGATGGAGGTATCATTGTGTTTGGCCGAGATATTAAATAATTTAATGGTTTTGTCAAGGTCTTCGATGGTATCATTTTCTGTGTAAACTTTCTCATAATGTCACTGATCATTTTCCTTGGTGTCATAGATATTATGTGGACCAAATTCAAGTAGTCTAGGCTCTGTGCCTTGTTCTTCTTGAGAAGTGGGTGTATGACTGTCATTTGTAGCAATATCTTCAGTAACATTGGAACAACTGCCCCATTCATATTGATTTGAATCAGTTTGTGAGGTATTATCCCAGATTCTTGTAGTGCTGTGGACTGGTATGTTGTAGGGTGAAAACAGGTCCTTGATGATTGATATGAGTTTGATAGTTTTCTCTGATTCTGTATCAGATCCTTCTTCTGCTCTTTGCATTTTCTCATATACTGTCTCTCCTCGGGGAGTAATGATGTTATCAGGGAGTGAGTCTTCTTTGTTTGAAACCGGTTCTTGAACATGATGTACTTCTGCACAAGGTGCTTCTATCTTTGGATTGACTGATTTCTCTTGATGTTTCTTTTTTCCTAGTATTCACGTTCCTTGTGCATAATCTCTATTGATTCACATAGTGCCTCCTGCCATGAGTCTTCCTTGTATTTCTTCTTTGCCTTCCACTGAGGTTTTTGGTATTTGCTTGGTGTCTTCCTTGGTGGTAGATCGTGTTCATAGCCCAATCCTGTTTTGTCTTTACAAAACTGGGAAGGAGGATCTAATGGTTCTGTGACTCCTTCTTGATGCTTGCCGATAGGTCCTTTGCCATTGTATCCCATTTGTTGCATGATCAAGTAGCCTTTTCCATACAGCTGTGTTGGTATAGCTACTTCCATAGTAGCTGCTCTGTCTTCTTCCTCATCTTTGTATAGCCAACTAAGGATGTCCTTTTCCTCTGATTCATGTGCTAGTGTGCCTAGTTGAATAAATTTGCCATCAAACTTGGTGATGGTCTGCGTTGCTTGATGTGTTGATACTGAAGGTAACCCATGAGATTTAGGTGATGTTGGTAAGTTGGTTAGACACAAGGTTTCCAAAGAGTATTCTCCCATACCTTGTTCTTTGATTTTCATTTTCTATTTGAAATCCATAGATATCAATTTAGACTTTTCTTGCTGAAGACCTGGTGCTGGGGAAATTTGTTTTTCTCTGTTATGTGGAACTAAACTATCTTGGGCTGCCCCATAGCATTACAATGTTGAAAAGGGTTATGATTTGTTGATATAGAAATCTCCTATCCATTGTAGGGGAACTTAACACACTGGTGATAAGTGGAAGGTATTGCTTGCATTTCATGTATCCAAGGTCGACCCAATAAGATATTATATGTGAGGTCTATGTCTAAGACTTGGCACATAGTATCCTTTTGTATTGGTCCCACTTGAATTGGAAACACCACTGATCCTTTGGATGATATTTCTTTATCATCATATGCTTTGATAGTGATCTTTTTGCATGGATCAATAGACTGCTCAGAGAAGCCTAATGCACGGATAAGTTTTAAGGTACAGATATTGAGTCCAGCCCCTCCATCTATTAATACTCTTTTGAATCGATGTTTGTAGACCACGACTTCAATGTGGAGTCGAGTATTGTGTGGATGGCTTAATGAAATATTATCCTGTTTAGAAAAGGTGAGATTATGAGGCCCTGACATGTGAACCACCATGGCTTGGAATTTGTCAGTATCCAGATCCTGGGGTACATTTGTTTCCAATAGTGCTTTTTCCAAGATGTCCCTGTGTTTTGGTGAAAGTTTTAGCAACTCAAGTATAGATATTTGAGTAGGGGTTTTGCACAGGTCATATTAAATCTTGGGTATGGTGTTTGCTGCTGATGTATGTCCCTTCAAGACATTTTTGAGCTCTAGTGGTTAAATTGATTGATTCATGTTTGTATTTGTCCTTGATTGTAATGACATTTACTTGATTGTCCTCAACTGATATATGATTGATGGTATTGTTGTATATGTGATTGATGCAAGCTCCACATGTATCATTTGAGGTTGAAGCTCCATCCTTGTTGTAGTTTGGAAGAGGATTCTTAAAGGCACCATGGTCACCATTTTCCTTGAGACCATCGACTGTTAAATCGCCTCTATCAATCATATCTTGAACAATGTTTTTCAGTCTCATGCAATCATTTGTTTGATGTCCTTTGTTTTGATGAAAATCACAAAAGCATGAGTCATTCCACCAGGGTGGTTTGATTTGTGGTTCAAAGTTGTTGATTGTTGGTAAGGAGATATTTTTGTTTGCCAACAACTCTCTGAATGCTGACTCCAATGATTGCCCTAATGGTGTGTAGATGCGTTTTGTAAAGTTGTTGGTGTTACCTCGTGAGTTTGTATTAGGTCCTCGATTGGTGTTATTGTCTTGGGCATTGTTGGTGTTGTTTGTGTCAAGATGATCTTGATTGGTAGTTGGTGCATAAGTGTTAGTACCTTGGTTAACACCCTTTTGATTCTTGGTAGTCTGAGGATTTCTTGATAAAGCTAACACTGATTGTTTGGACTTCACATCATTAGCTTCATTTCCTCCATTTCTAGTATTTTTTTTTCTAGTCCAGAACCTGGATTTGTCTAAGATGTTGTTGTTTTGGTTATTGTAATGAGAGTTGAATGAATTTGTTCCTTCTTTGAAGAATTTTAATGTTCCTTTCTTGACACATGCCTCCTCTACTTGGATGCCATTTTTGATCAATTTAGCAAAAGATGGTATGCATTAAAGTTTGAGTATGTAACTCATCTCGCTATTCAAATTATCGATGAAAATTTCCATCTTTTCCTTTTCAGGCACATCTCGAGGATATCGTGAGACCATTCATCACCAACATTGAAGGAACACCATGAATATTTCATTGTTCTTTTGTTTGGTATTGCAGACATCAAGCATGGTGATGGCATGTTGAATGTTGTAGGAATATTGAGTGATAAATTTGTTGACTAATTCATCAAAGGATTTGATAGGAGGTGTGATTTTGGATAACCATCCCATTGTCTGCCCTCCCAAGCTTCTTGGGAATAATCTCATTAAATAAGTGTCATTATGGGCAAATTCTAGGCTCATGGTACATAATTCCTGGACATGATCATGAGGATCGCTTTTCCCATCATATTTATCAAATTTGGGAATGTCTGAATTTGGGGGAAAAGGTACCATGTTTAACCTTTTGTCAAAAGGATAAGGACAAATTTCATTCAAGGTATACCATACTATTGATCCTTGTTGAATGTCTTGCATCTATTTTTGTAGAATTTGCATTTGTTGTGTAAGAGCAACCAAGGGTGCATTCGTTTGCCGAGGGAAGAGTTCTTCCCTCACATTGTTTCTAGTTTGGAATGGCGTGTGTAGCAGCATGTTTTGCTCAAGGATGTTTTGCTCGGGTAAATTTTGCTCAGGTATGTTTTGTTTAGGGTCACATGCTTCCTCCTCTCTTTGTTGTTCTTGATAAGCATAATGTTGAGACCTTGTTCTAAATATGCTAGTATCGAAGTCTTCAGGGAGTTTAACTCCTTTTCTTGTGAGCATGAGTAGGTATTTTTCTTTATCGGCTTCCATGAGTTTTTCCACAAGTTTTTGAAATGAAGCGCTTTCTTGACACTCTTGGAGGAGTTCTTCAAAAAATTGTGTCTTCTAGATTTGGATACTCAAAAGTATTTGATAATATTTGACCCATGTTGGACTCTGGTTGTGTTTCACTTTGCTTGTTTCATTGAGAGCGAGTAACAATGGGCATCTAGTAGAAACTTTTTGTGACAAAGGGAACGAACACCTCTTCGATGTTTTTCTCAGGGGTTGGTGGTTCAAGTCAAGGTATATTATAAGTGATGCACACTTCGGGGAAGAAAGCTGGATTGATCTTTTTTTCCTTGATTTAGATGTTGATTGAATGCTTATTTTTGATAGAATGCTCTACTCCTCAATGGTTCCTCGTCAAATTCATTTGTTTTGTCTTGAAGATACAAGCGCATATGATGGAGGAATGTTCGATGAGATTTGAAGAGTTGGCGATTGATGTATAAAAATTCATTCCATTTGGCAAGTTTCAGAGAATTGGGTTGTTGTTTCCTCAACTTAGTATTATGATAAATACTCTTTCTTCTCAGAATATGAGGATTAGTCATGCACAAGTGATCAATGGTTTCCTTTGATTTGTTTTGGATTCAAGATATCTTGTTTGGAAACATAAGTTTTACTTTATCAATTGAAGGTTTAGATGCCCCCTCAAGACAAAGCTTGTCAAATGATATGGAATAAGAGCTTTCCCAATATGGAAACTTGATTTGACAACTTTGCGTTTAAAACAAGTATGTTTTTGGATAAAAAAAATCCGTTTGATTGAAGGACCTTTTGATACGTGTGATAGTGTTTCCGGACTTTGATAGGAGAGATATGTGTTATCTCTTGACTAGTTTTTGGAGTCTTGACAACCTTGTTTTTAAGGAAAACTTTCTTTTGGAGTAGTTTTGATATTCTGATTTCAATTTTCTGTTAGATGGAGTTCAAGCGAGGAAAAAGGGCTTCCTAAATTATTTTTAGAATTTTCAAAAAAAGTTGTTGTTTTGCCCCCTGTTTTCCCAATTTCGACTATACGCTAAGCTAGAAACCCAACACGCTACCAAATTTTCACAAAGCACTAGAAAATGATCTCCACGTGCTAAGCTACCTTTTTGACGCACTAACTTGATCTACTTGATTTTGGTCTGGTTTGAAAGGTTATGTGCTAATGTGTCCTATTAGTGCACTAATAGCTGATCTTCATGTGCTAGCGTTTGGTCTTAAAGCGCTAAGTTGTTGCTTCAACACGCTATAATGTTTTCCAAAAGCGCTAAGGTTAAAACTGTTTATTTGGGTTTGATTATGCGCTAAAGTTCAGTATTGATGTGTTATTTTGAAGCTTGCATGCGCTAAAATGTGGTTCCAAAGTGCTAAGATGTTGCTCTTATGTGCTAAACTTCCCTCATAGTTTTGGCTTGGTGGTTTTCTGTGTTTTGTGAACTTTGTTTCAATGATGATGGATGATTTTCTGAAGTAAGAAATGAAAGCACAACACAAAAGAGACAACCATATTGCCTAGGCTAAAACAATGAGTGTATGTTCTACGAGGATGTGTTCAAATCTCCAGTGTTTTAATAGGTTTGGATACAAAAAATACAATTCAATCAGACTCTTTATTCAAGGGTCATCGACAATACCATAGCTCACTAGTCTCGATACTCTGTCAGCTCAAACAACCTTGTCACCCCCTAGGGGGCGCCCATTTTTTTGCCTTTTTCCAGAAATTAACTCAAAGTCAATTGCTTCACAATTGAGTAGTTATCTTGGGAGATATATGGTGAGTAATCTTGGGGGCAGATTCTTCTCCACCCTTGCACTATGATACTACAAATGTTTGGATACTGACTTGGCTCAAAGTTTCTAATGCTAAAGTTTGTAATCAGGCTTCCTGTTCGGCCGTCAGTGATAAACTCCCTTAGGAGGCTTCCTAACCTTTAGAACAAAGGCTTTACGTATCGTAAAGATACTAGGGGAAGGCTAATCACTATGCGCAACTGTTGAAAAGGACTTTCGTCACTTTCCACTTTTGATTATAGTGGGTTGGAACACTTGGCGTCAAAGTCGTTCCCCACTTAGGTCGTTCCGCTCACACCGGCCAAAGAATGGATTTAAGAGTTGTTCAACTCCTCGGGAGGGCAGGCCTACTAAAGGCTTTAATGTTTAAAAACACTAAAAGCATAAGAGTGCTTTGGCTTTTTGATCACCCAGTTAAGGGGAGAGCATATACCTTCTACTTTCAAAGCGAAGCACACAAGTGTTCTTTTTAACCTTTTATAGCAATGATTTGGTAAAATATATATGGAGATATTGCTCCACAAAAACATGGTGTTCATTTTATTCCATCAAATAAATGATTATCTAATCTAGAAAATGAAACCTGGTCAACAAAGCAAAACTTCAATTTTGGTCCACAAAATAAATCGACAAAGGGGAAGAACTTCCCGCTTTAACGTTGAATAAAACTGGACAAGTGTGGTTCTTTTACCTTGCAAGAATTTAAAAGTTGATCCTTTTATACACCAAAGGACAGTGAGGTTCTTTTTAAAGCTCTTTTTGCAAAATGAAAGATTGTTTGTCCTTTTTAGATGCCCAAAATGAAAGTTTTTCTCCTAGGAAAGCAAGAAAGATTTTTTTTTGTTGTGGTTCTTTTTAAGTTCTGAAATAAGGTGTGAGTTCAATTTTTCAACTTTAAACCATAAATGAAAGAAATTTAAATTTTTAACTAACTTAGCTAAGTTAGTAAAAACTTCAAACTACTTTAAATCTAGCCTAAAAAAAAAAAACTCCAACTTGCAATTTAAATCATTAGTAACCTACAAAACAAATAGTTAATCAGTTAGCAAAATGATGGCTTTGTGGACTTCCCCAAGTCTAAATTTTGAGTTCTTTGTTACAAATTAGTTTCTGTCTTCTATCTATGATGCGCTACAGAATATACTATACACGCTACAGAATGCCTTGTATGTGCTATCAGGAAGACCCTACGCGCTAAACTGTTTTACTAATGCACTGGATTGCTAAATTCCCACGCTGAAAGCTACAGGAATTTTTTTAAAAATTCTATGCATTGGGAGAGGGTTTCTATGTGCTAGGAAATGAGTCTAATGCGCTGAATAGTATATCGGATGTGCTAAAGGTTTAACCACATGCTCTAAGAAAAGTTCCCGATGTGTCAATTCTTGTTTCCTGCGTACCTGCAAAGTTGGTTAAATTCAAAAACCAATTTGATTAATGTGGTTATGTACCACGGTGGGCGCCAGAAATGTATGCGAGAAAAGTGGTTCAATGAAATCCAAAATGTGGAAATATTCAAAGACTTGCCCACACACCCATGGGACTCTTGGTGCAAGTTATGGAGCCATGAGGAATGGCTCAACTTCCCAAGGAGTTTTCCATGGTTCTCTATCTCACAAGGTCCCTCAAGCCAATGCCTTTGTTCTCAGATCACTGAGAAAAGTGACTTAGGGATGATGAATCCAAGAACGAGGGATGCTTTTGATCAAATTTAGTATGAATGCATCCTATTTATGCATAATTCTAGTAAATGAACTAAACTAGATGATAAGATGACAAGGTTAGTAAAAATACTATCCTAACATGATGTACTAGCTATATGATTTAATCTAAGATGATAGAAATACTCTAAAATGATTATTAGATTTATTTATATTACAAAGATAGGTCAAATGCTTATTAAAATTAAATATAAGTATGATGCTAAAGACTTTTTCTTTTCTGAGGGGATGAGGGCTTTATTTATAGATGAAACAGGGCAATGGATGGTCAGGATTGAAGAATCTTATCAAGGATCAGGATTGAAAGTTATCAATCCATGTTTGCAATTCTCACCAATGAAATGGTGACAATTGTCAAGATAAGATTGCTTGAGAGGAGAGGTAAGAAGCATTAAATGCTTGAGAAGACCTCATGGTTACCTTAGAAGGTAAAGGTTAAGGTTAAGTTAAGGTTATCCATTGGATAAAGATTTTACCCAAAGGGTAAACTTTTGTGCAAGGGTTAAAGAGATAACCATGGTCAAAGAAATGAATGCTTGATGAGACCCCTGGGTTAGATGAGGGTTTAGTTAGGCAAAAAGTCTCTAACCATGCCACAAAGGGTTAGTTAACCATTAACAATTTGAAGACTTTGGGGACAAATTTGTAAGAGTCCTTCCAAATTTGGGGGTTTTCAACAAGTTAGCTTGTTGAAGGCATAAAGGCTTTAATGCCTTTGGAAGACTTTACTCCAAATTTGAGAAGTGACCTCCTCAAATTTAGGGAAAGGGGATAATTTGAAGGGTTTATCTTAATTGATTAGGATTAGATAGGTTCTAGAAGAATTTAGGAAGAGTGTTAGGAGGCAAGTGGGAGATGTAGGAAAATGCAAGTGGGTGAGAAATAATAGGTTTTAATTAAAATAAATTGCTTTGTTTCAATTTGGTTGCAAGTTGGGGATTTTAAATAAATTAGATTTATTTAATTAGGGTGAACTATTTAATTAAATGTAAATTTAATTAAAAAGTAGAGAGAAGGGATTTAATTAAATAAAATAATTTATTCAATTAAATGATGTAAAAAGGCTTAAGTGAATTTAAATAAATAAATTGAATAATTTATTTAATTAAAATAGAGGAATGTGGGTGATTTAATTAAATTAGATTTAACTAAATAGAGGAATGAAAATAAAATGAACATTAAATATTCATTTAGGAATATGGTCATTTTTATACGTCTACACTTGATAATGTTGGATGATGAATGCTTGAATGTGCGAGTACTAGATGTAGAGTCTTAGATTTCTTCTTAGGCCTAAAATGAATTGATAGGATCATATTTATATAGGGTTTCCTAAGTAAATGATTGATTAGGCCAACCTCCAATGGTCAAGTGTAGCCATGTTAACCAAATTCCATCGGGGTGGGAGAGAGTCCACCCAGATTCAAATTGGGTCTTGTTTAAGGGGGACCAAGGTGGTTTGGGGTGCCTTGGTCCAGGATTAAGGTGCTCTATACCTTGGTCCTCCAAAAATAGGACCATCAACTTAGAAACTAGGGGAAGGAAGCTCCAGGATGGGGCCCACTCAGTTGTGTGAACAAGTGACATCAAAGTTGGAGTAAAGAGGACTGAAATGGACCTAGGCGGAATGAAGATAGGACACGCTAAAGTATGAGCACAAGAATAAGGTATGAATTGTATCGGTTATATTTTACAATACTGCAACTGAAAGCTAAATTCCCTTGTTCTCTTTTATTTGAACTCTCAAATCCTAGATTCTCATATTATTGGACAATAGTCTATATTGAGTGTCGTAATCATAGAGCTCCATCAAATTGTCTCTTGGTCCTTGGAAGGGTATAATGATTGATCACAATCTCATGAACTTAATATGAAATAATCCACATTGAGTCCACCAAATCCGTCATACATCTTTGAAGAAACAAAATTCATAATATATTCATCCTTTAAATCTATCAATACCAAAAAAGAAGAGAAAAAGGAAAGCAAAAACACTTCTCGTGTAAGGCATAATCTCAAATTGAGAAGATAACTTGAGATGATGGAAATTCCTCCATCCTTTGATGTAGCCAACCTTCAGTGTGACCCTATTAGAAATTATCCATTTGATGTCTTAGATGATACTTTGGAGGATTCATTAGATGTTACAAAGATAGCCCCAATTACTACAATTTGTATGACACTTCTAATGAACTTATTTCTAATGTAACAACCCTTGATAGAACAAAAGAGAAAAAAAACATTAATGTGGCTATTATAGATACCATTAGTGCATTCTTAATAGTGGATATGAGAACATAGGGCATTAATGGAACCAAACCCTCGAGCACATGAACTATAGCTATAGTGAATTTACTTCTTAGTTTCCTCTTTGGATCTAGCTTCTCAAAACCCAACTCAAATCTCATCATAGATTCACTCTCTCCAACACCAATAGTAAGATACATTGATTTGAATTCCATGTTATGCATTTCACTTCCTACAAGTATTTTATCCTCTTTTCTCATTGGATGATAAACTTCCAACAAATAAAGCTTTAAATAGACATCAAACAAATTTCTTTTAATACTTTTGATGATATCATCAATGTAAAAACATGAATCCACTTATTGTACTTAACATGAAAATATTGGTCACAAAAACCATGTCTCCCAAGAAAATGTGACATGTTTGAGCATTGATTCCTTTGTATGAGAAGCAATGTTGATCATTATCTTAATTTTATGTATTATTGATTTTAATTTCATAGAACAATAAAATACCAATAGCAATTCTAACAAGATTGGCATAGATGGAAACTAGCATATCTTGGTCTAATTTAGTAGCTCAAATGACAAGGTACCCACAATTAAACTGCTCATTGCAACATTTCTTTGTGGTGATAACATTTTCAAAGAATGGAAAAAAATTGAAGTAGATAGTCCAGAGAAATCAAAGCAAACTCATCAAGAAAATTTCTTATATGAAGTGAAAGATATTTAAGGAATGAAAATTCTGTGATGATCATTATTTTTGGAATGAATCAAGAGAATCTCTAATAACTGCTTCTAACCACCCTATGTACTAGTTTGTTTCTTCCCACATGACACATCAATCTCATATATGCTTATCTAGCCTTTACACAAATCTTCCACACACCCTAGATCTAATGACTCTCCTTCCCAAGTGGCCAAGTTCAAACTCATGATGATACAATTATTACATTTAAACATACATAAACATGATTTTTCTTCACTCTGTTCATTTGCTTCCTCACATTCCCTACAAATATCTGCAAATTCCTGCATGTGGCTCCATGTGGACAATGTAATAGTCCATTCTAACAATATTGGTATGCTTGGATACTTATGATGTACAAAGGACAAGATGCATTTAATCTTACGTTGGGCATGTGCTCTTAGGAAGACATATAGGATCACATGAAGAGAACTTTCATGGTATGGGATGCAATTTGAGATTCATGTGGATGTTGTATGTGGTATTGGATATATTATAGTTGCTCAAACCTTATAAGGATGAAAATACTTTTTATTTTTATTAATGGTCATATTTTAATTTGTTCATGCTCTATAGATGTATATGATTTATGCAATCCATAACATTATTGTGCATAGCTTCTAGTAATAGCTACATGAGTTTATTTCCTCAATGTTTCATATTTAGCAACATGATCCATGATCATTATATTATGCTCTATTGTCTTGCTTTTTTATGCTTAATGTTGGATCATGCAATTTGATATTAAATTTTGAAGAAAAAAACTCATAGTTATTGCTAGAAGCTATGCACAATATTGTTCATGTTCTTCCATTCATATGTGTATTAATGCTAAAAAATATGTGTTATGAATATTGCTTATCTTGAATAATTATTTCAGTAAATTAGATGAATTTTAAATATTTTGGAGCTATGGTTTCAAGTTTATGATGTGTTAATAAATGAATGAATTAAGAAAGAGCATTAATATTATATTGTACCACACCTTTGAATTGTGAATGGTGCTTCTTCACCTTGACTAATAGATGAGGAGGAAAGGGACATCCTCGTGGTGGGTTTAAACCATTCTCCAATCGACAATAGAGATATGAAATATTGGAGGATTAGCTCACAACGTTGAGCCTAGAATTCTTTAGATACTATTTATGGTGCATATTATTTAAAACTACTTGCATATATGCAATTGGTCTCATGACATTTCATTCTTATCATGGATATGGGTTGTATTTTTAACCCCTTGTATATCTTGGCAATGAAATGTAGGTATCTTCATTATTGAGTAGTATACACGTATTTGTGAGACTTCCATATTATTACAATATACTTATTGATGTACTTCATTATTGTAATACTCAACTAGGAGTTGTGTATATTGTGGATTCTTATTGGATATTACTTGTATGTCTTTCTTATCATTGCAATATTGTATTATGAAAATGAAAAATTGTTAGACTTGTACCATTTTATTAGCATTGAGATGTTTATCTTGGTTAATGCTTAAAAAGTTTTAACATTTTATTTTTTAGGTTTCTACAAGTTACTCAATTATATGAGACCCTGGCAATAATAAAAATGAACTACTTTTCTTTTTTGCTCAGTAAAAGCTCTTGGCCGCATATATATTTATATTATAATAAAAAAGAATTACATCTATCTAAAGAAGGCCAAGCATGGCTACAAGCCTTCTGCTAATTCAAAACTAGAACTACAAAATGGATAAGGGAGTAGAAAGATAAAATTGGACTATCTATTTGAATAGAAACATATTACCAGTATTCAAAAATATTCAGATAGGACCTTTTTCAAACTCCATGGGATGACGAAGCACCAGCTCCACCCAAAATCGAACTTTGTTGATCACTCAAAATAACCACCAAAAAATGTCCTTCCTCCTCCGACCCCAACTCTGACTTGGCCTCACTATCCAACTCATCTAGATATTCATCATATTTATATTTCATGACCCAATTTGCTTCCTCATTAAATACATCTCCAATAATCTCACCTTGGAACCCATCCAGAAAAAATCCCATCAACCTTTTTAAAAATTCCAATCTCCTTTGATTGATAGGTTTCCTAATTTCAAATATCTCTACATCCCACATTGATAGTGTTGGTTCTCACATCAACAAATCCCTAAACCCTAAATACTTAGCCACGTTCCTATCCACGGGTCTAAGGCTGGATTTGGCTGACGAACGAGACTTAGCCACCAAGGCTGTAGTCTCCTGCACTTATGGCTCTACAAAACCAAGATAGGTAGACCTTAACAATGCCTAATAATATTCAGACTTATGCATGGGTTGACATTGTTATATTAAGCAAATGTCTCAATGAAAATATACCAAGGAAAGATGGATAAACTTTTAGTTCTGGCTACAACCTCAGTTTATATCTTATATGCATGTATTGAGACTGGTTATCTAAGCTAACAACTACTCCTAATGCAGGAATATAAAAGGTGAAATAAGAATGGTTTTGAAAACTTAAACTTGATAAGTGCCTGCCCACGGTAAACATAGTCCAACCCACAAAATATCAACACTTGCTATGAAACACATTCATTAAACATTTGAACATATTACGACTTGCACAATCTATTTTGAAAACCATAATAGAATGAGTAATATTTACAATCAAACACACATTGCAGTAACCTTGGAAATAAAATTAAACTCTTTTATTAAAAGAGATCCACATTCAGATTACACATTCCTACTTGAGGAAGACAAACTTGAATATCATTAACATAAAAGTTCATACAACACGTGGATAGAAAATATGAGACAACCAGAAAATGATTTTCATTCATTAATTTTCAAAATATAAGTTTACATCTCAAGTGGACATCTATAGAAAGGAAATGTTCCCTCTTCTCTGTATTCCTTTTGGCCTATATTACATACTACTTTGGAAAATTTTCAGAATCCCATCACTATGGCCTTGAATTCCCTTTTATAAGCACAAGGGAGAAAAACAAGCTTCAGGCTGTGAGAGACACATGTCAAAATCCTATTTGCTACATTTTATAAAATGCTCCAAAGTAGCTCAAAATCCTCCTTGTGTGCATATCTTTATGATGCATTAATTATAACTATCTGCAAGGATAGCATATGGAGCCTGGAGCCGAGCATAAACCTCATTGGTTGGCCATAAAAAGGACTTTAGGCCTTGTAGTCTATTCAATGCATCCCTTTGTTTTTGGTGCTGGCATAGTCGAACTTTCCAATGTAAACATATGATACTAAGAATCCACATTGATGATCTTATCAATGATCATGTGGTATGCATTCTCCTGATTGGGCTCATTTGTTAATGCACTGATGACTGCATTAAATGTTGCTCTGAAATTATCTTTCCATGTGGCAAGATCTTTTACATGCCCCTCATTTGTCAAAATTGTGCGAATGTCCCACTTTTGTAGGCCCCTAAATGACCCTATCTTTTTTGTCAATGATTTCTTTTCTTCCTCCATGTGGGGGAGCTCTTTGATCAATAAATTATAATTTTTCCATGTGGCCCCCACAATTTGGGGTGCCTTAGGGTCATTCTTGATTGCTAAAAGAATTTCTGTTAATTGTTGAGCCTTTGGGAACCAAGCAGTCCTGATAGGCTGGAAAAATGAAAGAATTTCATCAATTTGGTCACATAATTGTGACACTAAGGAATAGGAGGAATGAGCCTCATTTAATTTTCCTAAGACCCTGTTAGAGATTTGCATTATTTTTAATTTTCTGATATCCAAATAATTCTTTTCTACCTCATCTATTGTCTTTTGGAATTCCTCCTTCATTTTCTCCAACTCTTTAGGCTTGGGACCCACTGAAGATGTTGAGTCTCATTTAGCCAAGTCATTTTTCAACTTTGTATTTTCAATGAAGAGCCACCCATGATCAGAATTAAGGGTCACGTGTAAGGCCTTGAGATTTTTATGTTGTTTTTCTTTCTCTTCCACAACCAACTTGGCAGAATGGGCTGCATGGATTGATACAGTGGCAACCTTTGATGCAGTTGCATAAACTAAAGTTCTAATGACTACATCACCTCGTTTGTGCTCTAGCTCTTGCAATACCATGGGCTTATTTGTATTAGGATATTTAGACCATAAGGAAAAATCTTTTATACTTGGGTTGACCCCAGATCCATGTTCTCCAAATTCTTGCTCGTACATGGGGTCCTCATGCCTCATTATTTGATCCAAAATAAAAAAATTCTCAAGGTCCCACCCTGGTACCAAGAGGATGCCACTCTTTTTTACTAATTCTCTAGCCTCTCAAGGAGTGCATTTAATATTATTCTTATCAAAATTCTGCATTTCCTCCTTAGACAATTCCTTTAACTTCTCTAGCAACCAAAAAGATTTGAATTCATTTGTATGGATGAAATTGTCATTTGACATGAATTGTCTTGAGGCAATTACCCTTTCATCTGTAACTTCATCCTCAAGGATGACACTTGGGATAATTTCCATGTCCATATCCACCAACACTTTTGCAGCTTCATCTTCTTGAAAAGCATCATGAGGAGGGGAAGGTGGTGGCACACTAGAATCCATCTCCTCATCAATAATGTCAGCAAAATCAAAGATTCTAGCCTTCCCCTTTTCAATCTTCTTCACTGACCTAATACTTGGTTGTGTTGTTTCTTGGGGGTCTTTTTGGGAAGCAACTTGTGAAGATTCCTCTGTTATAACTTCCTTTCCTTTGTATCTCACAGAGGGAGTAAATATAGGCCTTTCTTCAGGGATTCTATTAGGCTGCTTAGCCTATCTATGGTCTAGTTCTCTTGTGATTAATTTATCAAATGTTCTGACTTTGCATGACATCCTGGTAAAGTCACTATGAATGTTCATAAAAAATCCCTAGAATTCAGGGTCTTCCTCTCTTCTTTCTCTTTCCAATTTATTTAAATAATCTCATTTTCTCCTTCTTTGCAAGGCCTCAGATGGGTTGGCATCCCTAATTAAATCCTCCCTTTCATCAAAACTATGAGTAAATCCCCTCACTTTTAACTTATTTACCCTTACATCATTAATATATCCTTTTAGATCAAAACGCCTTGCCTGGCTGACCTTTAGCCTATAATTTTTTACAAGGAATTCCTACACTTTTTCAAGGGTGTCACACCCCACATCAAATTCATTATACTTTATCACTCGGGGGAGGTGTTACCCCTTCTTCTCTATTCTTATTTGGTCCTTCTCTAAGCATAGTAGTTTCCATATGAATTCTACAAATGCAATCCTGGGAGATACTGTTATGGGTAGCATACGAGGTTCTTGATTACACCCATATACTCTAATCAATTTACAATTGGAGTAGAAGAAAAATTCCCCAAAATTATGGGTGAATGCTCCTTCAGGATATACAATATTATCAAATTTAGCACTCTTGACCCTCATGATCTTTATTATGTCTTTGACAATCCTTGGCAGTGTAACCCCCATCATCATCAGGATCCTCATAACAAAATAATCAAAGAATGCCTTATAATCATAGTACTTGGATCCTTTGTCCCATACTTGGGTCCACCTTTGTATTGGGCATGCTGACCACCCTACATTAGTCCTTGGATAAAAAATATTTACCTTCAAGGATTCCTCCCATACGGTTCTATTTTGAAAAAAAAAAAGATGACACAACAAAGAATAATGTTTGAAATTCAATCCCTGTTTGGTGTTCCTTGTTTTTAGTAACCCCTCATGCATCTTTTCTTGAATGATTATGGAAAAATCATATAATTCATTGGTATCTGAATGTTGGATCTTCATGGCCATCATCATGAAGTCCACAGACATTATTGTTAATCCACAATCCTCTCCCAAAACTTGGCACAAAGCATAATATGTCTTTTAAAAATAATCCTCAAAGAGGGTTAAACTAAGAGGCTCCTTCTCTAATTCTAATAGGTAGCCCTTTCCCCCTTGACACAATCTCTTCAAGAAAAGAGGCAGTGCCTTCTTTCTGTAAAAATCTTTCTTGGCGTAATATTATCTTGTCAACCTATCTTTGTTGATGCCTTTAAGGGCACTCATATCCAAATCAAAACATTCAACTATGGCCTCTTTAGATATATCCACCAGAACATGACCACTAGTTGTGTTAACAGTCATGCTCTAAGGATGACACCTCTTACCAAGCTCTCTAATCAACATTGGCTCCACAAATACATTTGGGACCACCAATTTTCCCAAATTGAGTCTCCATGGGTTTGACACTAGGACTGGTTTGTCTCTATTTCCATAGAAGTAATAAAATATGTCCCATCCAAGGTCATTAGTATACCCATCTCTACATCCTAACTCACTATCATTGAATGCAATTTTGAGATTGTCCTGCATAGTTGACCCTTGAAACAATTCAATGAGATACTGGTGGAGACTTCTCACTTCCCTCTTTTTCCTCTGATCCATCTCCTCTAATTGCTCCTCCACTTCCTTAGCAACTTCCTCTGATTTTTTTGATGGGGCAACTGGAGTTGAGGCTTTTGCGAGATGCTCAGATTGGGTAGGAGCTTGCTCCTCTTTTGCAGGGATCTATTTAGTCTTCTTAATAGCCCTAGGGGTCACCCTCTTGACAGGATTCCTTTTCTTTTTGGGCTCTAAGGACTCCTCTTGTGGGTTTGAGGCCTCAACTTGTGGATCCTTTATAGGGAAAGCTTTTGTAGATGCTTTTTTGGTGGAGGCTTTAACACTAACCCACTTCCTCTTTTGAGTTGGCTTCCTAGGCTTTGGGGGAGGGCTAGGGTCATCAGATGATTTGTCATCTATTGAAATGACCATTACTTTCTTAGATGCCCTCTTTCTTTTGGGCTGAGGAGGATTTTCCTTGGGTGGATAATTTGGTTCAACCTCTGGGGATGCATGAGGAGTGGCTACGGGAGTGGATGCAATAGTAGGTGTGCTTGCAATTTCTGGCATGGGTAATTTCAAGCATGGAAGAGCCTATCCCTGCTTCTTGTGCCTTTGCAGCGGATGAGGAGGGAGTATTCTCATAGGAGGAGGCCATTGTAATGCTTCTTAACAGAGAAATAAGACACATTTCTGATAAACAAAACCCTCCCGCGACTAGGGCAAGAAACACAACCCATTCTCTCTAAAACCCTCCCAAACAGCTAAAAACTACTTACAGAAAGGCAATAAATGGCTTGGGAGTAACTTACACATTTTCAAGGCACAATTCTATCATTTTGGATGCACTGGTTTGCTCTTTAGTCTCTTTGGTATCGCTCTAGCTGCTTTTTGAATGCTGTGTGCTCGAAAATGCCCTTGAATTTTGCCTTTATGGCACACAGGTTGTTTACATTAATTCCTATGTGCATGTCGTATCAGGTTGATGGCTTTGAAATTTGAATTTTTTTGTTTATTTGCAGATAGAGGGCTGAGATTTCTTTTTGTTTGTCCTTTGATTGTTTACATGGCACTCAATAAATAATCATTAACACTCTTGACCAATTTTGATTTTCAAAAGTTCCACTACCTTTTCAATTTCTCTCTCATGGGATAGAAGGGAGACCCATATCTCTCATCGTTTGTTGCCCCGCATTGCCCTTTGGGACAAACTTGCTTAGCACCCACATACATCCTGTTGTTCTGCAAGGTATCATTTCTTCTCTGAAGAGAACATATCACTTCCTTGTTCTACATTGAGCTTTGTCACCATAGGATAGTGGGGACAACTATCCCCCTTTTTCCCTTTTATCTCACATCGCTCTTCGCGGGCTTCCTTTACCCTTGCGGGGTAAAATTTGCCTATATTTTAGATGTTCCCGCAAGCCTGCATGAGCATCGCTTTCACTTTTTGCTACAAATAACTCTCCGTCATTGATTTATTTTTTATATCGATGTGGGATGGATGGAAGAATGGGTTTGTCCAACATTTCTCTCCTTGCATTTCCCTCAGCTATTGTTCTTCATGTTAGGATAATTGGTGAACAACTGAGAGGGGGGAGGTGAACCAGTTGTTAATAGATTATAACTTTTAATCCATAATACAACCTTAAACAAATCAAGTACCGATAAAGCATATACAAATGCCGGTAGGAACAGATACCGGTAAACAATACAACTTAACAATTAACCAGATAATCAATGCAAAGCAACCATACCATATAACACCATGATTTGTACGTGGAAAACTCAGAAAGAGAAAAACCATGATGGGAAGCCTATTCATAGTCAGATGATACTTCTGCAGAAAGTATGTGTTATAATGAGGGGCCTACACTTGTAGGAAGGCACACTGCCTAGAGCATACTGCTCATTACAAAAGAGTCCCACTAACTACAGAGAGGCTACAACCATCTCAAGATAAATGGACAACAATCCAATAGAGTGAACTACTAGAAATAGCATCTACCATGCTTGATTACAGTCTCGGTTAAGCTTAGTGTTGGAGGACTAAATCCTCTTCTAAATCCAATTCGATCACCAATTATTGACCAACTCCTCTGCCTGAATGATATTACAATATTCACACATTACATTCCTTGGCCATGACCTTTTCCAATAACCATGATACTTTACAAAGAGTTTCTACCTCTTATTTATACAAACCCTAAGGCCTAAACCGATTAGGTCGTCTACCTAAAAGATATTACAATAAGATCATTACATGATTCCATATTACAATGATATGCCACGTCGTCTTAAGACCAAAATAATAATAACAAATCCATAAAACATCTCGAGTCATCCCAGTAATGTGTAGAGTACACGTTAGCATGATACCGGTCCATAACCTAGATAGGTACCAGACCTATTCTAGGTCCACCATGCCAAAGCAATGTCTTCAAGCAATTTGAAACACGATCAAAAAACATCTTCAACATTCTGAAATCCATAAAAAGTTGCACCAACACCAACTATGCATCTTGTCATGATTCCTCAATGAAAGCTCTACCGGTAAAGCCTTAAACCAGTGCCGGTAAGGGTTTACAAGAGTGTATGATAGCATCTGATTACCAAGCCAATACCAACTAACCAAAACATGCTCATGGAGCATATAACACATGAAATCAAATATACTTCACTGATCCAAACATGTCGAAAGTGTCCAACAGATAGTCTCTTTTACCGGTAACACTAGATCTTCTATCGGTAACCAAAACTGGTCTGTCGGTAACCAACCATAATAGCTAGTGTTGACATCAATGATAAAACATCAATGCAACACATAATCAATTCATCCATAATGCCAACAATCTCCTGCTTCGGAATTAATGGCAACACTAAATGTGAAAAACATCTAAGTACCAAGAAATGCCAAACAAGTATCCCCCTGTGGAAGACAACCAACAATCAATAGCTCTCCCCCTGTGAATGATATATTTGTAAGGTTATGAATGATTTTTTTCACATTACTATCACTCCCCCTTTGACATCAATGCCATAAATATGACAAAAATACCAAAGCAATGATCTAAACCTTTGAATCTCAAAGCTGACTACTCCCCCTGAGTAGTATCACCACTCATCAGTGTCAAAATGAATAATGTCTCTGGTAATGCATGTCAGACTGATGAAAAACTTCATCAATCAAGTCTCTATCGGAGGCTAGAAACCCCTAACCTGTCTCTCAAATACTCAAATGATTCCTTAGGCAACAGTTTAGTGAATATGTCTGCAATCTGTTCTTTAGTGTTCACATAAACCAATTTGACTTCCTTTGCTTCAACCTTGTCCTTCAGAAAGTTATACTTTATTGAAATATGCTTAGTCTTAGAGTGAAATACTAGATTCTTAGACATGTCAATAGCTACAGAGTTATCACAGTAGATAACTACCAGTTCACTACAATTTACCCTTATATCCTTCAACATTTTCTTCATCCACAAGACTTGAGTGCAATTAGTTGTTGCTGCAACATACTCAGCTTCTGCAATAGATAAAGAAATGCATGACTAGTTTTTTTTTATCCATGAAACCAATTTCTTTCCAAGAAAGAAAGCTCCACTAGAAGTGCTCTTCCTATCATCAGTATCACCTGCCCAATCTGAGTCAGTATATGCACATAAAGTGAAATCATCATTTCTGAAATACCATAAACCATATTTTGTTGTTCCTTGCAAATACTGAAATATCCTCTTTACTGCAATTCATGATTTTCTTTAGAATTACTTTGATATCTTGAAACAATACTTACTACATTCATAATATCAGGTCTAGTCTGAGTTAGATATAACATACCACCAATCATAGACTTATACCTTGTTGGATTTACCGGTGTAGAAGTATCCTTGATGGATAATTTATCACTTATAGCCATAGGAGTACTTACCGGTTTGGAATTCTCCATACCAAAATTTTTCAAAAATTCCCTCAGATACTTAGTTTGACAGATAAAAATGCCTTTGTCAGTTTGAGTAATCTGCAAACCTAAGAAAAATTCCATCTCACCAATCATGGACATTTCAAATTCATTCTTCATGTTGTTAGCAAATTCCATGCATGGTTTATCTTCTCCTCCAAAAATGATATCATCAACAAAAAATTCAATAATCGGAATATCATTATCAGTGATCTTATAATATAAATTACTATCACCACTACCTTTAGTAAAACCAAGCTTCAAAAGATATTTATCCAACCTTGCATACCAAGCTTTATGAGCCTGTTTCAATCCATTTAAAGCTTTCTTCAATCTGCAAACCATATCTTTATCACTTGTCAGTGAAAATCCATCAGGTTTCTCAATGTAAACTTCTTCCTCAAGCTCACCATTCAAAAATGCACATTTAACATCCATTTGATAAACCCTATAGTTCTTATAAGCTGCATAGGCAAGAAATAGTCTAACAACTTCAATTCTAGCTACAGGTGAAAAGGTCTCACCATAATCAATTCCTTCCATTTGAGAATATCCTTTACAAACCAATCTATCCTTGCTCTTATAACTTGACCATCCTTATTCAGTTTATTTCTAAAAACCCATTTAGTCCTAATAACATTCTTATTTTTAGGCCGGGGAACTAAAGGCCAAGTCTCATTTTTCTCTATCTGATCTAATTCATCTTCCATAGCATTTAACCAATGTTTATCCTTACAAGCTTCAATAACAGTTGCTGGTTCAACTTGAGAAATAAGACATACCTCTTCATTTGCCAGTTTTCTTCTTGTCATAACTCCCTTGTTTCTATCTCCAATAATTTGATCTTTAGAATGATTTAATCTTACATACCTAGGTGTCTTTTGAACTTCAGGTTCACTGATATGATCATCAGTCACAGTTGAATTTTATGATAGTGCCTGTGTAACTATCTCATCTTCCTGTACTGGTTGAGGCATTGTTGGTTTAGTTATGATCATTTCCATTGTTGCTTCCCTGTCATATGATATAGAATGATTTATGTACTATTCATCCACTTTCACATTAACACTCTCCACAATTTTCTGCAATATTTTGTTATAACATCTATATGCTTTGCTCTATATTAAATAACCAAGAAATATCCCTTCATCACATCTAGGATCAAACCTTCCAATTGAATCATCCCTTTTGATATAGCATTTACTTCCAAAAATTTTGAAATACTTAACAGTAGGTGTATGTCCAAACCATAGTTCATAAGGGGTCTTACCGGTTTCACCTTTGATGTGAACTTTGTTGAATGTGTAGACTGATGTACTCACTGCTTCTCTCTAGTAGATATGAGGCAATTTGGCTTCCATCATCATAGATCTAGTTGCATCCAAAATGGTTATGTTCTTTCTTTCAACAACTCCATTTTGCTGAGGAGTCCTAAGTGCAGATAGTTGTCTCCTAATTCCATTTATCTCACAATAACTATTAGATTCATGAGAAGTGAACTCATCACCATGATCTGATCTTAGACATTTGATTTTCAATCCAGTTTTAGTTTCAACCTTTGCTTTAAAGATCTTGTAGGACCACATAAGTCAGTGTGAATCAAATCAAGTACATCATTAGATTTATCACGTATGTTCTTAAAAGAACTTTTGACTTGCTTACCTAGTTGACATTCCCTACATACCGAATTATGAGGCTTCATAATCTTAGGTATATCTCTAACTGCCTTAGTTGAACTGATCTCAATAGTACAATCAAAATTAACATGACACAACCTCTTATGTTATAGCCAACTCTCATCAATATGAGCAATCAAACATGTCTTATTACCAGTGTTCAAGTGAAAGATATTACTTCCTGTCTGAATACTGGTTGCAATCTCCAAACCAGTCTTGTTAATGATTTTGCATTTTTTATCTTTAAACTAAAGTTGAAAACCCTTATCAACCAATTGACCAACACTCAAAAGATTATGCCTTAAACCTTCTACATAATGGACATTATCAGTGTTATGTTTGTCATCCAAATAAATAATACCTCTACCTTTGATCATACATGCCTTGTCATCTCCAATCTGACTTGACAACCATTGAATTCTTTTAGGAACAAAAATTTCCCTTTATCTCCAGTCATATGACATGAGCATCTGCTATCAATTACCCATTCATCCTTATCTTCAACTTTTGCTGCCAGGGATTTTTCTACATTCTTGATAGCCCGTTCCTGTTCATCTTCCTTCAAAGCATAGAACACCCATTCCTTTCCATTTCCAAATCCACTAGTAGAGTCTTATGTCAATTCATCTCTAGAGTCATCACTTACTCCTTCCTCATCTGCTATGTAGCATTGTTTACTCTTCTTGAATCTATATATGTTTTTGTTAGGCTTAAAAGATTTCTTAACTTTTTCCTCAAACCTTGCATTCCTTTCAGGACATCTAGATGCAAAATGACCAATCTTATTACATGTAAAACATTTAAAAAGTGTTTTTCCTTTATACTTACTTCCAGTTGGTCCTTTAGGTATTCTTCTAGCAAATAAGGCTTCCAGTTTCTCAAGTTCTTCATCTTCTTTCCTCATGTCTTCCAATTCTTTTGCATACAGGGCTTTCCAATCACTTTTGCCGGTAGATGTTGATGATGATGCATGAAAAGCAGGTTCAGATTTTACAGCTCTAGAAGATCCAAATTATTCAAGCTCAAAAACAGATAATTTCCCAATCAGAATGTGTCTGTTAACTGAGGTGTTTGTCATTGTTCTTAACTCATTAATTGCAGTTGCCTTCATCTTGTAAGCTAGTGGAAGGGCTTTGAAGACTTTGGAAACTATTTCATCTTCACTTAGAAATCCTCCACAACATTGAGTTCCCATAACAATCTCATTTACTCTTTCCATAAACACAACAATTCTTTCATTATCTTCCATTTTTCAAGTTTTCATATCTTACCCGGTAGCCATCAAGTTTAGCAATTTTGACAGTAGGATCACCTTCATTCAAAGTTTGCAATTTTTCCCACATAACCTTAGCCGATGATTTGTCAGTCAATCCCATAATCTGCTGATCAGTAAGTGCACACAAGAGGGCTTCTCTAGCTCTGCAATCATTTTCAATATTCTTATCAGGGTCTGCAGGAGCAGGATTGCTAGATGCTAGATCATAAGCTGTGTATCCTTTCTAAATGATCTCCCAAATATCCTTGCCAAGACATCTAAGATGAGTCTTCATTCGAATTTTCCATATCCCATAATTTGTTCCATCAAGCTTAGGGATTTCTCTTTTGAAAATAGTTGCCGGTGGATAAGTTTCCATAGGATCTACCTCAAGTGGTTAAGCTTCAACAAAAGAGGACCAAAGCTCTGATACCAATTGTTAGGATAACTGGTGAAGAACTGAGAGGGGGGGGGGGAGTGAATCAGTTGTTAATAGATTATAACTTTTAATCCACAATACAACCTTAAACAAATCAAGTACCAGTAAAGCATATACAGATGCTGGTAGGAACAAATATCGGTAAACAATACAACTTAACAATTAACCAGATAATCAATGCAAAAAAACTATATCACATAACACCATGATTTGTACGTGGAAAACCCAGAAAGGGAAAAACCATGGTGGGAAGCCTACCCACAGTCAGATGATACTTGTGTAGAAAGTATGTGTTACAATGAGGGGCCTGCACTTGCAGGAAGGCACACTGCCTAGAGCGTATTGCTCATTACAAAAGAGTCTCACTGACTACAGAGAGGCCACAACCATCTCAAGATAAATGGACAACAATCCAATAGAGTGAACTGCTAGAAATAACATCTACCATGCCTGATTACAGTCTCAGTTAAGCTCAATGTCAAAGGACTAAATCCTCTTCTGAATCCAATTCGATCACCAATGATCGACCAACTCCTTTTCCTGAATGATATTACAATATTCGCACATTACATTCCTTGACCATGACCTTTTCCAATAACCATGATACTTTACAAAGAGTTTCTACCTCTTATTTATACAAACCTAAGGCCTAAACCGATTAGGTCGACCACCTAAAAGATATTAAAATAAGATCATTATATGATTCCATATTACAATGATATGCCATGTCAGCTTAAGACCAAAACAATAATAACAAATCCATAAATCATCTGGAGTCATCCCGATAATGTGTAGAATACACATTAGCATGATACCAATCCATAATCTAGATAGGTACCAGACCTATTCTGGGTCCACCACGCCAAAGAAATGTCTTCAATGAGTTTGAAGCACGATCAAAGAACATCTTCAACATCCTGAAATCCATGAAGAAGCTACACCAACACCAACTATGCATTTTGTCATGATTCCTCAATGAAATCTCTGCCAGTAAAGCCTTAAACCAGTGTCGGTAATGGTTTACCAGAGTGTATGATAGCATCCGATTACCAAGCCAATACCAATTGACCAAATCATGCTCATGGATCATATAGCACATGAAATCAAATATACTTCACTGATCCAAACATGCCGGAAGTGTCCAATAGATAGTCTCTTCTATCGGTAACACTAGATCTTCTACTGGTAACCAGAACTTGTCTGTCGGTAACCAACCCTAACAGCTAGTGTTGACATCAATGACAAAACATCAATGCAACACATGATCAATCCGTCCATAATGCTAACACTTCATCCTTGTGGGGTAAGAACATCACTGATGCTTCACTCTTCCCGCTACCCTGCACGGGGTTCTTGCATCTTCTCTTTCACTCAGATAGAGAAACCATTGATGGTCCCGCGGGATAGTGGGGACCTTTTAATCCCCATGGGTCTCTTAGCCCACAATATTCATTATTTATTTCTCCAACCCCTATGGGGTAAGGACTTCCTTATCTTATGAATTTATCTTACCTTTTAATCGTGCGGGATAGCGAGGACACTTGTTCTTCACTTGTATTCTTAGCTCACAACCTCAATAAATACAACATGTGACTCATGTGGGTTAAATTTACCAATACAATTCCTTAGTCCCTATTGTACCACAAGGAGCCTTTGTCTTCAACTTGATCCAAATGATACCATGCAGGGTAAACTTGCCTTTGTTTCTGCTAATAATTCCTTAGCCTGCATGGGCAATTTTTCGAGCACAAAGGCCATGTGAGGTAAATATTGATAATACAATGATGAACAGTGAGTACCAAACTGGTACTGAGAGGAGGGGTGTGAATCAGTACATATATAAAAACTTTTCCTGAACCGGTTTGACCGTAAACAGTGAACTTGACTAGCAATCACTAACACCGGTCATAAACCAAATTACTACGGGTTAAACACAATGAGATTGTGAAAGATATAAACCGGAAACACTTATCTTGCCACACAACCTACACCCTCATTTACACATTATCCTTGTGCATAAACAGGTAATCTATCATCAACAATATAATAACATGCTAGATCAACATGATTCATCGCTTGACAGAAAACAACAAAGCATCACATGAAAAGGACATCACACATGACACACGTATTTTTTATGTGGAAACCCAACTGGGAAAAACCATGGTGGGGATGAATACCCACAAGCTATTTTTGAACTCTTTAGAAGTCCGCTCTATTAGGAGCCTAGTCCGGTTAAAGACTATTACAATAGGTTTTGTTAAGAATCGATCCTGTTAGGAATCACCCGGTTAAGGGATGGCTAGAATACCTAGTTAAGGGTTAAACCCTGTTAAAGGTTACCTTGTTAGAGGATTTCATGAACCCAATGGTTTTGAGTCACCCTGTTAAAGGATTTACAGCAAGCTGGTTAAAGCTACCTTGTTAAGGGATTTTCCAACTGTTGAAGTGGTTAGAGATCAACAGGTATTACAATGATCTGGTAATAGCACTTTAATGCCAATGCAGATCCGCTTTAGTTCTTTTCTTCTGCATATACACTCTATAGGTATCAACCCTCTTATTTGGTCTAGCAAGAATCACATGTCTTTGCACTTAGATACACACACAACATTTGCCAACAACTTCAACATAAAACACAACATTGAACTTATAGGAAACAGATAGGTCGGTAACATAAACCCTAAACCCTAAACATTTAGGCTGAGCAATTTAGTCGGTTCAATCCTGACCATTGAACACTTTGTATTTGAATACAATGGTCTTGAATAGATCTCAAGATGTTCTCCATCGTTCATTCTTTGCCACTTCTTAGAGGCGATAACCCATCATGCGTTCTCCACCGTTTACAGGGACTTCGCTCATTCCCGAGGTAGATAGGATCAATCCCCTTCATGCAAGATCCTTCATGTGCTTGAGGCTGACATGGCAACACAATCTGATCTCCATTACACTACTAACTCATCACACAATGCCATTAGTTGAATCACACAGGCTCGAAACACTTCAACTGGAAACCCTGAAGCTGAGACTACCAACTGGTAGTCATACCATATTAAACCGCTTCACCTTTAGCACATATACCGGTTCTCATCATTCTACTAGTTCACTTTGCCAGTTGCTTAACTTCAATAAACCTGTTCACTCTTCATCATATTACCGGTTCACTCTTCAGCATATTTCCGATTCTCTTTCAGCATATTACCGGTTCTCTCTTGAGCATATTGACATCAATGACAACACAATATCGTTATGTCAACATATTCTGCACATATGCCAACAAATATCTCCTTTGGCGACGATGTTTCCCACTATCCCACATGACTCCAAGCCTGGATAAATGATCCATGCGAGATTAGTTTCTCAATATACAGAGGTTGATCTCGCCATCCCACACAACCAAGATATCGGGGATAACACTTAAATGGGCTTATTATGCACATGGAGACTTACAAAGGGTAGGAGGCATCGTGGCAAAGGGAGGTACTAGGACATTAAGAATCAAATAATTTTAGCCATAGGCAACATACAACCTAAAGAAATTTTATTTAAAGTGACCGACCAGACCCACTAAGCATGATATAAGGGGTCGGTAATTGCATGATTGAGGATACTCTTCGTGACAACTTAAAAGGAGCAAACCTACCATCACCAATCAATGCAAAGTTATAACAGAGCCAAGGGCTTTAGTTAAAAATATAGCTGGAGGCTTAAACCCTGCTAAAACCCTGTCTAATAGACTTATCTGAGAGGTCAAAAGTCATGAATCCAAAGAAAAAAATTGACACTACCAATAGATAGCACTAGAAACATAGGAAATTTCTTACCGACATGCATAACAATGAAATAATGCTTTGGGTAAGGAATGGTGATCCTCCCATCCATATTCTACATTACATGATCGAGGTCCCCCAAGAAGGCCCCATTGAAAACCCTCCAACATAGTTCCTTGGCCACCACCTTTTTCTCTCCCACCGTCAAAATGGTGGCTAAGAAAATGGTTGGGTGTTCATGTTGACCCGAAATCTATGGTCTTCTCAAAGAAACTCCCCTCCCAAAATTCTCTTGACTGCACAATTAAAGAGTTGATAGGAACACTTCTTCAAGTCGTTTATTGGTCACTCACCTTAGAAATGACACTTGCCTTTTGTTGGCCATGAGCCTAATAGGTGAATCCATGAGAGATGAGAGAAGATATGTAGAGAGAGATCTTAGATAAAGAAACTTTAAACATAAAATGATTCAACATTCTTTTGAGGAGAATGATTTTATAGAAAAATGCTCCTAATGTCCTTTCTTCTTAGGAAAACATGCCATAAATATCTCATAAATGACAAATGTGTTATGAGCTACTTCACTCTCACAAGAGGTGACTGTATAAGTTGAGCCAAACAAATTCAATCTCCACTAGACCTTTCCAAGTGTTAATCACTCTATCATCGATTTGACCAACCGCCAAAGTTCGGAGTAATAATGACAAACACCAACTTGGAGCGCAAAGATTATCACTTCAAATATACATCCATTAACCAATGCTAAGGATATGAATAAGATGAAAAGACATATTAACCCGTCCAATTAGACCACCACAAGTTGCTTAGTTTTCCAACAAAAAATTGAGTTGGACATCTCTTTTCCACTTCCCCAAACATGCCCCAAGAGTTGCCAAAAAATGTTGATGCTCTATACCTACCCACTCTTCACTAAGAATACTAAAAACCAACAATTGACCTAAGCACCAAGGCCCACTTCACCAAGATCAAACCCATCTACTCCACGGTTAGCCAACTGATTTGTAGTGGTATTAGCCTCTTGATAAATATGGTTAATGGTGAAAGCTTTAAAGGATTCGAGTAGTTCTAAAACTCCACCTAACATAGCATTAAGCTTCTAGTTTGGAGTTGAACCCGATCTCACTACATTAACCACCACTTCTGAATCCCCTTCAATTTCAATTTAATGTATCTTAAAATATCTGCAAAGAAGCAACCCTTCTGTGAGAGCCTTAAACTTTGCCATGTTATTAGTATCCTCTTCTGAAGGTTTGGCCAATTTGGCCACCATAGATCCATCACAGTGATGAATGACACAACCCATGCTTGAGGCCCTAGGATTACCCTGGGAAGCACCATAAAAATTCAACTTAAACCAACTTAATTGAGGAGGGATTCAAATGCATTTGACTCTCTCAATCCTAAACTCTGAGCCCTCCTTGCCAACAAAAGGTGGGATCCTTAGACCATGCCATCGCCCTTTAATCTTCCCATCCTTATTAGTGAATTGAGAGGCAATGTATGGATGAGTCTCAATTATGCTATTTCCCACTTCCACTATAGTTTCTTCTAGCTTATTTATGAAGGATATACACTACAATTTCTTATCCCTAAAAATCCTATGCTTTCACTTCTTCCATAATTCCCACAACATAAGAGGAGGAAAGACAATTCAAAGACCCCCATATAGGTATTCCTTATTCAACCACAATGAACATTTGAATAGTCTCAATATGTCATTAGAAAGGGAAGTAATCAAACCTAGCTTGGCAAAAAGCCACTTCCAACATTTTTGTGCAAAGTGGAAATTCAAGAAAATGTGGTTGATTGTTTCCTCGTTATGCTCACAAGGACACATCTAGATGGGCCTTCAAAACCAATTTTTCTAAACCATTCAACTATAATAATTTAACCTTAGAGAGATTCCCATGCAAAGATTCATGCTTTATGTATATACATTTTATTCCAACACAGATGGATTGGTATCTATGTTTGCTGAAAATGACACTTCTTTATAATTACATTATAACCATTATTGGGATTATAGCTACTTGACTTTGCTTCCACCCATACTAGTTTATTCCAACTATTATGAAATGCTATAAATCTATTCCTCAATATATCCTTCAATAGAGCTAAGTCCTCCTTCGGTGGGGGAATATCCTCAAAGGATTTTCATTTGTGGCCCAAAGAGGGCCCATTATCTATAATATCCACATAATTTTTGACAAAAGGACCACACTCCAATTCCAAAAAGTCTCTTATCCTTTTAGTATTCATAATAGTTTTGATGAGAGGATAACCTCCCCAAGAGTCTTTCCAAAAAAGAGCACTCCTCCCATCAGCAATATCCAAAGACAAGTGTTTGGTGACAATATCTCTACACCTTAGCATAAATATCCAAACTTTAGGCCCTCTTAGTGGATTAGTTGTTTTGAATATCCCACTAGGACTAAAGTTCTCTAGATATTAGCCTTGTAGAACCCACTTAAGATGGGCATCCTTATACATCTTCCAAACAAATTTATCTCCTAAGGCTTGATTTTGCCACAACTGGTTTCTCAGCCTCGTCCCACCTGCCTCCTTAGGTTTGCATATTTTATCTCAAGCTACCATGCCCATTTTCTTATTTTCTTATTTTTTGCCAATCCTTGCCAACAGAATGTTCACATTTTTTGAACTAGTTGGGAGTGAGCCCTAACTGAGAGGGAAAGGAAGGTTATCAAATAAATAGGCAGAGATGATATGACTACTTTAATCATTATTACTCTTCCAACCCATTATAACTATCTACGTTTCCATGAGGTTATGTTTTTATCCATCTTTTCATCAATTGGATCCCAAACTTTGGTTGATCTAATCCCTTTATCTAAAGGAAGACCCATATAAATGCAAGGCAACTTCCCTGGCCTAAAATCCAAGGTATTCAAAATATTCCTTTCCTCCCTAAGTTTAATAAAGAAAAAGAAGATCTTAAATTTCTCTTGACCGATCAACTACCTCGAGGCCTTCAAGTATTGGTTTAGGATCTTCTTAAATTGGGATGCCTCCTTCTTATCGACTTCCTCAAAGAGCATAATGTCATCAACAAACTATAGATGAGAGATAGAAGGCACCAAATTGGCGATCTTAACTCCTCTAATCAACCTTGCTTCTTGGGCCCTCTTGAAGGCTCTTCCTAAAGCCTCTTCCATGATGATAAAGAGAAGAGGGGATATTGGGTCCCCTTGTCTTAAGCCTTTAGAAGACTCAAAGAATCCCTCAGGAGAACAATTTACAAGAACTAAGAATCTTGGGCTGTAAATAAAAAGGAAGATTAGATTGATCCATTAATTGCTAAAACCAAAAGCTTCCTAGCACTTGCAAAGAAATCTCCAATTGACTTTGTCATATTCCTTCTTAATGCCAAGTTTAATTAGTTTACCTGGTTGTTTATTATATTGAATGGAATGAATAGCCTTTTGAGCTATAATCACCCCATCTACGATAGATATACCCAACACAAATCCAATTTGCTCTTTAGAAACAATAGATGGTAGTATCTTCTCTAATATATTGGCCAAGGCTTTGACCAATATCTTATATAAGGTGATGGAAAAGTAAATGGGTCTGAAATCATCCAAGATTGAGGCATTTTATTTCTTTGGTATAAGAACAATAAAGGTATTGTTTGTTTCTATCAAAAACCTCCCTAATTTTCTTGTGGCTTCTAGAGCCTCCACTAAATAATTCCCTAGGATGTGCCAAATATTTTCAAAAAATCCAACATGGAAGCCATCCCGTCTAGGGGCCTTATCTGGATACAACTACTTAATAGCCAATTCTTTCTCCATAGCTGATAATTTACCTATGAACATCTTATTCTGCTCCTCTGAGACCAACCTAGGAATATTCTCTAGTAGAGATGATTGATCAATATAATATGACCCTTCCCAATTATTTAAGATATTGTTGAAGAAGGAGACAAATTCCTAGGTAATACCATTTGGGTCCTCTATGATACTACAATCACAACCTCTCCCTTTGAAAATTCCATTGATGTTTCTTCTCAACTTTGTGTTATTGTGAAAGAACTTTTAATTCTTGTCTCCTTCTGCCAACTAAGTTTCTCTGGATTTTTGTCTCCAAAAGGTTTACTCCTTTGCCAACACTTCTTCATACTCACTTAAAATCTCTTTTTCACTCAAGAATATTTCTTGGTCCATACCTTCTTTGATTATGTCTTCTATCAACTCCTATGGAGCATCCTCAATACTTCCCTTTGTAGAGAAGATATTTTTGAAATGTTCCCTATTCGACTTCAAAAGTTTATGTTTGATTGATTTTAATTTGGACACAAAAAAAAGTTTTGGTCCTTCAAATTGTTCCTCGCTCCACCATGTTTCAATTAGTTCAAAGAATTTGCTATCCTTCATCCACATCTTTTCAAACTTGAAGGGACAATTCTGAGGTTTTTTGTCACCTGTTATGACCAATTGCACAAGAAAGTGATCCGACCCTAGGTATGCTAGAATGGAGGACTTCATCACAAACAGAAAATTGGATAAATCCCTCTTAAAAAAAAATATATGAAGTTTCTCATCTATGTGGTCGAATCCCGATTTCCTATTATCGTAGGTATAAATTCCATTATTAGATACCAAGTCTTGAAGGTTGTTCATGTTAACCCATGCTCTAAAATCAATCTGAGGCTGCACCTCCTTCTGAACCTGCCCTCTTCTCTGACAAGTGCAAGATAGCATTAAAGTCCCCCCTATAATTGTATTAGTTTTATATTATTCATAAATATATCTATCCCACCCTACAATTCCTTCTTGTTGGTAGAAATTGGTCCATAGACATTAACCAACACATAGTTTAGATTACTACCAATACATCTAATCAAGCATCTCAAAGGAGACCCTTCCTAGATTCTAAAGGATAGCTAATCCTTTGGAAGCTCCCTCTGCTTGAACTGCTTCTACTTCCCAATTTCCTAATCATTTTTTAAATGCACTAACATTTAATCTCTTGTCAATTTTGTCTCTTGCAATAGAATAATTTTTGCCTTTGCCAAAGAATTACCACACTTGACCAAGTGCTTTTTGTTAGGGACATTCCACATTAGGATCTTCATGGCACCTTAGGAAGGATCTTCCCCTTCCTTGCATTTATTAAAGTGGTGATCTTAGTTTGGTCTCCTATTGCTCCAGCCACCAATCTTAGCTCTGCAAGTGATTTCCTTCCCCCCCTCTTACCCAAAACCTTCCCACAATATAGTTTATCTTTGTTAGGGCAACACTGACATATACCAAGGGTTTCTTCTCCTTTCAACTCTTTCTCCAAATCCTTGTTATTATTTTCTCCATTTAATAAATCTTGATCTTCATCATCTTCTTCATCTAATTATAGGATTTTTTTGGATCAAAATTTATTTTTCAATCAACACTTCATCACTTTTTTCTTATTTTGTGGTTGAGAGATATCAAAGAAATTGCATATTGCCTCCAACTTTGGTGAGAGATGGTTTCCTTCTCTTATAATAGGATCCCCCTCTACAATATTTAGAGTCTCCCACACTTTCACTAAGTCATGAATGACCACTAAGGCCTTTCTTCATTCAAAATCTATGTGATTATGAAAAGAGTATCTCAGATTTAGCTGAGTCCTAGAGGCCTTTCTATTATCGATGCCCACCTGCCTATCCTCTGAGGTTATTAAGGATAATCGTTGTTTGATTTCCTAACTTAGAGCATCAACTTCACTCCTAAATTGAGTAAGATCCTCTCTATTTAAAGCCCTTGTCACCTCTAGATGATTGTCTCCCTCCTTCTCTTCACCCTATCTCACATCCACTAGAGATTGCCTTCTGACAATTCCATAACATCTCCCTCTTCAACTTCATTCCCAAGTATTGTCTCCTAAACTTGACCTATCAACTCCTTTAGAGATCCTTCCTCCAAAGACTTTTCATCCTTTCCTTCCTTTTCATGAAGAGAGGAAGTTGATAAATTGATCCTGCTATCTATCTCTCCTATAAATGGGAATTTCCATTCAACACTTTCTTGCAAACTGCCCAAGTCCTTAAGATCTACCTGTAAACCTAATCCTACTTACATGCAATACCTTATATCCCCGCTAAAGTCTCATTGACACCTAAACATCTAGCCTACAACTCTTCCCTAAGGAGACATATATTAGGCTTCCTACCCTCCATCACTTTAACTTCTTATGTCATCTACTAAAGTTCAATAGGATTTCCAATTCTTTGTAGAATCCCAAATCCAAATCAATCTCCACATAGATATTGGCTACATCTCTTGATTTTCCACTAAGAAAATCCTCTTCCACCCCTAGAAAGGAGCCTAGGGCATCTCCTATTCTAATTGAGGTTTCCCCATTCCAAAAATCAGTTGACAATCCTACCAAACTAAGCCATATTGGAGCTTTATTTAGATGGTATTTAGTGGGATTGAAGTTGGGGGTCCATTTGATTCTATGAAAACTGTTGGCAGTTGACACTCATTGGATTCATTTTGTTGTCATTGATGGAAACAAGATTTGATGGAAGTCATAAACCAGCACTAGGAGGCATATACTGGCAGATACCAACATTGGAAGCATTCAAGCCTACACCGGCACCGACATCGACACTGACATCAATACTTCAAGGAAAATTTATTTAGTAAATCATTTTTGTAATTATTATCAAGGCCGACATTGAATATCTTTTGTAAATGCATTTTAAGCCGACATAAGGCATATCATGTGTAATAGATATATAAGTCAATCTGCTAGGTCAGTTTAATAGATGATGAGATAATGGTGTTGTGATGGAATAGAGATAGACATATATAGGTATAGCAGAACTGTGAGATGCGAAATATATGTATGGAGATCATTTTTGTATGCAAACATTATATCATGGAATGATCTATAGATAGCTTGGAAAACATTCTTGGAAGAGAAGTAATACCAGTAATAGTTCAAGTTTGTGAACCTGTACAGAGCAGAACCAGAACTGGAACTCTATCTGGCATAGCAGATGCATTCTTGAGTTTATTTTCAGTAATTTACTTTGGCAGAAAGCTTGTAGTCAGTGAGGCTCTTTAGTGATGAGCAGTATGCTCTAGGCAGTGTGTCTTCCTACAAGTGAAGGCCCCTATTTTATGTAGTATATTTTCATATGGCCAGTGAATTGATATTGTGGGTCACAAATCCCACCATGATTTTTCCTCATTGAGGTTTTCCACGTATAAATTTTATGTGTTATGGTGTTCATTTATGTGGATGGTTTATTTGCTTCTTGTTATATGCTTATTTGTTTACCGGTACATACATGCATGGTTTAGAAAGTTAAAAATTGTTGATTCTGGCAGAACATTGATTCAGCCCCCCCCCCCTCTCAGTGTTCTCAGATCCCAACAAAAACTAGATCCTTTGAAGAAAATTGGTTTCCCAGATAGAGTTTCAATTTTCAAATTCAAATATATACATTTTATGAGGAAAAAGGCATTTTGGAGAGGTCAAATACTCATCTTTCTTGGATAAGAGTTCCTCCACCAATCCATGCTCTCCTTGTCATCACCTTTCACACCACACCACTTGAAGAACACAAGTCATCACTGAGGGGGGGGCGTGGAATCAGTGATGTTCTAAAATTTTAAATCAATGTGTGCAAACACAAATGAGAATACAAATAGATTAAGAGCACACATACACACAAGAACCTATCACATAACACAGGGATTTACGAGGAAACCCAATGTGGGAAAAACCTCGATGAGAAAAGCTACTAGACTCTACTGCTCTAATCTAGCCTCACAGTAAATAAGTTTGAATACAAATTTTATGCACACCAACCCAAAGGAGCACCAACCCCTAATATTATGAACACCTACCCCTATTCTGAGCACCCACTTAGAAGAAATACAATGACTTAAAGATTTAATACAAATTGAGCTCCTTGTTATAAATGAATTTTGTAACTCACTGATTTGGATGGTGTTTCTTTGATAGCTCTCCACAAATTATTTCATTTCCCTCTATCCTCTACAACACAACTTAGTCTTCCACACTTGTCCTCTTTCTGAAGGTGTTTTTTCTCTGCCAATATATTGGTAGCACTTTGTCTTGCTTTATGTGATTCAAATTCACAGTTGCAAACCCTTTCTTTGTATGTTCTGCTCTTTCTCTTTCCTGACCTACAAAAAAATTCTCCCTCTATCACACACTTCACTCTCTTCTCATTGGTCAGCTCTCTCTAACTCCTCCCTCTCTCTTATCTACACACACACTCTGTCTATTTGACACACTTGACTTCCTATCCCTTACACTTGCACTATATCTCAATTCACCTTCCACGTACCCTCAATACTCCCCTTTTTCAGTCAAAAACTCTACGTTCAGGATTTCCCTTCAAAATGGACATCTCAGAAAAACACTACTCGACCTCCAAACAAATCTTCATATCTAGTCCTTTGGTGGCCATGATTAAATGCATCTCCATCCAACTTTTGATTCATATCTAAGAATGGATTACTACTAGCAATTGCACCTTGGTGTGCAATGGGTATGCCGAAGAGGTGTGGATGGTCAATTAGGAATAAATTTATTCTATTAGTTGCATACATTTGTGCAACATGAGTTCAATTGGCAGGCCATTTAGAAAATATTCTTTGTGCAACAAAGATGTAAAAATGACCTTTCATATGATTAATAAAGTCTTTTGCTTTGTGCCCCCATTCTTGATGCATTGGTGATTTCTTCTTGTATGTCGTTCTACTTATCATGATACCTTGTGTGTACATTGGTATGTAATGGAACATTAAATGTGAATGACACTTACAATGCAAACAAATTGTTTGTTTAATGTTGGTTCAATTAATGTCTTGCGTAAAAGCTTGCGACATTATATTATTGAAATTTCTAAAAAGGAGGAAGAGGGAGACACAGGGAAACAAATGTATAGAAATAAAGAGGGGGCATGTCTAGAGATAGGGGGACAAATGAAGATATCGATAGAAATTAAGTTAGAAGGAGAGATGAAGAGGAACAAAAATATATGCAAAGAGGCATTATGAGAGATAAAGATAGAGATATATAGGGAGATAGATAGATATAAAGGAAGAGGGATGTGGATATATATAGGGAGGGGGAGGGGGAGAGATAGAGATGAATATAGATGGTGAGGTAGGGTGATGAAGAAATAGAGATATAAAGAGATATAAGGATATATATATATATATATATATATATATATATATATATAGAGAGAGAGAGAGAGAGAGAGAGAGAGAGAGAGAGAGAGAGAGAGAGAGAGAGAGAGAGAGAGAGAGAGAGAGAGAGAGAGAGAGAGAGAGAGGGAGTGACAAAAATAGATAGCTCGAGAAATACAAACAAAGAGAAGTAGAGATAAAGAGGGAGATTTGAGAAAGATATATGGAAAGGGAAAGAGAGAGATAAAGATACATGGGAAGAGATATGATATAAATAAGGGATATAAAGGGAGGTAGAGATTGGGTGAGACAAAGAGGGGGAGAGAGAGATAAAGAGAGAGACAATGAGATAGATAGAGATGCATACAAACATAGAGAAGTGGAGATAGACAAATAGAGATTGAGAGAAATAGAGGGAGACAAAGAGGAACATAGAAACAAGGTGAGATAGAGATATATGGGAAGAGAAAGTGAGAGAGGTAGAAATCAAGATATAGATAAGTGAGAGAGAGAGAGAGAGAGGGAGAGAGAGAGAGAGAGAGACATAGATGACCCAATATATAGAGAGGGAGAGAGAAAGTGAGTGGGGGAGAGATGTAAGGAGATAGAGGTAGAGAAGGGTATGAAAAAATAGAGATAGATAGGGAGGGGAGGGAGAGGGAAATATGACTTAATAGATAGAGAGGGGAGACAGTGATATGGATAGAGGGTGATATAGAGAGATAGAGAGGGATATGGAGAAGGATAGGGAGAGTAAAAGAGATGGAATTGATAAGAGAGAGATAATGAGAGAGGTAGAGAGATATGGATAGAGAGAGGGACAAATGGAAGGGGAAAGGAAGAGAGATGAAAAAATAGAGATAGAAATAGAGAGAGAATTAGGGGTAGGTGGAGAGATAGAAAGATGGATACATGTAAAGTGATATATAGAGAGAGGTGCATATATATGTAGCTTTGAGAGAGCATGTGAGGTGGAGGGAAAGATGGAATGAATAAGAGCGAAAAATAGATAATGAGATATAAATAGAGGGAGAGGGAGACATGTGAAGATAGAGATGAAGGGGGGCAAAAGTGAGAGATAGAGGAGGTCATAGAGACTTGTGATAGACTACAGCTCATGCAGTGTTAGACTTTTAAAAAAAAATGAAAGCGTGGTACTCTAAGTTTAGAACTACTAGTTTATAACTTTCTTGATCGGTGAAGACTACAAGTAATTTTTCTATATATGTGTGTTGATCAGAAAATTCTTTTCAATGAATAATACAGATCAATTTTTTTTAGCCTACGCTGTTCGCACAACACAACTCGTATTTTCTAAGTTAATTCTTTATTATTTCATTTTGCTATTCAAATGTCTATTTCTATTTTTTTTTTAGTTTTTTGCAATCAACATAATATAAATTTGTAATAAAAAAATAGAAAATATAATAATCAATATAACCATTATATTATTTTAAAAAATAGATTTAGATTATGTAAATTGATATCCATTTTTTTAATTTAATTTTCTAATATTTATTTACGTCAATTTTATTATTATTTACATTTTACATTTATTATAACGTTTTAATTAATCAATCTATAAAATCACTACAAAAATAAATGAAAACAGATTTAGATATATACTAACAGAGTTTAAATTTATATTTAAAATAAAATAATATAATTATATTTATTATTTTAATTTATATTTTTATTATATATATATATATATAAACTATTAAATTTTATTTCTTTCACAATTATATTTTTTTTACCTAGATGCTTCAATACATATGAAGTTTAACAAGAGTGGTTTAATCTGTAAAAATATTATTGAACATCACATCACCCACGTAAAACAAAATTTAAATATGAGATATATTTTTTGATTAAAATTTTAACATTAATTTGAGGATTTCCACTATTATTCATAAACTGTCCATATAAATTTATTATGCTATAAAACATCACATTCGACAAATAAAACAAATGATGTACATAATATAAGTGGCTAACATGGAAAAGGAGATCGCGATTACCTATATTTTAAGATTTCTAACCAAGCATCCAAATTCCACATAAAACAAGTTTGAAACGTAATAAAAATGTTCTACCAAAGTCATTTTTAAATATGAAGTATTTCAAATAGTATTTATTGCCTGCAATGTACTAACTACGAAAAGCTGACAGAGGAAGTATGAAACCAATGGAGCTGGCAGAGACTGTGTCTCACAAGTTTGCAGGTTAAACATAAATTTTTCGGAGTTGATGGCATATTTGCACATACAACCAGCTACGGGAGGACAAAATCAACGGAGGAGATCATGGACAAAATATTCGGTGGCAAATGCAGTGTACCGTCGGGAGCAGGAAATAAATGCACCAGTTGATCGTATTACATGGAGCAAGAAACTCATCAGACAGTCCAAACAGTTGCAATCATCTTGCATCGGTACTTAGGCGATATTGACCATTGATTAAAAAAGTTAACCCGTTCATTTCATATAAGGATTGCCTTTAGCGAAACAAAGAGTAATCTCCACCTGCTCCTGTCATGTCAACTGGTTGAATGATCTTATGGAAGTCCTTTTGGAGCCACTACAACCACCTGCTATTCGTTCTCCATTAAATGCAACCTGCCTGATTAGACTACAAGCAACAATGTTTGGTAACTTCATGAAATCCACCTTTGCAAGAAAAAACTTTGAGCATTGATTCATTCTTTTGCTCCATGTCTTCAAAAAAATTCCATCCAAGTCATTGGGTTAATCTTGGTCAACGATCCACATGACCCACCCCACCCAGCCAACAACATCCATTTTCCCTCTTATCGATTACCGCAAACAACTTGGTAGCTGATTTGAGTTATTAGGTAGGATTGCAATAGCATTTACATCATTGCCGCCATACCGTTGAAGGCTAGGCATCATGGGATAAACCACTAGCAGTACTATGGTGGTCATTGTAGCTTCATAGGGTTGATGATAATGGACGCGTCTATTCTGGCTCCAAAAGTGACCTGTAGTACCAACGACATGCATCGACATACATGTTCAAGACATGCATACCATGCCAATTTGGCGCAGCCATCGGACCCACAGAAAATGACGTGGAGTTGTCTTGGACTCGTTGGTTTCAAACGTCAGGGCCCATGCGATACTACATGGACATGTCAGAGGATGGCGGATCCTGGGTTGGGGCTTGTGGTGATGTGTTGTGCATAAAACGCACATTAAAAGCCATGAAAAACAAACAATCGGCGGTAACTGCAGATGACCGCGTTTGGACAACAAAATGGTGGCAAAAATAGGGCACGAGCTTCCAGAAAGCGCTGGCTCCCTCATAAATGGACAAAATGTCTCGTATGTGTTAGTGACAGGTGGCTTAGTCCTTAGTCAATCACGGTCGTTGATTGAAAAATTGACGATGTACAACGTGCCACTAATAGCCCTAACACGCATGTTAGGCAAACCGTACTACCTCACGTGCCATTTTCTGCCTCATGTGGAAAAAAGGACTAATGGGACTAATGCAATCACAGCCGTTCATTGAAAAATTGACAATGTACAATGTGCCAGCATGTTAGGTAAATCGTACTATGCGTCTTTGTACCTCTATTTACCTCGCGCCATTTTCTGCCTCATGTGGAAAAAAAGAGTAATGGGACTAATGCAATCGCAACCGTTCATTGAAAAATCGACAATGTACAACACGCCACTAACACGCGTGTTAGGTAAACCGTAGTATGCATCCCTATATCTCTGTTTCAAAAAACTTTGCACCATTTTCTGCCTCATGTGGGAAAAAGGAGGACTAATGGGGCTAATGCATGATTAAAGCAAGTGTCCTCATTGTTGGGCGTCCTCATTGTTGAAGTCTTCTGCTGTTGAAGGGAAAGAAGTGCTTGAAAAAGGAGGCAGCGAGTTATTATTGAAGGGCAGCCTGCGTTGTTGAAGGAGGCTTCATCTTCTGCTATTGTTGAAGGGAAAGAAGGAGGCAGTGAGTTATTATTGAAGGACAGCCTACGTTGTTGAAGGAGGCTTCATTTTTGAAGTTTGTTAGGTATGTCATTTTCTTTCTGTTTGTATATTCTGGTTTTCAATTCTTTGTTTTCGTATGCAGTTGCAAATTTTTTTTGTGTTGCATTAGTGGGAAATTATTTTTGTTTTGCTTTAGTCGGGCTTTAGGGTTAGATATTACGTGGGACGCGTGTTAGTATCATTGTACTGCCGTTTTGTAGCCAGAATAGATGTGTCCACCGAATTAGGGTTAGAATTGGTTTAGGATGCCCGCGTCTATTTGGTTTGTCATGTCTCACTGAAGCTATTTGGACTTTCTTTTTGCTACAACCTTCACATTTGGTGACATTTCCACTATTGTGCTTTTCAGTATAAGTCTTACCGATAGCCTCATCGGTTATCGACAAGACAATTTTATGCTTTTGCCGCTTATGTTCACTATACCGATGATCCTTATCGGTATATGATTGTCTGATATAACTGTCATTTTCTTCATAATTTAATTAGCGAGAGTGATGCTGATAGGTCCGAACTTGGCCGGATTTCCATGCATTGTTATCGGTATATGATACGTCAATCAACAACTAGTATTTGTTGCACGTTTTTATCGGGGTTACTTATCTTGATAGTGTAACTTTCCATTATTTGTAATTTTTACTTCCATAATCAAGCAAGAACTTCTTCCATCTATAAGGGGGCGCCTTTTCTCATTATGCTTCTTGAGATGCGCACTCATCTATTCTGGCTCCAAAACCACAGTAAGGATTTACTAGACTAGCTGCACGCGTTTTAGTCGCACAATAGCCACAGTGACTCTGCCGTATGGATTGAATAAGCAACATATTAGTCCATCCACGATTAACAATTAAATGTACCCAATTAGGTTGACAAACTCGTAGATCTAATACCACTCATTTTAAGACAACAATATACGTAAAATATATAGCATAACACTAATATTCAAATTATCTTCAAATGATTGAAATAAATATGTAGAAATACCCATATTTGTAGATAATTTCACACAAGTTTTTTTGTCTTCTTATTTTAATATGATTTACTATTTATTACATAAATATTCTACAATAACAAAAAAATGTTTGTTTTGGAGCCACAGCTGAACGCGTCTATTCTGGCTCCAAAAAGTCAGTACAGATTGATTAACAGGTGTGTTAGTCACGCGTGTGTGTATTGTGGTTTGAAAATGAAGTTTGGGTTTACTAACACACGGGTTAGTATAGTGTTTTACACTGTTGATTTTGCAATTAACTATTGTGATTGACTAACCTGTCGCTAACATGTTGTACAAAAGATCCGCTTTGGAGTGGGAGTACCTATTGTACATCATGTTAGCGTTGTGTTAGACATTTGTTGCCCGTTGATTGCAAAATCAATGATGTAAAACGTGCGACTAACAGGCGTGTTAGTCATTGCATACTACCATTTTGGAGCAGTCGCATAACGCACCTTGTTAGTCGAAGAAAATTTTTATTAGCTAAGTGCATCATATGAATCAAAGGTCTTCATAGGATAGCATGATATGGATATGTGTAAGTGTACAAAAATGTCCACAGACTATTGTACAGAAACTTAGATTCTAGAATAACATGGAACATGTGGTAGATGAGTTTAGTTATTAGAAAACACTAAAAAATTAAGGCATAGGTTGATAAAAATTCAAATAATTTATAGACGTCGCTATTAGTCTGACATATTTGCATGTCTATTTTGGAATCACAGGTATCTTGATTTCAAATATGGAGGCCAACTTTTCTTTAGAGACAAGCAAAGCACAAGGCGCATTTTGGGGACGAATAAGTGATGATAGGTTGATGAACCTATTTATCTATGAAGATACCACATTCCTTTCTGTGGAAAAGTTGATCCTTGGACCTGAGTACGTATACGATGGATGGAAGTACAGAATGAATGCAAACATAGTGTCTTTGTTTATGGCATGGTGTCTGGAGCTCCGACCTGTTTTGAAAGTCGGAGAAATCATGAACAGGTGTGTGAAGAAGGAATGGCTAGGCGGAATGGAAGCTTTATTAGGTTTGGCACGAGACATGGATGACTTTGAAAGTGTGGACAGAGCATGGATTCACGTGAGTGAATTCACTCCTCCCTTGCAACCCTTCTTTCTCTGGAGTTGCCACATTGGATAAAGAGGCCAGAAGAAGTGTAGCACACGCTGGAATGTATGGTATTGTGAAATACCTTGAGACAGTCGATGTCTGGGAAGCGCGTGTGGAGATGGCAAAATGGGGACCTTGGTCAGAATATAGAGCACTTGTGCAATGAATGATTCCTGCACACACACAAATGATGGGGTCGACCTTGTGGAAGAGGAATGGATAAGAAGGGTCGTGTGTTGCAGTTCGGTGAAGGCTCCAGCAGGGAGACATAAATGAACCAAGTTAGCAACATAGAAGTACTAATGTGGAAGAGGGCATGGTCACTATTCACCTAGAGTAGCGAGATGGCACATACAACCTTTATTGAAGCAAGCACTGTGTTTGTTTTTTTAAATGTTTTTGAATGTGTTATCTATGGACCATTATGTATATCGACTTCGATGGTCTAGTTGGCTAGCCGTGGAGGTTTATCTTTTAGAATGTAAACATTTTCAGAATTAATATAAAATATAGCTTTACCGGACAAAAAAAAATTGTTGACACCAACTGATACTCTTATCTTCCCTGTTTTGAAATTGTTGTTAACATTTCATTATATATGGTGAAAAAACAAGTGTTCTTGATTGTATGTGCATGAAATTGTTCTATAACATCAAACTCAAGCATTTCAATATATATGAGTACAAATAAAATTAAATTCTTGTAGCACAATTGGGTTTCTATTCTGGCTCGGTAAGAAATTGGAGGATTTCAATATATATGTTGGAAAAAAATTGATAACCTTATCTTCCTCTTCTATGCTCGGCTTTGTCTCCCTCATCAGGTATCGGCATAACCCAAAACTCCTCTCTTCGATGATTTGAGTTATCTCGATGACTTAGTATTTCTACCTTTCGGTATTGCCTCATCGGAGTAAGTTATGCCGATGATACCACCTTTGTCGTCTAGCCCATCGGGTATCGAAGTAGCATTGGATGACATTCTCTGATGACCCTGTTGGTCACTGAGTCGTGATGGGTACAAGGACTTGCATATTCCCATCGCGGTCTCACGGCCACCATTGATTTTCCTTGGACCTGACCACAATTTAAAGCACTTTTTCCTCTTCACACTTTCCGGGCCCACTATTCAGTCACTGATCCACGAAGAGTAAAAGGGCTCGCAACTCTTCATCATGGTCTAGCGACAACCGTCAGATCAAATCCTTACCGATTGAACTTTAAGATCCCTTCATCACTTAACCGCCACCACTTAACTGCCAGTTGTAGATCTCTAATCGGCCCCGCCACTAGCGGCTTATCGCTGACACGTGATGCGTATTAAATGTGCAACTTCCCATTGTGGTATCACGACCGTCGTAGGATCAAAACGGACCTGCCCAACTTTTAAGAACCCGATACGTACGTTAGAAAACCATACTTATACTTAGGAAAAGTAAAGCGATCCAACTTAAAAGACAAAACTTGCCTAGACTTAAAACTCAAATGGCCCCTTTTCAATGACATAAAGACCCTTCCGGTTAAGTGGAGAAAAAGGTAATGGACAAACAAATTTTCTTTAGAGACAATAAGACATAAAGGCTTTTTATCAAATGTTCTCAAAATTATTAAACCCAAAATTCATAATTCATGGACCAGATTGTTGTGGCAGTGCGAATTGACTAACAGGTGTGTTAGTCGCACGTTTTAAATCGTCGATTTTGCAATAAATGATTGCGATTGACTAACCTGTCGCTAACACGTTGTACGAAAGGTCCATCCATTTTGGAGATAGAATAGACACAACTCAACTATTATGGCTCCAAAACAAACCTTTCGTACAACATGATAGCGACATGTTAGTCAATCCTAGCCATTTACCACAAATTGATGGTTTAAAACTCGTGACTAACACGCATGCTAGTCAAATTGCTCGTGAACCTTTGCTCAAGTGAAGAGCAATACAAATTTGTAAACACACCTAAAACCTACACCAAAAGAAATTAGAAACACCTCCTGAGCAATAAAATAACATGCACTAAACCACTATGAAAGAACAGTAGCAAGGTCAATCCATTTGGTACAGACTACTGCTAGAAAGATGACAAAATTACAATGTAAAATCTGGAAATTGTCTTCAAAATCTATTCAAACTTTCTCACAAATGTTCCAACCCATGTACAATCATTCTTAGAGCATTTTATATGCCATTTTGATCATAACCAACTCTTCATCGGTTGCCTAACCACCGATTTGCTCAAAAATGCAAAGTTGCTCAAAAAGTTGCAAAAAGTTGTCAAGCAACAATGACAACTTTTGCTCAAATGTTCATCTTTGCCTTTTATGCATTTTTACTTATACTGAACCTCTTAGCATGACTTCCTAACATTAAACTGACATGCATAAATGCTTAGTCAAGATTTACAAGTCATTTTAGATCATAATGCAAATTTATGCCATTTTAGGCTTACAAGGGCTCATAGGCCAAATTTGAGAAAAGTAACAACCTAGGTGACAATCATCCTTCAAATGACTATAAAACACACATGTGGAGCTCTGAGTATTGCATTATTCAAACACCTAATCCAAAATATGGATCATCACCTCAAAATATGGAAAATGCATAAAAAATGGTTAAAAGTTAGGTGCTCCTGCACCAATGGGTGTCCAACTTACCTATTTCAAGAACTTTGGAGATTCAACATTATACATTACGATTGTAATTAAATGTTAGACTATGTAAACACAAATTAAGAGATAGACTCATTTAATAGTATTTGGAAAGCTTGGTAAATAGTTTCCTAACACCTCACTTGGTATGATGAATCTCCTTAGCATGGTCTTAATTTCCCTATCTCTTCCATTTGATGGAACAAGCTATTTTAGTATAAGGAATTCCCTTTATGTCGGTGAATGTGGATCAAGGATGGGAGCTTCGTTTTAGCTAAAGGTAGGCCATACCTTAGTAGAAGGACAAATTAGAGACCTCTATGTTTTTTCATGCACTTTGGTAGATTGGTATCAGGTTGGTTAGATAAAGTACGTACGAGCAGGGACTTGACAATTTCTCATAATAGTAAAGATATGCTATTTGGATGAACCTTGATTGGAATTCAGGCCTGTTCTGGTCTCTAGACTTCTCTAGAAAGTCTGAAACTTTTTATAAAGAATGGTTCAGATTGCATTCTTAAGCCTGGAAGTATCGATCTGAACCGATGGTGCATCATTTTAGTCTCAGTTGCCTATGTAGAGAGGAATCGATCCAAGCCCAATGCAGCTGGATATTTCAAGCAAATGATGTGCTTTGGAATGTTGTATGGCAGGTGGCTAATGGTATATTGGGTGCTAATCAACACTGGTGTGATGGGTTTTTTTATGAGGCTCTCATTTTCCCTATGGCTGACATATTCGATTCAAAGGAAGCGACCATATAGAGGATCTACGACTTTGTTTGCCCGTCTGATGGACAGGCCCTAGTAAATGCCATTCTAGAGGTGGATTCTGATTATTTGGTAAGCACCCTTGACATCTATTTTAACCACACCAACTACATCTCCTCTAAATCAGAGGAGTCAGACAGTGAAGATGAGGAAATTGCCCAAAAAAGGGTAGCACGGGAGAGGAGGGAGAACTTCATCCAGGAGGCGTGGGAGGTGTTTAGGGTAGGGGTGAGGAATGGGAATCTAGATCCCTTCTGCAGACTACTCAACTCCAATGATAACTGGCTCTCGACACCAACCACTGTCAAAGTAATGGAGATTGGAGAGAACATGGCTGTCATACTCCAATACATTGGGAATTAGTTTTGTTGTTTATCTACAGTTTCCTGTTTTGCATATGTCACTTGAAACTACACTTCTATGACCCTATTGCAGACAATAGGAATAATTTTGTAAAATTAGCAATAGCACTATTTCAGGTACTTACCCACTATGTTATAAAACATCTTGTTATGGTAAATAGGAAAAAGTGTCAGCTGACACTATGTTAGAAATGGCTCACCATTGTAGGTGCATGGAGCGCCTTTTATGGTCATTTTGTAGCCAATATTTTTATGTTTAAAGATGTCATTTTCATCTACATGTACTGATGACAGATGGTGGACATTACAATTTGTAAAGAAACAATGTGATAGGGAGGCTACCTAGTTTACCATCAATTAGGTTTCTTTGATGGTTTTCTTCTATTCCTTTCTAGGTTCTAAGTCTACCCCTCTAGACTTATAAGGGCTTCCCTACCATTTGTTTGCTTATCTCACCTTCCTCAAGCTCACAAAGTAATCTTGTTCACTAAATCCTTGCAGGGGTGAAGGACACACACATTCTTTCTCTCTTTGCAAAACCACCCATCTTGTTTGATTTAGCAAACTTTCCCCCCTTTGGTTACACAATATCTCGATTTCAGGCTTGTAGCCTTCTGGATCTTCTTGGATGAGATAAATCTCATTACCAAGGGTTTTCCATTTGTAACTATTTCATAGGTTCCATCGAAACATGGGGGTAACATCCAAACAAGGTTACTGATGTTCGATGACAACCTCCAACACTTTGCACTCCCTATCGAGTCTTTGGTGTAACATCAAAACGGGCTACCGATGACCGATGACTACACACACCGCTTTGCACTTTCCATCGGATCATCGGGGAGACTTCAAAACCTATCTTCTGATGGCCAATGGCAACTTTCCGTACTCTGCACTTCCTATCAGATCATCAGGAATACTTGAAAACCTCACTTCTGATGGCCGATGAAAACTTGGCAAGGGAGGCGGTCTCATTGGGTCATCGGTGTAGCATGAAACTACTCTTCCTAATCTTCGATAGAACCACCTTCGAACATGCTCCAACTGTAATGCTTACTCATTGGGTCATTGGGGTAACGTGAACCCACTCCTTCCGATACCCAATGGATTCACCAACGAACGACCAAAACAAAGCTTTCTTATCAGGTCAACGGGGTAACTTGAAACCACTCTCCCCAATACCTGATGGCTCCACTCCACGCCTATGCCTTCATTGGGTCATAGTTTCATCATAAGAGAATTTCCCATTGCTTTTTTCACTTAAGTGGAAGGGTCACCATGTCATGACAAAGTCCAGAGGAAATCAACGGTTGTCACTAGACCACAAAGGGAAGATGCTTGACCTTTACCCATCGCAGATCAGCGACAAAGAGTAGGCGAGTGACAAAATGATGGGCCCACTTTGAAGGATAAAGTGATTAAAGGGAGTGTTGAATCCGCATGATCTAATGGTTCTCGATAGACCATGATAGGAAGACGCTCAACCTTTACTCATTGCAGATCAGCAACTGAAGGGATAAATACTCAGAAGAATCCCTTTTGGTCCGTTCGAGCTGAAATTTGAAATTTAAAAGAATTAATTGCAAAAGTGCACGACCCTATTGATGATAATTAATGCTCAATTGTTGGTAGGTTGCCTCCATAAGAAATTGTTTTGAAATTCAAATTGGAAATAGCTATGAAGAGGATTAGCAGAGACTAGGTGTGTGGTTTTTGTGATTTCTCAGGCGACAAGTAAGTTTTTTTGCGACTGTGCTTTGCAATACCTGTTTGTGTGATATTGTTTGGTGTTGAAAATTTAGAAGGGGTTATTTGAATAACAATTAAAGTGATGATAGGTTTAGATTGATAAGATGGCACTGCGAAGAGAATTTAAGGGAAAGATAGATTACCAAGAGAGGGCTATTTGTGATGACTTTCTCGAACAATTGGTTCAATCCACAAATAGTGCAACCAAGATAAAGGAGCTTGTGCCCAAATCTCCCTACCTACGGATTGGTGATAGTTTATATGACAAGGGATGTTGGCTGAGAGATCTCCAGATAGGCATGACAGGTTTAGGTTTGTTCAAGGTAGGGTTTGGCCAACAGAATACACCTGGTCCTATAAACAATATATGGGAATTAGATGTTGGGGAACTGGTGGTCCGTGGATTTTTCATGGACATTAATTTGTTGGCCTAGATTGTAAAAAGTTATGACCCTATCACTAGAACTATGAGGAATGTAGATGCCCCCCCCTAATTCAAATCACTGATGATGAACTCAAAAGGGTATTCCAATTGAATGAAGCCTCAAGTTATTTAGAACCCATTGATTTTGAAATGCTCAAGAATGCCTATGATTCCCAGAAGGATCATCTTAGGAATGGGCCATTGAAATATTTTTTTGCAAAGATAGGAGGGTTAACATTGGTAGGCCCTAGCACAATGGAGCCTTTCCCTATGAATTTCTCCACTTTAAGGGCTAAGGGTGTATATTGGTCTCTATGTCAAGTTTTTGGAGAAGATACAGACAATGCCATGCCAACTCATTATATGCTTATGATGGCACAAATTTTGAACCTGTCCTTAGCAGTGGCATATGATTTTGCACCTTATCTTGCAGATCTCATTCGTGAGGGTTTAATTGGGATAAATAATGCTATAGTGGATAGACCTTTTGGCTGGTATTCCATGTTGATGCATATGTTCTTGTTTAAAGACGTGGAATATTTTGGAAAAGATATGGACCTACTAAGAGAAAGGGATGGTGAAGACATGCCAGTTTAGTTATGGAGTGCAGATCTGTCTTGGGATAGAGAAGATGCTAGCTATCTGAAATTTGATAGATGCTTTGCATCTAAGCTTAGAATTCTTCTGTGTCAAGAGAACCCTAGGATCCCAAAGGTTCTCCTTGAATTCATTAGACCTAAGTAGTTTGCAGAGAGCATCAAGATTATGCACAAATGGGGTGACATAATCTTATATCCCATTTCCACCATTTTCAGAGTATATGGTTTCAGTGGAACCCCATATTTGCTCCTCTATCAAGTCCCTTTGAAGATTGGTATTGCTACGATTATGAGGCAAATTGGAGGCCTACAAGAAGCAGAGCTGATGAATAAAGGAAGAGGGACAATCTTCCCAGCAATCACCATGGCACATCAATTTGTAGTCACCAAAGGTGGTTGGCTACATTTTGAGAAGTTCGTTCAGCCATACAGATTGTCAATGATAGTGGCTAGGTTTGCTAATCCCGAAGACTTCTTCAATGATATGTTTAGGAAGAAAGCGAGGTGTGGTCATAGAATTCATCAATTTCACATCCCTGAAGATCTAATAAGAAATGAATTTAATTTGGATGAGCAGGAAGCAAAAAAGGAAAAATGGTTGGCATACAAGAAGACCCTTGATTTTGTCCAATTTTTTGACAAGAATTATGATCCTTTGAAAAGCTTTCACCCATTTGAGGAGAGGATCAATTATTTGATAGGATACTTTGAAGGTACAATGTAGACTCTGAATGAGAATATGGATGCTTTAATGAAGGCAAACCTTGAGAAAGCCAAGCTTGTCTTCACTAAGCCCGTTTTGGCCAAATTCATTCCCCCTGGAGAGTATGTAATGTATAAGAAATCGGGATATAATATGGTAATGCCTAGGAGGGATGAACCATCTATGTCAAAGGGAAAGAGGCCAGTGGAGGATGCCCTTCAGTCACAAGCTTCCCCAAAAAGGTAGAGGTTGGAAAAAGAGGCATAGTCAAGTGAATCCCTATATTCTCCTTCTCAATCCCCATTATTTATAGGTGATGAGCCGGCAGTTGCTGAGCAATTACTGCAACTATGAAGCTTAGGGGAGATTGAATGTACATATGGAGAATTGCAAGAAGGGATGCCAGAAGAGCCAACAGGTGCCAAAACGGACCTGACTGTTGACGAATTTGTAGGTAGAGAATTGGATCATGTCATTAAGAAGGCCAGTGATGAATTTTTGGCTGATAACAGTTTTGTAAAGACATGAGCGTTTCTGCAATTTGTTTGGTGAAGGCATATAGGGAATTTTAAAGAAAGGTGTGAAAAGGGGAAAGTTGAACAACCCCATAAGGATACATCTATTGTTGAAGTAGAAATAAAGTAGGAAATGGTGAGAGAGTTTGAAGCAATTACCCCTGACGAAGGGAGAAAATTGATTACAGATGCTGGAGTTCTAATTCTCCAAGAATGGGGCATAGTCGATGCAATAGTTTTTGATGTAGTAAGGAAGGAGACCAAGCCTTTAGAGGGAATGAATTATAGTACTGACCATGCAGCCCTTGTAATGTGGTCACTTAAAAGAGATGAAAATAAAGAAGGAGAGATTTCTCACAATCTGATTACTCAAGGGGCATGGTTGTGAAAAGAGTTAGAGACACAAGGGTAGTAGAAGCTGCTATCACGACCTTAGAGTTTGCTAAATTTGGCATGCCAATGGCTGAAATAGAGGCCAAGGAGAAAGCTGATCTCCATGCAAAATTAGAGGTAGACCTAAAGGCTTATAATCAAGCAAAGCTTGAGCTAGCTTCTAAAGATGGCACTATTGCAGAGCTAAAGAGTAAATTGGAAGGACAACATCAAAGGGGTGAGTCTTCCCAACTGATGATTTCTTCTCCTGATAAGCCCCCTCCTTCCAGCCCAATTATTGAATTCCCTCCTTCTCCCATGACTCCTAGTTTCCAATCAGTTGAGAACATTGAGGATGAGATTGAGAGATTGAGGAAAGCTCAATCAATTTTTGCAAATAAGTATGAGGAAAAGATCAAGGGTATTGTTTTGAAGTTTGTTGATACTATTGGGCCAACAATTGTGCATATACATATGGGAAGGGTAATGAGTCTTTTAGATTCTTTCAAAGAAGAAAAGGCTACTTTGGAGCCAATTTTGGATAAATGAACAACCAAAGAGGTGGATTTGAAGACTATATATTCTTTGTCCCAAGAAGAAAAAGGTGTTGATGCCATAATAAGACCTACTTGTGAATTAGCAAATGAGTTGTCCAGGTTTGTGATAGAAGGAGTTGACATCAAAAGGAGGGCAAACTTGTACCAAAAGGAGTATGCGAGTGAAAAAATTGAATTGTTTCCTGGAGGTTTTTTGAGTGCCAACAAGATAAAAGATAAAGAAGTATGGATTGAGGAGCTGGGTCATAAATTATGTCAGAGAATTAATAACATTTTAAACATGGATGATACTTCTTTATTTATTTATACTATTGAGGAAATTGAGAAAATAGAATCACATTTTGACTTTTTGGAGAAGGAAGTTAAACAGTTAACAAAATCATGGAAGAGTTGGAACAAATTGAAGAAAAAAATCATTAAATTCTCGTGGCCTGATGATGATACATTCAAAATATGGGAAACCAAATATATTTTGAAAGAAACAGAAGCAGAGGAAGGTCCCACTGATGTCCCGACATGTGGCACTTCACAGGCAACCTTATCTGCAGAGGAATACTTTTCAGAATCAGTTGCGCTTCTACTGCTACAATATTTTGTAATTGATGTAACTTTTTGGGGGGAATTGTGGTTAGGATAGGAATATTTTCTAGGGAAGTCCAAAGCTTGTCGCATCCTATTTTGTATAAGTGGATACTAGGACTACCTAGAAGGGGATCACAAGAATTTTGTATGAAAGCTCTGGCAAAATATATACAGGCTTTTGTTTTGGCATTTTGGAGGATCATTTTATGTCTATGTAAAACTTTGATGGGAGAATATTAATATACAATCCAAACATTTATGAGCCCAGATCTGAATGTTGTCTTTGTGTCTATATGCTTGTTATCATTTTGATTAAATGATCTAGGATTGTTTAGTTAAATGATTTGCAAGTCAAATTATGAGAATGTCTTAGGTTTTTTCCTCAAGGATTAAAATTAAGTATACTTAATTCCTTTTCATTGATAATCAGTAAATTTGCATGAATTTGATGACTAGATCTACCATCGGTTGAGAGTTTATATATGTCAGGCATATATAGATTCAGTAAATCAAGGTGATGATATGTATGTGAATTTCTATTGTCAAATTTTCATTCCATTCTTAATGACTCAAGAGACAATTATAAGATCATCACTGTCAAGGTTTCATTATGTGTTGTATGAATAATATAAACACAAAATGGCCACCTCTGCATCAATGTCTTCGTTCAATTTCTTAAGCATCTCTGCTTCATTCTCTGGGGTAACATTTGGGATGCTCTCCCTCACTTTTTTCCTTTTGTAGTGATACACAAATGATTTGGACTCTTTAGACTGTACAAAAACTTCATCTGCAATAAACGCAACATGCTCTTCCATTCTTACATCTACATTTGCATTCATTCTCACCATGGCTTGCTCATGGCTCTCTACCACTTCTTGTAAGTCAGGTTATCAGAGTGTCCATACAGCTATATTCTCATCAAACCCGCTCTCAAAATCTCCTTCCTCTCTTACTTCCTGAAGCCTCCATTTTCGTTCTGTTGGTGCCCAAAACCACAGATTGGAATAGTTAAGGGTTTGCCAAATCCTTAACTAATCCAACTAGCCTTGGCCAATGAATAGGGATGGTTGAAGACCAAATCCCTCTACACTTAAGGCTCCACTGAACCTAGGTGGGTATACCTTTTCCTCTCAAGCACAAAATAGATTATTTAAAGTGGATTTAAGCCTTTTAGCAAATTACAAAAACTGCCAAATTGTTGTTCTGCAATTATGATTTATTATGTGCTTTAAGTGAATGCATTTGAAAAGAAATGAAAATGATTATGATAGTATATTTAGAATAAGAATGCTTTCAGGACTTAAAACAAATATGTGAAGATCAACTCATATAGAATTTGGGAAGAATGTTTCTCTATAAAGGACCTTAAATGCATGGCCAACCAGGACCTTAAAAGATAAATAACAGACTAGTGCCTCTATCCAGGGGTATTTATGACACTTTACAAACAAAAATCTTATCAACTCCTAAGACAATATTAATCATCAACTATGAAGGTTTCGGTATGTGTTACACAATAATGAAAAACCCAATGTCACATTTAATGTAACAACATGTGATTGCACATCATAGCAAATCAGATGACAAATTTATCAAGAGGATAAAGATAACTCATTGACACAGAAGTATGCACAATACTTAGGAAAATAAAAAATGAACCTTCATATATTAATCTTTAAGAGACGATTGCATACATAAGTTGCACTTGAAAATATTCCATTACAGTCTGTTTGCACAAAAAGATACTTCTTTGTTCTATAGACTTCCCTAATACATATAACTTGCAGTCCTTCCAGGCAGTATGTTTTTTCTGAATCCTAGATGCCTTTACATACAAAATGACTCATTATAGAAACACATGCTAAGAGATACGAATGAAAGGACACACCCTTTCATTATCCTAAACAACTAACTGAACAATAACTAAACAACCTAACTAAAACATCAATTGCACTATAAACACAAAAGTAAACAATGGCTTAAGGTTTTCGATCCAGTCATTGTCTGCACTTCTGGATGTGCCGCAAATAGCCTGCGTCTTTGTAGGTTGTAGCGCTGAATATTGCATCCTTGGTTGCGTTCTCTATCACATAAAAGTTCTCCAACTGATCGATTATGTCATTCATATCAAGAATATCCATTTTGGCAATGGCTTGGGCTGCACTAAGAAAAGACTTACACTTAGAAAGCCATACGGTCTTATCCTTGATTACACTTGCATCATCTACCAAACTGGGAACCCCATGCTGAACAATCTGCTGGTATTCGTCAAATTCAGATTTCAATTCCTTCGTGAATTCATCATGTGTGACAAGAAAACCCTGAACCTTCTTCTTTACCTTTTCCCTAGTCGATGCATCTTGTAACAACAGGTTGAGTCTATGTCAAATTCTGGTATTAGAAACCATATTGTCCATGTTCCTCTGATATAAATCCTAGAATTTGTTCAATTCCTTCTCCATGTTATCATATCCTTTACTCATTAATACACAAGCAGTATCAGCACTAATGCTCTTCATCTCCCTCTTCAACTTGGTGTGTTCATAAGCTAGTTTTTCAAATTTCTTCTTCCATTGGCCTCCTGAATCACTAATTTGAGGGATCAAATGCCCACTCCTCTTAAGAGTTTCTTCATATAAAGCCTTATATTTATTTTTCTCTGCTATCTCATGTTTCATATGAGCCTTATTGAATTTTGAGATATTAATACCTATGTCAATAGTGACCATAGGATCTACCTCTCCAACTTTTCGGGTCATCATGTGACCAAAAGCTTTATCCACATCTATGATTTTTGGCCTTTTATTCAGGGGGTACAAAGCCCATAACAACATTGCTTTTTCATCTGGATCGTACCTCGATCCAATGAATTATCATTAACCCCTTGGAAATTCAACTTGAAGTCCTTATTGTCTGCGTGTAGTAAACTGTCAAAAATGAACGATGCACTCAAATCCCATCCTGGGAAAAGAATAATACCTGCTTCCACTAGCAACAGCCTTCCTCTCTGAGTCATCATTATCTCCATTTCTGCATCAATATCAGCTTTGAGCTTTTACAACATTTCCTCCTCATTCTCTGGTGTGATATTTGGTATTGCTTCCCTCATCCTCTTCCCTTTGAAGTGGTATAAGAAGGGTTTAAACACTTTAGATTTGATGAATTGATCATCTGAAAAAAATGAAGTGTGCTATGTAATCCTTTCATCTATTTTTGCATTTAGCACAATGAGGAGCTTATCCCGTGCTTCTGGTTCCTTCTCTTTCTCAGGTGCACGGAGCTTGGAAACTACCTCGTTCTCCCCTGAATCACTTTGGGCTGGGTCTCCCTCCATGTTTTGTAGTCTTTGTCTTCTCTCCTCCAGTTTCTTATGCAAGTTCTCCATAAACTCTGCAAGCTCTTCTACTTCCTTATTTTTACATGTGTTCAAACTCATCCTCCTGATGAAAGTAATCTCCCAACTCTTGTCTCTTCCTGCTTGTGTGGATGTAGCCCTCAGAATCATAATGCGTTCTAGATATGTGTTGGAACAGGTTGTACTCATCCACCAGCTTCCTATCAATAACCTCATATGCTCTGGTAGATACAATTTTAAAATCTAAGAAATGGAGTGTGCCATGGAGAAAGGCTTGCTTGTGTGCATCTCTGAAGTGTTTGGCATTAGAGACACTTAATTGCCTTACAATTTCCAAAAAAGCAATCTTGTCCGGTGTAGGCTTTGGTAGCACATAGGGGTAACCTTCAAATCCATAACACCGAACAAAAGTGAAGTTATGTCATGAGTACCAATCACCCCAATTGTGATTAACCTTCAGATTTTTGTGCTCATGAGGCCTAAGAAACTTCTTTACATCCTCAGAAAATGATCCCTGCAGAGGCTCACCAAAGAGCAAGAAAATCGGCTTAACAAAGAATTCTTCAAATTTGAGGTAGTGAGAATTTACACATCTGTAGTCATAGAGAGAAACCCATAACTGCACTGGTTGATCCTGTCCATTCTTCCCAAATGTAGTTACATTCAAACCTTCTGACCATAACCCTCTAAATCTCCCATAAAATAAAATAATATGCATCAATAGGGAATAATGCTTAAAATGCTTGTCTGGATTATCTTTCAAGTTCATGAAGCCTTCATGAAGTCTATCCACCAGGTATGAAGCAAAATCAAAAGCTCTAGGCTCATGTCTCTGAATATCTACTACTAAAACCAGTGGTCCTATGTTTGCCACATCATGGGCTTCAACTCCTCCAACCTGACCACAAGCCATATATGTATACTATAAATATTTCTTGAAAATAGTCATATCATACGGAGGACCATCTTCCTCTGTTAGCCTCCCCTTCTCTTCTTTGTGGATAGTGAGGTTCCAACCTTGGTATGTAGTATCCATTTTTCTGTATTCCTCTTCCAAATCCACAAAAGATAAGTGCTCATTCACCTCCAGATCTACTGCAAAAACTTCCTGAATTGTGGCTACTGCAAAGTGAACTAAAGCAGTCCCGTCGGGCAACAAAATGCATTGCTTGTTTGTATCATAATGTCTTACCAGGAGCTTTAATAAATTAATATTTACAAAGACATTAGGTACCACGAGTTTACCTAAATTGGTACTCCATGGGTTTGAAATTGGCATAGGCTCATCCCTGCGGAGGTAATGAAAAAGAAATGGCTCGTGCCATGCACTGTTGTGAGTACATCTCCAATTTCTCTATATCTGGCCTCCAACTGGTTGCGAATAGGCAAATTTACCTTAGCTTTGTATGACCTAGCTCCTGGAGAGCCCATCTAATCTATCATGTCTTGATTCAATTTTCTTTGGGCCTCATTGACTTCACCCTTCGATTTTTTTGTCGTGGTACTGGATATTTCAACAACCTTTCATTTCCCTTTTGAGTTTGACCCTTCCATCTCCGCAAATTTCTTTACTCTATGCTCAGCAACTCAGAATATTTCTTAGTAAACACCAGATATCTTTCTACAATAACTTTGTGTGAAATGTTGTTATGCAACACTGGCTATATATCCCAAGGAGTCCAATCTTGTACTTAATTACTACAATCTTGATGGATTTGCTTCATGTGGCAACATACCTACTCAATGGATGCATTTAATGGAAGCCATTTTGTCATTTTTTCACATCAAGACCTCCAACGGCTAATCGGCGAGACTTTTCCCAATGATTCAATTGTTTGGTGCCGTTTGTTATGACTTTACCGCTTTTCACCTTCTGATCGACATAAGCTATCTCGACCGACTTATCGGGTCTCGGGATAACAATTTTTCTCCTATCCTGATGGTTCACTTTATCCCAATGGGCATTCCTTCAGTCTCAGCTTTTCTTTTTGTTTTAACACTCCATGGACATAACTCTCCCTGATGCATTCGCCTTCGGCTTTCTTTTACTTAACCCATCGGGTGTCGGCATAGTTCATTTTATGTCCCTCCGATGCCCTGATGATCTCAATATACCAATCCGCATTCTGACTAAGCCCCCCGTGTTATCGACATAGCTCACCCCAAAGAACTCCTTGCAACTCACCATCCACCTTAACAGTCCTATCAGGATTCGGCATAGCAAAAAAGTTCTTCTTCTGATGTCCCAATGAGTCCTCACTTAATGTTTACTTTATCGATATAATTTACACCGATATCCCCGCAGGTGCTTTATCTTCATCGAGGGTCAGAATAGCCCTTTTCTATTCCTCCCGAAGTCCCAATGAGTCTCTGATGCACTTTTATACTTTATACCTCCGAGTCTATTTTATCGGTATAGGTGATACCGATAGTTTCGCCTTCCGATTCTCCAATTCATTGAGGGTCAGCCTAACTATTTTTTGCACTATCCCAATATGGTATCTTTCTTCGATGGATCTGCCTTCAGTTCCCCTCACTCATCGGGTATCAAGATAGATTTTTTTCATTATTTCCGATAGGCGGATACATGCTGATAGACAATACCGACATTTTGCCTCATTGGAACAAGCTATCCTGATGGTATGATTTTCCAAGAGCGCGCACCATGTTTGAACATTACTCAAGTGCCTCAATGAATTTTCCCTCTGATTTATCGGTATATGTTATGCCAATAATCCTTCTTTTGCTTGCCAATGTTGTTTCATCGGGACTACTTATGCCGATAATTGAAATTTTACAATTTTGAACAAATGAACCATCCACCTTGAATATTAGTGATCCCAACTATCCCACAGGGTCTGATACATACTAGAAAACAATCTTAGATTATACCATAATGACTTCTAGATCATAATTCTTCTGAGCCTGGTGTCCATATACATTGTACTCCTCTACCAGCTTCTTTTCTGTCATTTCATAAGCCTTAGTAGAGATAATGGTGAAATCTCCAAAATGTAGAGTGTCAGGCATAAACACTTGCTTGTGTGCACTAGCTAAATGCTTGGCATTTGACATGCTAAGCTGCCTAACAATTTCTAAATAGGCAATCCTATCAGAAACTAATGTGGGCAACATATATGGAACACCCTGAAAACCATAAACCCTTAAAATGTGAAATTGTGGCATACAAACCAATCACCCCAATTGTGCTTGGCTATTTGGCATAACCCTACCTGATATTTCAATTACTTCGCACCACCCAAATTTTTTGTTCCTTCAATTACCTTTTTGTCTCGCCTATTGGCATAGGTCATTCCAACTAGTCTTTTCGCACCTTATTCTCCTTATCAGGCTGCTTTAGTCTATCGGCGTATTATTTCCTGATGTAGTCACTTCGTTTGTGACGAGCTCATCTTCCTTATTGGGTGTCGGGATAACTCAATATGCATCTCCACCTCATCAGTTGCCAAGCCGCGATGGTTAACCAATGAGTATCTTCATCATGTGGTATAGCGACAATCATCTGATCATCCTGGACTTTCTCACTCATTAACTCACCTAAGCTGCTCTTTTGTCGGGCCCCACCTTGGTCGCCAAGCCATGATGGATAACATTTGTGCATCTCCATCATGTGATATAGCGACAACCGTTGGATCTGGATCTAACCTGCACACCTTTTATCCTTTCATCCATCCAATAACTGATGCTACCCCGATGACTGAAGATGACTTCGTCGGGTCATCGGGATGACTTAAAACTTTCTACTCCGACCTCCAAAACAGACCTTTCATACAACATGTTAGCAACAGGTTAGTCAATCGCAACCGTTAATTGCAAAATCGATAGTGTCAAACGCGTGACTAATGCGCATGTTAGTCAAGACTCATCGGTATCGGTATAGAAGACTGAGATCACTCTCGATAGCCAATACCTACTCTGATATGTCAAGGTCATCGACAGAGGTTGTGCTGATAGAGCTCACAGATTTTCTTCACACTGTTTCATCAGTCAGAGTTAACTCGATCAGTATGAACAAAGGTGAAGTGAATTAGAGGCATATTTCCAACACATACCACTGACATCTCTGAACATGTTAATGACCCTGCTATATGCCGATCCTCCAAAAGTACTTCTGCAATGAACCTAATTGTCAAGATGAGGATTTCCAGAATGCCATAGTACTCAACATTCCCTTCAATATGCCCAAGTGATGCTTTTTCACGAAGATACTGCAACAAATCACCTGTACATACAATCCACCAGTAAATGCTCTTATTATGAAACTAAAAGTGTCCATATATAGCACAAAACTATTTTATAAAAATATGTGCTAATAGGATGAAGGTCTAATAGTAATGTAGCTTTGTGAAGTCATTTGTGCCAAGCAACCAATATCACGGCAAACACATTTGACATCAACCACTATCTCAAAACACTATCACACTGAAGATATCATCATTGTGGTTGTTTACTGTTGATGATATCTCTTTCTTGGTCCGATATGTGCAGGACCAGAATGGGAAACCACCAGAAATGGTAGGACATTATGGTATTGGAAGTTCAAGATGCTGGTGAAGGTTTGCCTCATTTCTGTTCAAGGGATATTCATTGGACGCCAATTTGTGTCGAAAATGATTCAATGACAGACCTGTGTGTAGCAATTCCACTGGGTAGATTGGATGCATTCATCAAAGGGGAATCGTTGCGTGAAGGTGTTGAAACCCAATTCCTCTGAAAGCGACAAACTAAGCATGAGAGTGGTGTGCAGAACACGTATACAACAAAGATGTACAGTCGGTTCGTAGACACATTCTTTCCTATTCTTTGTCTATGTTTAATGACATTACGACTGTTGTTGATAGTAGGAGAGTTTTTTTTTAAGGTATTGGTGTTCATATGGACCAGAAGACAATAGGAAAAAGTCACCGAATAAGAAGCGCGCCTGGACATATCAGAAAAAAAGAGGTTGTACATGCCACTTCATTGTTAAGGTGTTATATGGTAGGCCAAATGTGGCCATCTTGGTATTGAAGCAACCATTCCATGTAGACAAGAATGGTGAAGCTTGTCATGGTGTGGATGATACCAGCAATGTGTTGCACTCTCAATTTGCACCAAACCTTTTCGATGAATGCAAAGCATATATAGAGAGGCTATTGCTGATGGATGTGAGTGTTGATGCTATTATGGACAAACATCTTGATGATCCCATTTTTCATGACAAGTTGAAGAAGAGAGATTCATTCGTCACACGCAAGGATGTTATGAATGCGGCAATGAGGGTCAATTCTATTCAGTCACGAAAGTATGTGCATGATGCCACTAGCATCTTAGAATGGAAAAAACAAGATGAGGCAAAAAAAAAATTCCAACAGCCAGAAGGTGCCGATAGACCTTTCATTATTGGAATACAAACGGCTTGGATGCTTGACATGATGGTTCGATTCTCACATGACTCAATCATCTCAATGGATTCGACATTCGCAACAAACAAATACAGGGTAAGTCTCTTCGAACTTAACTTATTTTCATGCAGCCCATTTGATTTGTGGATGGTCATGATCTTCATGTTTGTTGTTTAAAATAGTATCAATTGTATTTGTGTCTTGTCTTCGACGAGAAGCAATCGGGGGTGCCTGTTGCATGGGCTATGACATCGAGGAACAAGATCAAGGATATCCAGGTGTGGTTGATGGAGTTGCAGAGACGAGGAAAGGAAAAGAGGCCTGATTGAAGGATCAATGCATTTATCATGGATGATGCGAGTGCAGAGATTCAAGCGATAGAGTAAGTGCAAGAGCGAAATGTTTGTCTACATGAAATCAAACATTATGATACGTTGGTCTACGTTTTATTTCAAATGAGCAGGATCCCGGCTCAATTAAATGTTTTGTTCATAACAAAAGTGTTTTTGAATGTCGTGTCATACTTTGTATTTGGCACGTGTGTCGAGCATGGTTGAAGAATGTGTACAAGTATGCAATGAAGGAAAGAGAAATGGACATTTTTCACCGTCTAGGGGTGATAATGATGGCAATGCATGAAAGTGAAGAGAGCATTGTGGAGGAGCTCCACACTTTCTTTGCCGAATTTAGTGATCAACTACGTTTTCTAGAGTACTTCTACAACAAATGGTGTCAAGGAGAAGGCCGTATCGGTGAGTTGGACATTACATTCGACTGGTGGCTTATGACTTATTACCCATTTTGGTTGTCGTTTGGTAGTTGACATCCTACTCCTATTTTAAAAAAAAAAATTCAATTTTTTTTTGGCCAGCTATGTGGGCAAAAAACTTCAGGAATTTCGCTCATGCTAACCAAGACACAAATAATGCCATCGAATCATACCATGGAAAATTAAAGTCACTGCACCTAAGAGATGATAAAAAGACATGCTCAAGGAGGATGGACAATCTGTATTTTATACTTGTGTATAAAGTGGAACCATTCTACCAGCATAAGAGAGAATTGCAGCATTTTGGATTTATCAAAAACTACAGGTTGACACATTTGCAAACTAGTATGGAGAGGGCAAAGGCAATTCCTGATGTCAATTGTATTCCAGATGACACTACTCCTAGTTGGTACTGGATGAAAAGTCAGTCCTCGTGCAACTGGTATGTGGTTAGGAAATTTGGGGATCACTTCTACTTCTGTGAATGTCCATGGAGTTTGTGAGGAAACATGTGCAAGCATGCGTTGAAGGTTGTTGCAATGATGAACAATTCTTTCCATGATTCACGTGTTTCGGGTAAGTGGTTGTTCGTGAATGTTGATCTTTTCTAACTTAAAAGATGTGTACTTCACTCTAAGATCTTGTTTCATACAGATCCTATTCCTATGCCGACTCCAACATCTTCTAATACTAAAGAAAACCCAACACCTGAACCCATCGTCGATAGCATTTCTAATGAACATACAAATTTAGAGGATGTGGACACCGTAATATAGAACGAAGCAAACATAAAGTTAAACATACTGCCGCAAACAATGCCAGGTTTAGGCAATAAACTAATGGCATTTGTAGGCTATCTGGATAGGTTCATGGCTAATCTTCAGAATGTCGTTGCCATGTCATTTGATTTTAGTCCATCTAGTGATCCTGCCAATACAACCACTGAACGTATGCGACCTTGGTTCAGTGCAAGTCAGGTCCGTCATCGCAATCAGTGGCAACATAGGCAGAGTACTACAAGTGAGATCTATCATGATGTCGATGTCCAACAACCTGTCACCTTTGAGTTCCCCTTTGAGACTTCTAGGAGGAGAACGGGAAAGAGGCAATTGGACCAAGCACCGGAACCGCATGTCCTTGCCACTGCATTGGTTGTTTCTGATACAGGTTGGTACTCTAGTGTCACCTGTAAGTGGTTTCTAAACATGTGAATGTTGCACGTGTTTATTTAGTCATCATGTCTTGTAGTCGGTGAAAGTGATCCACACTTATGTGTGACAGTGTTCGGTGACACCCCCTCAACACTTGGCCATAGGAGTCGTCATCGGCGATTGGCTTTTGATGGTATTTTACATGGACAAGGATCACATAATGATCCTCCCTAATACTAATTTTGGTATTATTTGTTCAGATTAAGATTTCTCTTTGTAACTGTGTCATATATGTGCTTGATGTTTAGCCATTCTTCATTCAACCTGTTGCGTAATATGGAACAACTTTGTTTATTGTAGCTGCATATTGTCCCTAACCATCTTTTATAATGTATCTTTGTATGTAGGTCTGTTGTTTTTCGCCCTTTTTAATCACTAAATGGCTTTCACATACATGTCGGGCGACAGGTGCAGGTTTTATGCGACTTAATTTTCAGTATTACGCTTTTATGTCTTCAATTTATTCAATGCTCTAGTTAAATAATTAATACTCTTATGGTGTGATTATGTCTTGCATTTTTTTAGTGCTTAACATTCTTATTTCTTACATTTATTGAATGCTATATTTATATTACTAACACTCTTATCGTATGTATCTACAGACTGCTACAGAGGTTGGCAGAGAACGATGAGGAGTATGCCATATTTCAGCGCCTCCCAGATATCGTTGTTTCAGATATTATCCGAACAATAACTCCTAGACAGGTCAGTGAGTGGACCATTCGAATGGGAACACATTATACTGAGGACAATATGTACACTATCCACATAGAAGATGTGATCTTGTTCGCCAGATTGTCGACTCCGATGACGGTCACTTTGTATAGGCGACTATGGCCAGTGTATTTTGCTTTTGTGTACTGGCTAGTCACTCTCCCTTGGATTCACATTCAGTGTGCTGACAGACCCCATTGGAGACATGGACGATCCCTGGTGCCATACTCCGATGACAGTATCAAGGATGTCATGACATTCTTTCCATGGAACCTCCTTATTATGGACTACACCCGCATTTTCACGGGTTATGGTAGTCCTCGGCTAGCACAGAGGTTTGTCAGGATACAAAGTAGATTCCCAATGCAGAGGAGGTCCTCTCATTAAAATTGTATAACTACTCCTGCATGGTCCCTCCTATATGACTATGCTCTTTTTATAAAGTAGTTCATTTCTATAGTTACATAGCCGATCTTTGTATGTCGTTTGTCTTGATTGTTTACGATTTATATGTTTGTGTCGGTTATGTTTACAATTTATATGTTTGTCTCTATACACTTTATATGTCTACAAACCAATAAACTTTATATCTTAATTTAAATCTAATAAATATAATCCTTTCTCTAAAGGAAAGGCTGAAGCTATTTTGGCTCCAAAATGACTGCCATTGACTAACCTGTCACTAACACGGTGTACGAAAGGTCTTTTGGAGCGAGCAACTGACTAAGATGGTGTGTTAGTCTATTTCGCCATTTCGTGTGGCAAAAGGAAATGGCAGCCACCTATCTACCTATCAGCAAAATAGACTAACACGTTGTGTTAGTTGATGTTGCTGATTCGAGGACTGGTTAGCCAACATTTCCTTTTGCCACACGAAACGGCAAAATAGACTAACACGTCATCTTAGTCGATTTGTGTTAGTCGATTTCGCTGATTCGTGGAATGTGAGGCTGCCATTTCCTTTTTGTTAGCGAAACGAGGAAATAGACTAACACGCTACGTTAGTCCTTTTCGATGTTTCACTGACTGGTAGGCCGCCATTTCCTTTACGCCCACAAAATAGCGAAATCGACTAACACAACATGTTAGTCTATTTTGCCGTGAGACGGCGATGTGGAATTAGCGGGCAACAAGTTAGTCAATCTGCCAAAACGACTAACACTTCTCACATATATATGAAGTGTTACTTTCAATTTGAGTTTCTTTGTTTATGAAATACAAGTATAACTAACCTATGTGTTATACTCCACCTTATTCGTGTGCTAAAGCTTAAATAGTTAAATACTAATTGATCTATATTTAATATTTATGAAGAAGAATACTCATTGAGTTGGCTATCTTATGTACTTGTGATTCAGTTTATCCATGATTTATAAATAAGCATTTTTCACTCTTCAATAAGCAACTATTATAAGCAAGTGGAAACAACTAACACTTCTCACATATATATGAAGTGTTACTTTCAATTTGAGTTTCTTTGTTTATGGAATACAAATATAACTAACCTGCGTGTTATACTCCACCTTATTCATATGCTAAAGCTTAAATAGTTAAATACTCATTGAGTGGCCTATCTTATGTACTTGTGATTCGGTTTTTCCATCATTTATAAATAGGCATTTTTCAGTCTTCAATAAGCAACTATTATAAGCAGGTGGAAGTTACGAAAAATTGCCATCATACAATTACTGGTTCTTTTAAATCCGTTGTATAAAAACCTTTAACCTACAGTTAGGTTTTAGGTATAGATTCACTCGCCTTGGTTCGCCAAGACTGATTTGGAAGTCATTAAGAGAAGTGTGAAAACCATTCATCATACAAGACGTGTAGAAAAGCCACATATAACCATTCAGAAAGCATGAAAAAGTGTACAAGAAACCAATAATTAACCATTAAGGTTGTTTAAGTGAAGTCAATCACATTTATTTATTTTGAAAAGGTGATGAGGCCACTTAATATATTTTATTAATATATATATATATTTACAACTGGTTCAAGAAGGGCACCCAAAGAAAAGAACCAGAAAGAAAAACTTCGGTCAATCACATTTATTGAAAATAATCATTCATGAAGCATACAAAGTGTTTTCTTAAATGAAAGAATATGTCTGATTACAAATAGTCTACACCATTGCCGACGTTTTATTGAACAGGAGTCAACAATATACATCTAGAAAACTTTCATAATAGTACAAGCCTCTTATGGAGGCAGAGGTTGAGTATTTAAATGACTTTTGTTTCCCCCAATGGTCGGAGTAAGGGAAGGCACATCATTCCCATCATCTTCATTGGTTATGGAGGCAGACACCTCCGTATACCTCTGTTTCTAGTACTGAGTGCGTTGCGCACAAACATCTAGCATGCCCTGCATTTGGTCACTTATGATTTTTCTATTTTTAGCGCACGTCTCATGCACTACCTCCTGTCTCTCATTCGCCATCTGCAAACTACGCACTTCCAGCTCAAGGTCCGTATTCTTATCATCCAAGTCCATCACCTTGTTATTGAGTTCCATGCATTTCTTATTGAGTTCAGTGCATTTCTTATTAAGTTCAATGCATCTCCTTTTCACTTCAGTGAATCTCCATTCAAGATCAGAAACAATCCCCTTCAACCTTTCATTTTCAGCGTGGGCCATTTTGACCTTCTGCATTAGCAGTTCTACATGCATGGCCTCAAACTTCATTGTGTCCATCCCATCATTCCAGTCTACAAAGGGTGGTGATTGTTGTCTTGCAAACTTTCCTAAACCGTCATCGGAGGTGAGAACATCGGGTGTCTCATTCACCTTTGAATTTGTAGCAGGCATTCCATTCTGCGGAACAGATGTTTCGATGCCCTTTCTTTTTCTTGTCTGTGCTCTTCCCATTGCCATCCCTGCAAACAATGCCAAAAAGAAGTATCAATGGACAGGTGAGCAAGACAACATGAAAAATGCAGGAAACAATAGTTTATGCCAACACGAAACGAATAGCTATCTATTGCATTTTTTTCATGAATAACATTATGTACAATACAAAAGTTAGCGTGTTCAATAAAGTTGGCACTTGGGTGGCAGGTTACCGGCCAATTGGGAATCCATGTTTTGGGAAGATAACTCCATCAGTCACCACTCCTCCTCCTACATCCAACTTATTACACATCTGCCATGAAACTATAACGGAAGTCTAGTGTATTTTAATTGATTTTTTTTTTGTTATTTTTTTGTTGTTAATTCATTTCAGATTCAGTGTTCAAAAACAAACAATAACAATGGTGTATTGAACTGTCGTAAGCTACAGTGCAAAGAGCACATGGTTCACAATTTAGATCAAACATTTTGCTTGATCTGTATACGTAAAAGAGTTGCAGGAACCCTATTACTACGCAATAACAAAGCCTATGCATATGCAATATGTAAGAGACCTTGAACAAAAATTGAACAATAAATGACTATCATCGACTTTATTGTACCATCCACTATCATTATTAAAAATGTTGCACACCAAAGATAGGTTTCTGAAGTTATTGAAGGGTACTTGATGGTGCAGGATCACCATGAAACAGTCCAACAAATCAAGCCTTTACAGTTATGTTGCTTAAAATAGCAAGAAAGGTTGAAAATAAAGTACAATTCATTTAAAACGTAAACAATAATTGAGAGGGTTTAAACTATGGTAAGGTAAAAGCCATCTAAATATAACATCTCCAAATCCCATCTGAATAGTCTATCAAGACTGATCTTCCACCATAGTATCTCGCTCTAAATATTAGGAAAGAGGAACAACAACTATGATCGAAAAATATTATTGCCTCCATTGTCTGGATTGCGCAATGGAGTTGATAGCACCGTAAAATGCTTTACGCTTCTTCTCATTCCTATGCAACTCAAGAGGGGTGATAACAAGTGATCGTAGCCTCTGACTTACCCATCTGATCATAGGGTCGTGTTTAACATCCTCTTTTTGTGGCTGGACACTTTTGCCAACTTTATCCTGCCATATACAAATGACATCATACGAGTGCTGCCTATTTCATTCCATTGGAATAAGGTAAACGATGGAATGAGAAGACAGAGCAAGGGATCTTGTCATCTTCAAAACTTACTGCGGGTGGGGAACAGACTAGGTCCTCAATAGGCCACACCGCCCATGAGTTTAGGGAATCTGACAAGACATTGACGAAAGGACCTGGGCGAGGCAGCTGGGCATTTGCATCAAAGACTTTGATGATGCAAACTTTAGCACAATGTCGTGGGACTGGAATAGTATGACACATTACATCCTTCCCAAGGCCATCAACAATGCCTTCCCCAACCACTACCCCATCCACTAGTAGGTGGACTTCAACTCCAATAGCAATAGTGTTGGCATCTTCATTGGCGCACTCTTCTTTTTCTTCCACGGTTGCTTGCATCAATAACGACTGGACATGGTCGCTTAAATACAATTCTTTATAGCTGACCATCAAACATAGGCAAATGAATTCATGGCAATGTAATACAACAATATCGAAATAGCTGTCTGTCCTAGCCCATTGCCCCCATCGTGGTCACGGTCTGCATTTGTATATCTATCATCATTTCCCCCAGATTCTTTCTCAATGCTTTCTTCTATCGGATTATGCTACAAAACGTGACACATTGTACAAGAGTGCAAGTACACATTAAACCTATATGCCTACGAACACTACTGGACCAAGGCCGATGAATTTTACATGACTAATGAAATAACAGGAACATAGATAATGGACACAAACCACAACATCATAAAAGATCCTCTCCAGTATAAGACTACCTCTCACCGACTGTTATCCAAAATAAGAGCCCAATACCTATTCATCTTTGCTCTTATCCTTCAATGTTTTCCCCAATTGAGTAGACTCCTCTGCAATCTTCTCACCACTGCATGCAGTCAAATTTCCATTCAGTGTCTCCTTCAGCTTCTCCCTCGAAATAGACTTCTGAAGTTTCTCATCCAAAACCGTGACCGACTGCATACAAAAAGAGTTACTCTATAGTATAACACACCATGTGATGATATAGCACTACATGTCATGCACAATGGCACCGCATTACCTGTTCATCTTTGCACCTATCCTCCAACCTCTGCCCCAGTTCAGGAGACTTCTCTGCAATCATCTCGCCACTACATGCACTTGGTTTTTCAATCATCGTCTCCTTCAGCTTCTTCCGCCTAACAGACATCCGAGATTTTGGACTTGGTTTTTTGGGAACACTGCACAAGGTGTCATCAGGAAACTGCATTGACTGTTCTTTTCTCCTATCGTCCATCGTATGTCCCAACTCAGGAGACTGCTCCGCAATCTTCTTGCCATTGCATGCACCCAATTTTTCATTTGACGTCTCCTTCATCTTCTTTAACGAAATGGACTTATACCTAACAGACGACCGAGGTTTTTGACTTAATTTTTTGGTCACACTGCATTTCGTGTCATCCAATACCATGAGACAGTCCATGCTCCCCCACGAACCCCATCAAAATCAGCCTACAATGACATGGACGAAATAGTCAACATACTACATAGTGGAGTGCAAAGCATATCATGCAATGAAAACACACATATGGATAGGCCAACAGACAGTCACCTTCGATGACAAACATGTTGCCTCATCTGAAGTAAGACTTGTTTTTTCTATAGCATTCTTGTTTTCTTGCTTCCTCAATGAATCGCATGTAGGCTCATTGACTGGCACATTGTTTTAGGATGTGAAGTTCGCCTTGTTTTTTCTGCAGCATTCTTCTTTTTTCGCTTCCCTGACAAAATAGGTGCACCCTCATTTGTTTCAAGATCTAAAGTCGGCCTTGTTTTTTCTGCAACATTCTTGTTTTTTTGCTTCCCCAATGAAACAGATGCAGCCTCATTCACTGGCACGTTTGTTTCACGATTAGCCTTCGATGCCAGAACCTCCTCGCCATGGCCTGCACTGTCACTTAAAAACTAGGCACCAGGATAGGATATGTCAATAAGTCATTCTTCACATGTTTAAAGGAATTTAGTAAACTACAAAATAATACGATCACTAAAAATTACCTCTGTTGCAATATTCTTTCTTTCCAGTAACTCTAAAACCTTCTTCCTTCTTGCCTCCCTAACTGGACTGTTGTCGTACACTCGCATTGCTTCCTTTATCTCTTCCTTCCCTTCGGTAGGAAGCTCATCACGTGTTTTCTTGCCATATTTCATGCACACCTGGTTAGTGACACATTTTTTTTGCATATTGTGTTGTACACCCATTTGGTATTCGATATTAGACTCCCTCTTTTTCAAGTGCATCAGTGATTTCTTCGTACGACCCGTGCTACGTTGTCCACTACCACACGGTTGACGACTGCGTCATGCAAACCCCAATAATGGAAGTTGATGTTCTCTGGCTCTATGCATATTAAGCCTCCCTAGATCCCAAAACTGATGGCCTCCATTTTCGGAACAATAACGGAAGAGACAAAAGCAGTGCAACCTGCCATTAATGTGTTCTCTTTTGTGATCGACCTATTGTTGCGCACAGCCAATGAAGAGAAAGAGTCACATTCAATTTTGCATTAATCAAGCATTATAAAGATAATCCAATATATAATGACTAATAGTGGACCTCCTTGTTACTCGCCCCTCCTCCTTGTTCCTGTTCATGAGCGCTGACAGAATCACGTTAACGTTTAGTCTCCTGCTCTATGCTCACCTTGTTCTCACTACGAACATCCCCTTTTTCACTCTCACCACCTGGAGCATCAGTATAATCACCCTCATCTACATTTCCAATGGCCTCATCTTCCTCACCAGCACAACCACTATCATAATGTTGTTCAATAAAATAGCACACATCATCGATGCATTTTATGCCCATGTATATATCTACATTTCCACTTATAAATCCCAACTTCCAGCAACCATGCCATGCAATGATGGAAAAAAAATATAAAGCAATGATAAATAATTACCAGTGTGGTTGTGCAGTCACTGAGAAGCCGACTTGACAATGGGTTCAAAATTGGAGACTCGACTCGTGACTCATTCAGATTTGAATCCCCAACTAGTCCCTGACCTGAAGGCCCATCTCTTGACTCTTTCAGATTTGGATCCCCAACTAGTCCCACATCTGAAAGCCCAACTCCTGACTCTTTCAAATTTGAATCCTCAACTAGTCATGGATGTGAAAGTATAACTCCCAAATCTTTCATATTTGAATCCCCAACTTGTCATGCATCTGAAAGCCCAACTCCTAACTCTTTCATTTGAATCCTCAACTAGTCTTGGATGCGAAAGCCCAGCTCCTGAATCTTTCAGATTTGAATCTCCAACTGGTCGCACATTTGAAAGCCCAACTCCCGACTCTTTCGGATTCAAATCCTCAACTATTCCCAGATGTGAAAGCCCAACTCCTGAATCTTTTAGATATGAATGCCAAACTGGTCCTGCATATGAAAGCCCATCTCTCTCCTGGGTATACAAATTGGTTTTCCAGTCACAAACATTAAACAGTGACAACACCAAGAAATACTACATGTTGCATAATCCATTAAAACTACTTAGCTTACAGGCAGGCCAATGTCACGTGTCACTAGGAAGCGAATGCAGACAACTCCCAAGAGATCATCTGCCTTTAGCTCCAGTAACCCATAATCACGATCAACAGTTTTCCTCAACCATTTTCGCAATGCAATTGACATGATTGAACTGAAACAAAAAAAAAATGCAATTAATATTCTTCACACTATCAATAACACCACACATTCACCACAAATGACACAACCAACACACGACCGGTTATTCCCACATTGCAATACAAACTCAGCATGTCGTTGTGTTATGTACAACCCAGCTAATAGTTTAGCCATAAACTATCCATGACATTTCGTTGTAGAACATATTTCGTTGCAATTGCAACAAAATAATGACTATGATCCATCGCAACACTGTTAAAAATCCTTCCTATGTTCTCCCCATCCAAAATACAACACAAAAACTAGGCTTTGTTAAGGATTGATAAAGAAGGATGAAAAACACGCTTAACACATCGGCTGCGTCTATTCTGGCTCCAAAACGGACCTTTCCTGCAACGTGTTAGCAATAGGTTAGTCAATCGCAGTCGCTAATTGCAAAATCAATGGTGTAAAACGAGTGTGCAACAATTAAGATTCTCAATCTATGTCAGAGAATACACAAGGATTATTATCATTAACAAAGTCTTTGACGATAATTAATGGGTACAAAGACCTCCAATTCATTATTCCAAAGACACATGTCTTTTGAAACAAGTATCTATTCTAAAGTTTCCATCTCTTTGTTGATATGGGAATATTATTATTTATTAAAAACTTAGTCTTAAGTTATGAAAAGAAAAAAAGAAAAAAAAAACTGTGAAGGATATACACGTGAGGAGTTCATCATGCCAACCGAAGACATCTGAAACAGAAGCCCAAATAACATTTCAAATCAGAGTTGGATCATCAAACACATGTACTTCTCAAACATCACGAACATCAATAATCTAGATACACAAATATATTGGGATGAACATAAACACTCTCATGCAAATAAACAGAATATATTCAAGTTTATAACACATAGTTCGCAAGAATCGAGATTTCTAATTCATATATTCAACACTGGTTTCATGACTCTAAGATCCATAAATAACAATCATACTGCATTCAAGCTAGAAAATAATATCTTATTGTCTAATATGGGGCATCTATAGCATATAATATAAGGCATCACCCAATTGCATTGTTTATTTTCATCATTATCAAATTCAGTAAAAGTAAGGACATTAATATTACATGATCAAAAATTGAAATTTATACATACATTTGTATCGCATAAAAAAATTATATACAACAAACTATATATATATATATATATATATATATATATATACTTCCCAATGTAGACTACCACTAACATTAGTTATCCATGCAGGTTGTTGATTTTCAAGGACTATTGAGTAGTCCCTCGGCAAATGTCCAGACGTTCCCAGGTTGTGGCTCTCTCTCCCTTCTTTAATACTACTTGCACTATAATGTCTCCTTATTAATAATCTTTGGGCTTGTGCAACTTTTTGAAAGGGGCTTGTTATAACAAGCCCCTTTCAAACGTTCCCAGGTTGTGGCTCTCTCTCCCTTCTTTAATACTACTTGCATTGTAATGTCTCCTTATTAATAATCTTTGGGCTTGTGCAACTTTTTGTAATGTCTCCTTATTAATAACAAGCCCCTTTCAAAAAGTTGCACAAGCCCAAAGATTATTAATAAGGAGACATTACAGTGCAAGTAGTATTAAAGAAGGGAGAGAGAGCCACAACCTGGGAACGTCTGGACGTTTGCCGAGGGACTACTCAATAGTCCTTGAAAATCAACAACCTACATGGATAACTAATGTTAGTGGTAGTCTACATTGGGAAGTAAATGCATTTCAAAAGACATAAAAGGAACCTACATGTTCATATATGAAAATGCAATTTAACATTCAATATAAAGAACCACTAAGTAAATTATATCACCTAAATTATATGTGTCAAGAGTTGTGCCAGAGATGTCTATATCAACCACCTATTTTTGTACTGTTGTTATGCGCTCAAGGACATACACCTCTATTCCAACTCGAAATCAACGCTATGGTCCGACTAACACGCAGCTTAGTCACATGTTTTACACTATATTTTACATTCAACGACTGCGATTGAATAACATGTCACTAACACTCAGTAGCATTTGTCTATTCTTGAGCCTTGTTATTGACTAACTCCAACTCCAATTGTAAATTGCATCGCATGTTAGCCTTTGGCTTTACCGTTGTTAGTTGCATCGAATCACAAATCGTACATGAACAATGGTTCAAGAGGTTGTGTCTATTCTGGCTCCAAAATAGGCAAATCGTATAGACTAACAACATCGTGTTAGACAAAAGCAACCATCAAATGCAAAACCTACGATTAAAAACCTGCCACAAACATGGGGTGTTAGTCCCGCATACTGTTTTTTGCAGCCACAATAGAGGTGTCCCACAGCGAGAGTAACTTGAGTTTCATGCTACTCTTTTCTCTGACAAATGCACCAAGTTTTGCAGCCCGCAGCCTCTTCTTCCTATTAGGATATCATCTGAATGTGATTCCTTCATTCGCAATCTTTTAATGTGAATGTTATGCACAATAAATTGGCGGTAACCACGAAGCATGCTACAACCATCCTCCAGCATGTCCACATAATTTTGCATGGGCCCCGAGGAGTGAAACCAAGAACTCGACAACAACTCCACGTCACATACCATGGGTCCGAATGCCATGACAAGTTTGCATGGTATGCATGTCTAGGAAATGTATATCGATGCATGTCGTTGGTACGATAGGTCCGCTCTCGAGCCACAATACACATAGCCTCCCACATATATTTGCATATATATTTATTCTGCAGTTTTTGAGTGTGATTCGGTGCTTCCAACTTGTGTCAAACATGTCTATTCTAGCTTCAAAATGAGATTGTACCAATGACATGAATCGACATACATGAGACGCGTCTATTCTAGCTCCAAAAAAAACCTATCGTACCAATGACATGCATCAACATACATGTCCAACAATAAATATATATGCAAATACAAGTGGTAGGCACCTAATAGCTACATGAAAGAGAAAGTGAGGTAAAATGTTATGTTTCAAGTTGAGCTTCTTTTACGTGGTCTTGACCTCGTTTACATGTTATGGTTTTCCTTTTGATGCAAACAAAGTCCTCAAAATCAGGTTGTTGCCTGGTTGATGCGACCATTCCTTGACTGTGCGTGACTTGCTCTTGTTTAGGAGTTGATCGGTTGTTTGCTAACAATTAGGAGTTGATCTGCTGTTTGTTTGACGATAGCAAACATGTCGCCTTTTTAATCTACCTAACGTGGAAAAAATAAGATTAATGTGCGAACGAAAACATTATTGTTGAAGGGCTCCTTGTTGAAGTAGCCTGCGTCTATTCTGGCTCATTGTTGAGGGGGGGTTTATGGGACTGCAGTTTTCTGTGTCATGTTGCGGCTTGGGGTATGTTGAAATCCGCCTCTATAACTCGTATTTTTCCTGTTTTGGTTTGGATTTTGTTTAAAACCATTAGGGTTTGCGTTTCTTGTTGGCCTCTATATGTAGCCAGAATAGCTTCAGCCTATGTCAAATATTTGCCTATTTTGGAGCCAGAATAGATGCATACCGTTAGGGTTAGAGACTGCTAGGGTTAGGTTTTCTTTTTTTATCTAATGAGCACCTAAGAATAATGGAAATCTTTTATCTATGTTTTATTCTGTCTTTTTCCTTTGTATTGTAGAGGACATGTTTGTGTGTGTGTGTGTATTGCTTCATATTGACAAATATATATACTAGTACATGCCAAACCACAAACAAACAATGCAAACCCTGAAGGTTTTCAACAAAATCCCAAAAATCAGCCCTCAATAACGAGCCATCAACAATCAAGCCTTCAAAAATCAGATGCCCTTCAACAATGAGCCAAAATATATGCAGCCTACCAAACCCATATATATATATATGTGTGTGTGTGTGTGTGTGTGTGTGTGTGTGTGTGTGTGTGTGTGTGTGTGTGTGTGTGAAGCAATACACACACACACACACACACACACACACACACACACACACCGATAGTTGTTTATTTTTCTGGCTTTTAATGTGCGTGTATAAGAACGAGCATTTCATCTTTAACAACTCTGCTCACTATGGAAAACTGACACATATAATTATGGAAATATACCTTTAAAATCTTGTAGATCTTCTTCACTCCACCAATCCACAAACAGGGAACCTTGCTATCCTGACACAACCATGCTGCAAAATGATGCCTAATTTTCACAAATAGATCACAAAATGACACAACAAATAAATTTTTTTTTATTGAATGTCTTAGGGTTTCAAATTACTGCAACCGTCTAAGCCTCTACCCAAATCGTTGTACTCTTGAAACCTCTTGAGGCCACACTCACAACCACCTCTGTGATACAAAAATGATATAAAAAATTACAATAAAAAACACAGGGTTGACGAAGGAATCATAAAACTATCATTATCTATTAGGGTTTGAATTTACCAATGCCGTCATAACCCTAAACAACAATCTTCAATCGTACCACCCCCATGTGTGAGCCCTATGATACCTCCTCCCTGCACATGAAAAAACCCACGTGTTAATAGGCGATAACAATATACCCAGACAACTCGCGTTATGCATGTAGTCGGCTTTTGTCCTCCCCTTTGGAGCCACAAATATTTTGACAATGCATACCTATAATTACAATTGAAGCGCAACTCCTTCGTTCAGTGATTCAACCAAGGACATTGTCATGCAACGATCGACATGAATTTACACCGTCGAATATTTTGTTTCGCCTCCACTAGTGCGTTCTGCATGCAGCTCCCGGACGAAATATATTTTCAATTTTCGCGAAATCGAGTTTTCATTCAAAATTTTTTAAAAAATTAATTGAAAACTGTGCCCATAACACGTGACCGCCGATGTTAGTCAACTTGTGGATGCAATAAAGCGGGTTAGCCAAAAAAATGGCCGTGTGGCCATTCAAAAAATAAAAAATAAAAACTGGTGATCACCGAAAATGTAAACTGCCTAGCTGGGGGTATGTTAACTGCCTCGCCCGATGTAACTGTCGCATAGCGGTGACAATAGCCGGGAAAATGTTAACTGCGAGCAAGTTTTTCCGTCAAATGCAAACCGACAACATCATCCACGTCATCACCGCCGCAAATTCCTCCATGTCATCTGTGGGTCCTAGGAACGTCGCTCTCGTGGACTTGTCGTACTTGAATGGTATGCCTTCGACATCACATAGAGGCATGTCGTTTTGGAGCCATAATAGCTACAACCGATGATAATATGGTCTTGTCGAAACGCTTTGTCACACCAGAAAGAGAAGCGAGCCCCACACAAATACATCATGCATGGGTGGACAAATGATAAAACACTAGCAGAATACTGTCAAACACGTAGGTAAGGTGGGCTCCATTGACATTTCATCCCTTTTCACCACGCTACCATTGAAGACTTGGTGTTCACATCCTGCAGACCTTAGACATAAATCTGATGGCATCACAAAAAGCTTGCTCCCAGGACTTTTCTTTTTCTTAAATCCTTCATCTCTTTGATATCTCCCTTTATTGGAAACCCTTGCTTCCCATTCCCTGAACCCTGCCTCTTCTCCTCTACCTAGTTTAGGTTTCAATCCGAAGGTTTCCCCTATAGATTAAACCCTCCCTATGCACTATTTGATATATTAAAAGGAGTCCTAGAAGCTCTAATCAACAAATCATCTTTATTGACTCCCCTTCTGCTAATAAAATACCAATATGAGTGTCTCTTGAAGCTCTGATATGTAGTCCAACCACCCTTGCCAAGAGGAATCCTCTTTGATCCTATGACAAATGAGGGCACAAACTACTCAAAAGAAGACCCAACTAAGTTTCCAAGTCCTTGTTGCCAATGTCCCAGTGTTTTGTAGGAAATGTGATGATAGTGAGTACTATTTTTTTTTGCCATGCTTGACCCTATGAGCTATGGAGATTTGTAGTCCTTATTTTTCTCCCTAGCTTTAATCAATTTAATATTTTACTTCGAAGTATACATACCTTGCTTCTTTAAAATAAATGAACTGCTTTTGACAATAGATACTTTTTATAATATTTGTGTCCTCAAGAGATATTTTGATATATCTCCCTACCTTTTTGGTATATATTTATATAGACATTTCATACTATAATTGGCATGTAATTTATCCATACAATGAACTCACATGATTTTTAAAACCATATGTGAGCTAAAACTAAGCTCAATATTGAGTTGATAACAACTCATCATATTGAACCCTACAATATAATATGAAGGGATGCTAACTATGTTGTTTTGAATGCATAGGACATTCATATTTATGATAGGAAAATGAATTTTTTTAATTATTAGCTTGATCAGTGGTTAGCAAACAAATGGGAGTTAGATTCTTATGAAAAATTGGAGGAAAAATGCACGAGGAAATAGTACATCTATGATGAGGAATCTCAAGTTCCAAAGGTTCTAAAGGAATATTAAGAATTGGATGGAGTGTAAAATATCTATTTGATGGGGCCATATGTAATAATTAGGAAAGGATATATGTAAATTTATTATCTTCAAATATAATTTTGGAGTCATCTAATAGACTCACAAGCCATGATCTAGATGAGTGAAGTGCACCACAATAGTAAATGTGTTGAATAAACAAAGAACAATAAACACACAAATATGTGAAATTAATTCAAATACAATTAGGTGAGTCACCATGAAGGAGATCAAGTAAAGCAAGATTTGCTAATAATAAAAGATGTTTTCTATGAACATGACACATGTAGATGAGAAAAAAAATGTTCCTTACAATATGACGTGCTCAAGTGAACAACTAAGAAAACTCATCATATGCATTACAAACCTATGATAATAAAATAGATATGTAATGTTATTATGCACTGTAACACCCCCTCACCCCCTAAGAATAACTTAGATGGGTAGTTCAATAGTGATGATGGTTCCTAGCAACTAGGGTTGATAAGGTACCCATGTATAATAAAGTCTCTCAAAAAGAGTAGCAACAAAAGAAAAAGAAAAAGAAAAAGAATCCTCTCCAAAAGAGAATGAGAAGGATAAAACCTTCTCAAAAGTTTTCATGAAGATAGAGACATGAAAATGAACTACTAAAGCATGTAATTATAAACCCCGATAAAGATGACTTGATGTTTTTTAATGGAATGATAACGAACCTTTATTAGCTGTAGATCAAGATAAGAGAGGTTTATGAGAGGTATAAACATTGCACGAGTGACCTCAAATACACTACTCAATCATGAATACACCAATGGCATGAAGGAGAAAACCTTAACGAAGTTAAAATGTAGATGATACTATGATAAAAAAGCACAAAAACAATACATGAGTAGCCTATAGTACACTACTAAATACGTATGGTGCTTTACATAAATATCACAGTCTCATGAATATTGATCAACTAAAAATATAGAAGGTTACCTCCAATTATTGCAAGGAAGCTTAAAAATAACCATGAACTTAAAAACGTGTACAACTAATATCAAATTAAATTCAAATTATTTAAAAACTTCCACATTAAAATACATATTTATACACTAAAATTACATCATAAATAATCTTATCAAAATAACCAAAACAAATATAAAATACAAAATAATACAATTTTCACCATTAAAAAATTCAAACCTATATTCATATAAAACAAAATTGAAATAAATGACATCTAAGCCATAATCCAATAAACCAATTAAATTAATTGTTTTTTATTTATTTATTTAATATCATTGACATTTTTTCGGTTCCTTATCTAATGACAATAAATATTTTATTCAGCAAATGCATGGAAAACTTGGATCTACGTTGAGGATAAATGTAAAAATAGACCAGGATTATTCTCACAAGATATGTGAGCCAAACAAATCAATCCTATTGTATTATCCCACATGCGGCCGGCGGAACAGAACAGAAATAAACAATATAAAACGTGCACAACTTGTTTTTGAATCAGACCTCGTGAATTGCTAGAATTTTATTAAATGAACAGAACTGAGGAGGAAATTAAATATAACACGCTTACCGACCATGGAGACTTTTTTAAGTTATAATGAATGAGATGAGAGAGGGAAATGAGGTTCTTTTAAACTTGTGTTTTAGGGTTTTTTTTGTGTTGTCTTAAAGGCTTAGTGAACTCTAATGATGTTTTAGTGTAAATTAAATTTGGTGTGAGAGATGAAGTTTAGGTGTGTTTTTTAATTTAATTTTAGTACGAGAATTGTTTATAGTTGATTTGGTATATGTAATTCAAGTAGAATAAAAATCATTTTATTTTTCTTAAAAAGATTTTTGATACCTGAAATCAATTATCTACAAGGTTATATACAGATCAGAGTAGTTTTTAAGTGACTCGATGGTCTATGTGATTTATTTGTTCAACATCTTGTGCTGGTAAAAGATCAAAACTTGACAATTCATGCATCTAATATGTTAAACCTTTTCAAATGAGAATTCTTTCAATATCTTAGATAAAATTATTCCTAATCTAATCGCACTCTAAATGTTTGTAAAAAATGATAAAATATTAAAGTTTAAATAAATAACACATATAAATAAATGAATAGTGTTGTACTTAGTTTTTAGTTTCAACTATAAAAAATGTAATGAAATTCAAATATTCCACAATGTTATGATCAGTAATCTACCCTATAACCAAAATTATAGGTGCAAGATTATAAGGGATTTTATGAAAAATATAAATAAATGTATAAGACTACTATATTACACTATGAAATTTTGAACTATCAATGCTACTAGCCAACAAGGTGTGTGTTATGTTGGGTGATTCATGATGGTGTCATGGATTCTATTGACTAGCAAGTTGTGTTATGCTAAGTGACCCATGAAAAAGTGGGAGAGGCATGAATTCTAATAGACGATAATGTGCATTATGTTGTGTGATTTATGTTAGAGCAGGGAGAATCAAACAAATCTAGCAAGGTGTGTTATGTTTTTGATTAAGAAAGCAACAAGAACAAGGGTGATGACCCTTAATACAACAACCTGAAGGCAATAAGAGAGACAACAAGACAAGGGAGCAAACCTTAAAAAACCATGGTCAGATTGGCCAAAAAAAAAACAACTGTCGAGCCAGCCAAAAAAAAAACATGTCAAACCAACAACAACCTAGAACCCAACTCAAGCAAGGGGAGAAACACCCGAACCTCGACAAGGAGGGATTTGGGGGAGGGGAGAAGACTTCCCCTTCCGCCCGCGACAAACCACAATCCAAGCAATACTATCCTTAGGACCATCAAAATAGAGATCAAGCGAGAAGGACCCCGTTGGGTTACAATCACAAGCGGCAACAAAACAACAACATGCTACTACATAGGAACAACATCAGGAGAGGATTCGATAGGAGTAGAACGAAGCTGCAAAACAGGAGCAACAAGAGTTGAATCCTTAAGGATGATAACAACAACATCGACAACAACTTCAACATCAGTAAGAGGCACAACTTCATCCTACTAGGAGGTCTCATCCTCTTGAGAGGAGTCAATATAATCAAAGTTAGAAGTATTGGTAGTCAAAGTGACCAATTGTAGCATCCTTCCACCAAGTAGCAGCACCTTTGTGATGCAGAAGAGAGTAATCCAAAGCTAAATGACCCATAGAGAAGCATTTTTGACAGCGAAAGGGGAGGCCCTCAAAATCCAACGATTGAGTCTAAGGCCTATACCCAACTATAAGAACCACATCCCTAGGGAGAGGTGAAGAGATGCCAATATTGATTAAGATGTGGGCAAAGGTGGAGTGGCCCAAGGAAGACATGGCATAATCAACCTTCAAGAAATGACCAATAGAGTTATCGATGACCTCATAGAAAGAATGCTCCCATAAATGAAGGGGAAGATTTGGAAGGCGAACCCAAACCGGACACACATTAAGTGGTTCAGTAAGAGGGCTAAAAGAAGTTGTCCAGGGCTTAAAAGAGAGAGAGTGAACTCCCCAAGCCCACAAATTGCCCAATATCAAGTCACGCTCAAACGAAGAAGCAAAGACTCATGCTAAGTAAGATTACAAAGAAAAACTTCTATTTACTAAATTATCTAAAAAATATGACTCCAAAATGGGTGTTGTAGTGTGCACCAAATACAATGATTACAAAAAAAACCTCTTTTTTCTAGGTAATCCAAAAATACGACTCCAAAATGGGTGTTGTAGTGTACACCAAAATATGATACTATAAAATGGGTGTTGCAATGTGCATCGAGCAAAACTTTAATACGAGACTACAAAATGGGTGTTGTAGCATACACCAAAACATGATACTATAAAATGGGTGTTGTAGTGTGCATCGAGGAAAACTTTAATATGAGACTACAAAATGGGTAATATAGTGACACCAAGAAAAACTTTTATATGAGACTACAAAATGGGTATTACAGTCGAATCTTGATAACAATATCATAATTTGATTTGTTGTGGAAAATATCTCCTACTTCTCAATTGATGAGCTAAAGAGGCTCTATAATAAATGGTTAATAAGGCACGACACTTGCTAAATGCTTTTCAAATGAGGTAGCAAGCTAAGTGCGCTTAACCTTGGGGGAAACTCCAAGGTTAAGCATGTTTGAGTTAGAGTAGTATTGGGATGGGTGATCATCCGAGAAGGCCCAATGCTTAACTTTTTTAGCACACCTAGATGCAATAAGTGCTAAGTGTGTCATCCGTTCTCATGAGAGATGGGTTCTTGTGAGCCACTACTCATAAAATTTGGGTCAATGAGTTTGATTCAAAAACTACATAGTTAAATCCCGATAGTAATATCATAATTTGACTAGCTATGAAACATATCTCCTACTTATCAATTGATGAGTTAAAGGATCTTTATAGTGAATGGCTCATAAGGTACAACATTTGTTGAAGGTTTTACAAATTAGGTAGCAACCTAAGTGGGCTTAACCTTGGGGGAAACTCCATGGTTAAGCATACTTGAGGTGGAGCAATACTGGGATGGGTGACCTCTCGGGAAGGCCCAATGATTCACCTAGATGCAATGAGTGCTTCACCTCTACAAGAGTCACCTAGATTTAGTGAGTGATAAGTGTACCATTCATTCTCATGAGAGATGGGTTCTTGTGAACCACTATTCATGAAACATGGGTCAATGAGTTTGACTAAAATACTACATAGTTGAATATTGATAGCAATATCACAATTTATGTTTTTGTGAAAAATATCTCCTACTTATCAATTGATGAGCTAAAGGGTCTCTATAATGAATGGCTCGTAAGGCGCAATACTTGTTGAAAGTTTTGCAAATGAGGTAGCAAGCTAAGTGGGATTAACCTTGGGGGAAACTCCATGGTTAAGCACTCTTGAGCTGAAATAGTATTGGGATGGGTGACCTCCCAAGAATGCCCAATGGTTCACCTATGTGAGAATCACCTAGATGTAATGAGTGCTAAGTGTACCATTCATTCTCATGAGAGATCGGCTCTTATGAACTACTATTCACGAAACATGGATCAATGAGTTTGACTCAAACACTACATAGTTGAATCCTGATCTAGCAATATCATAATTTGACTTACTATAGAAAATATATCCTACTTATCAATTCTTCTTTCAAATTGAACAAAAACCTCAAGGTCCCGATGCAGAATCCCTCACTCTTTGGCGATCTACTTACACACTCAAGAACAACTTGCTCTAGTATCATCTGATAGAGATTATCTCAAACAATGCACAACAATAGTTATACACATGAAAATGTGGATTCCTTTATCAACAAATATCACTATTACATAACAAAGACATGCAATCAAACATGAAATATGTTGCACAAAACATTATGTAACTTCATTCCACTTGCTTATAGAGCCTTTTACCTCTATGTGGCTTCTAAAATTGTTCTACCTTTTCTGAGTTTCCATAGCCTACCACTTTTCCCTCCTTCTTCATTGCTTTAGAAATTCCAAAAGTAGGTCATAAATGAGTTTTGGCACCTCCAGGGGTATTTTGAAAATTTGAATTTCCCTCTTAAAAGTAGTACTACTTTTGAAAGCCATAACTTTTGATCTAGGCACTTGATTGAGTCAATTTTTTTAATTGAAGTACTTAAAGAGCTCTATAGCATAAATAGATTTTTGCCAACTTTTAGGGCCTCAAAATATTGTTTGAAGCATCAACATTCAATATTAAGGAATTTTATAAGACTTTTTAAAAGTTTAAATCTTTAATATATTCGAATCTAAGCTTGATCTCTACTTGAAACTTATACACAATGTGTATTTTTTAATTGTGTATCTTTAGATGAATTCTTAGGTCCCTACATGTTGAAATGCAAAATTTGTGAATATAAATAAATAATGTAAATTCATTCCTTTCAAGACTTTTGAGAGGAAATGAGATTCACGTTATTAGTCAAACCAACTAAAAGCTCCATTTTTTCTTGGGTGATGCGAGAATGCTCTTACAACTCTAGATCATGTTGAATCAATTAGTGGTTGTTATTGGAATATGACTTAGAAGAGATATAATGAAGAAGTTCAATGTGCGGTTGTTTGAGGATTTTCACACACTTAATAAAACTCTTCATTATTCTAACCTTGTCATTGCATTAAATGTCAAATTTCAATCAAATATGGGGGTAGACCATTGAATAAGAACTTCTGGAAAGTTTTTGAGTTTGACCATGAAGCAATACTCAACACCATAAAGATTAGATAATATGATCCATGACATTCATTGGATTGAATTGGTATATTTTAGCATGTAGATTTTACAAATTATAGGTATATTATTTAGTTCTTGAGTTTATATTTTGGTAATATTTTTTCTTTCTTTGATTTGAGGTTCATTAGTCACTGTGATTTTTTCCTAATTTCATCCTTCTTTTTGTAATGATTAAGTGACAATATCCATTTGATTATGTATTCTAATTTCTAAACTGAAATCCTTATAGAAAATTCACTACATTGGAAGAGCCTCTCCACATTGTATTAGAACAACTATTCAAACATAATCTTATTAGCTTACCTCCAATTAAGCCAAGGGATGGATACTTAGCTTACACCACACAACTAAGTCATAAGAAATATATTGTGCATTTCAATACATTGGTCATGTTTTCCATAATAGACATTAAATTGATGCTGCATGAGGCATAAAAACTTGAACCATCCAATATGAGAGATAAAAATTCAATATTTTAGGCATCCTGAAGCAGTCACCGGCAAGGAGGGACCTCGAGGAGATCAGCCCAAACCAGTCAACAAGAGTAAACACAACAAAAATACACAGATATGATGGAGGCAAGGCATATCAGATAGTTTTAATTGCATGAAAGTTATTTTCATCCAACTGGTAACAACCGGGTTACAACATACCGACACACAGGCCTGGTAGAATAGGTCACACCGAGACCTTGAATCAAAAGGTCTATCTTCTAGGCACAATCTTTCTATTTGATACTTCTTGATTCTCTGATTGATTACATTCTAAAGCATGATTACAAATATATATATCGATCCAAAGGATCCTGTTAGCCCAAAAAGGATTAAAACCCAAAGAACAAGACCTAACGTGCAAAATGAGTAAGGTCGGCCTCCGCCAAGAGATTCCTCTGGAAATTCCAAAGGATGAAATGTAGAAGGTCGGCCTCATGCCAAGCAACATCAAGATCAACGCCCAAGGCTTCGCAAGCTTCAGAATGGGTTCCGATAGATCACTAGAATAGGTCTCAGGCAACCGGTAACAAAGGAACAACCGGTAACAAGAAAATATCAAGGAAACTGGTAGCGATATCTTGCCGGAAAGTGATCCCAATGAGATGCGGTTAGAAAGCAAGCAAGGTGATCAAGTCTTCAAGTGGAATCCAACTCCACAAGAACCGGTGAGCAAAAACCGGGACACATAGAAAAGAAAATTGAAACTGCAAACAAAAAACAAGCAGAAAAGAAAATGTTTTTGGTTGATGCAAGATTGCTGTGAACCGGGGATGCTCCTGCATCAGACATCCAGGGTTAATAAAAAAAGTGAGCCTCTTACTTTGTTGGGGTCAGTGGAAAACCAAGGTGGTCTACCTCTACCTGGGAAATCCAAGATGAATCTTCCACTGGTCTGTTCTTCCACTTCACAAGATATTCTTTGTACTGACTGCTTCGGGTACGACACCCAATCCTACTGTCCAAAATCTCTTCAATATGATCTGGTTCCTTCCGGGGCAATTGTTTCTCCAAATCTGCAATACTGTCCTCACTGAATTCTGGGTCATGGTACTCATGAAGATCTATAATGTTGAATATAGGTGAAATACTTAGACTATCTGGTAGCCCCACATCATATGCATTTCCAGAACTGAACTTTCTCAAGATCTTACAGGGTCCAAACTTCTTCATCTACAACTTATTATAAGTTCCAACCAGGAATCTCTCTTTTCTCAAATAGACCATCACTTCATTGCCAACTTCAAATTCCTTATGTCTCCTCTTCTCATCTGCCTTCTCCTTGTATTTGTTATTCATGTCTTCCAAATGTTGTTTAACCTGAATATGCAATGTTTCCATGTGATCTGTAAATTCTTCTGCTTTTGAACTCTTCCAGTCTTCATTGCTAATGTCTCTCAATTTTGCTATTCCTTTAGGATGCACTCTGGTAACAATCTCAAAAGGTGTTTTTCTGGTACTTCTATTCATTGAATTGTTATAGGCAAATTCTGCTTGTGCAAGGATCAAATCCCAACTTCTGGTTTTATCTCCTACTAAACATCTCAACAAGTTTCCCAAACTCCAGTTAACTACTTCTGTCTGTCCATTAGTCCGTGGATGAAAAGTAGAACTAAACTTCAAATTTGTCTTCATTTTCTTCCAAAGTGTTCTCCAAAAATAGCCAACAAACTTGGTGTCTCTGTCTAAAACTATGCTCTTAGGTAATCCATGCAGTCTTACCACTTCCTTGAAAAATAGGTCTGCTACATGCAATGCATCTGATGTCTTCTTACAAGGTATGAAATGAGCCATCTTTGAAAATCTATCCACTACCACAAATATAGAATCATTCCCTCTCGGTGTCTTAGGTAAGCCAAGTACAAAATCCATACTTATATCCTCCCAAGGTTTTACCGGTATTGTCAAAGGTTTATACAATCCCACATTCTGACTACTACCTTTTGCAACTTGACAAACTCTACAATTTTGCACATATCTCTTAACATCCTTATGAATCTGGGGCCAAAAGTACTGCTCACTCACCAATCCAACTATTTTATCAATGCCAAAATGTCCAGCTAAACCTCCACTATGTTTATCTTTTATCAGGTTCTCTCTCATGGAACTTTTAGGTATGCACAACTGAACTCCCTTAAATAACATCCCATCCTGAATGAAGTAATCCAACCATTTGCTCCTATCAACCATAGTTGGTTCTCTACATGCTTTCCAAGGTTCTGCAAAATCTAGGTCTTTGTCATACAAGGTCTTCAAATCTTCAAAACCTAATACTGTCACTCTCATCTCTGCTAGCAAATTCCTTCTCCTACTCAATGCATCAACAATTTTGTTAGATTTCCCACTTCTATGTTTCAACACAAAGGTGTAACTCTGTAAGAACTCTACCCATCTCATATGTTTCTGATTCAACTTACTCTAATTGTTCAAATATTGCAAAGCTTGATGATTTGTATACAACACAAACTTCTTAGGCAACAAGTAATGTCTCCATTTCTTCAAGGCTTGAATTATGGCATAAAATTCTTGATCATATATTGAATATCTCTTCTGGGTATCATTCAATTTCTCACTGAAATATGCTATTGCTCTCCCTTCTTGACTCAAAACTACTCCTATTTATGTTCCACTTGCATCACAATCCACTTGAAATGCCTTATTGAAATCTGGTAAAGCCAACACAAGCTGCTCAGTCACTTTCTGTTTCAGCAACTCAAAACTTTTGTTTGCTCCGGTGGTCCACTTGAATTCCTTTCGATCTCCCCTCATGGTCTCAGTCATAGGGTTACAAACTGAACTGGAATTTTTGATAAACTTCTGGTAAAAACTAGTCAATCCACGAAATGATCTTACCTCTCTAATGCTTTCTGGTGTAGGCCACTCAACAATGGCTTTCACTTTCTCAGGGTCCATCTTCAAACCATCCTCAGATATCACAAATCCTAAATAGACTAGCTCATCCTTCATAAAAGTGCACTTCTTGATATTGATCTGTAACTTTTCTTCTCTCAACCTCTGCAAAACTTGTCTTAACTGCAACAAATGCTCCTCTTTTGTCTTATTGAAAATTAGAATGTCATCCAAGTACACAATAACAAACTTACCCAATAATTTCTTCAAGACCTCATTCATCAGCCTCATGAAAGTACTCGGTGCATTAGTCAGTCCAAAAGGCATCACCAACCATTCATATAATTCTTCATTTGTCTTAAATGATGTCTTCCATTCATCACCTTCTCTGATCCTAATATGATGATATCCACTCTTCAAATCTATCTTTGTAAAGTACTTTGCTTCACTCAAACAGTCCATTATGTCATCCATCCTAGGCAAGGGAAACCGATATTTCACTGTGATCTTGTTTATTGCTCTTGAATTGGTACACATCCTCCATTCTCCATTCTTCTTAGGCGCTAATACTGTTGGTACTGCACAAGGGCTTAGACTTTCCCTAATCAAACCTTTCTTCAATAGCTCCTGCACTTGTCTATTCAGTTCTTCATTCTCTATCGGTGTTAACCGATTTGTAGCTTTGTTAGGTAAGCTAGCTTCGGGAACTAAGTCTATGCAATGACTAATACTTCTAACGGGTGACAATCTATTAGGTACATTATCTGAAATGATGTCCCCATACTCTGTCAGCAAATCTCTAATCTTTGTCGGGTGTTCTCCTTCCGGTTCCGGTCTCTCAGTCTTCTTAGGAATTAAGGCAAAACACACATTCTCATGTCTTAGTCCATCCATGAACTTTCTTCCATCTACTAAATAGATTCTGGTATTTGTACAGACTTCATTCTTCAAAGGTTCCTCAAAAGGCAACACGGTTTGCTTCATCCCATTGGCCGCAATAGTGTATGCATTCTTCCTCCCATCATGTATTGCCTGTCTATCAAACTGCCAATTTCATACTACAAATTTCATGAAAATCAAACATTAATCTTTAATGTATCAAATGTTTAAAAAATATTAAGAATACTTTGCAATAATTTTATGAAACAAATAATATTTTATTTGATATATATAAACATTTATGATTTTTAAGATGAAATTTAAAATAAAATAATTTTATTTTGAAAATGTATAAAATATTGTGTAATTACTGCAGCACAAAAAGTGTAAAATTTATTACCATATTACAAAAAAAAAAATTTATATTAATTATATTCTGGAGGACTAAGTACTTGCTTAAATAGAATTAGCTTAAGTAATAATTTGATGTATGTCCAAATTTTATAGTACAAAACATAGTATTTACGTGCAATTATTATTCTAACATTTAAATATGACCAATGTTACATTTTTCTTTGATTGGTTTTTACACCGCTTTCAAGCTTTGATTACCAATCGTAATCACTAGAATATTTTTTAGCCTTGTAGAGCAAATTTATTACTGAAAAGAAAGTCTTCGAGATTTTGATGGACGTTTCGATGGTTTTTTTAAATTTTTTTAATTTAATTTAATGATGAAAAGATGTCGTGTTGTAGGAAATTCAAGAGAGACCATAATTCTGAATAGATATGGATTCAAAAGAATGTCAGCAAGAATGATAAAGAAAGGCGGTTGTGGAATCCGATGCGGCTGGTGGAACAGGCCCCTAATTAAATATTTAAAACGTGCACTATTCTTCCCCAAAATAGCATCTGAATCTGACCACCTTACTTCTAATATTTTACCAACAAAATTGACGAGGAAATGATATACAATACCCTTACCTGCCATGGACACTATTTTTAAGTTATTCCAATTTGCAACCATGTAAAATGGAATATATTTATCTGGATAGAATTAACTCACATGATTAACGTCAAAATGGAGTCCATAACAACCCATCATAAACTCTAGATTAACTTCAAAATTGAGAGTTTGGATGGAATGCAAAATCTTTATTTGATAGATGCAAATGTAATAATTAGGAAGTAATGAAGATAAATTTATTCTCTTTTAAAAAAGATAAATTTGAAGTTATGGGAAAAACCCATTAAAGCCATGATCTAGATGAGTGAAGCACATCACAATAGTGAATGTGCTATTTCAACGAAGAAGGAACAATAAACATACAAATGTGTGAAATGCACAATATATTTCATGTGCAAGATTACAATGCAGATAGGTTTATTCTCAAATGTGAGCTTGATAAGAGTATTTATACAAAATGTTCAAGAGTCACGAGTTCTATCAAATGACAATTAGGTGAGTCACTACGAAGGAGATCAAGTAAAATAAGACTTGCTAATAATAGATGTTGTTTTATATGACTCGAGCACTTGAGTGAGAGAAGATACTCCTTACAACGTGACATGTGTTTAATCAACACCTAATAAAGCTTATCTAATGCATAATAAACCTAGGATAATAAAATAGGTATGTTATAAAATTATGCACTCTAACACACCCTATAATAATAATAATGATGGGTCCCAACAACTAAGCCTAATGGGCTACTTTTATACAATAAAATCTTTCACTAAATGGAAAAAATGAGAAAACTCTATAAATAAAGAAACTCCTCTCCAAAATAAAGTACATGAAGGATAAAATCTTTTTAAAAGTTGCCTTGTGGAGATAGGAAAATGAAGATGAACTCTTAAAGCATGTAACTATAAACCCTGTCGAAATTAATAGTTTATATTGCAATCAACATACCTCTAATGATTATAGATTAGGATAAAAGAGGTGCAAAACACTATATGAGTGACTTCAAGTACTCTACTAAATCATGAATGCACATATGACATGACAACAAAAGCAAGTTATAAAATGGAAGATGGAGATGACAATACGATTAAGGATCACAAAAACACTACACTAGTGATCTTTAACACATTACTAAATCTACATGGTGTTTTACATAAGTACTAGAATCTCATGTGTATTGATCAACTGAAAATGTAGAAGGTTACCTCCAATTGCTCTAATAAAACATTAAAACATAAGAACATCAAAACCCATCTCTCTCTCTCTCTATATATATATATATATGAGACTGCTATTTCTCCATACAAAACGACACCTGATCAAAAACACAAATTCGCATAACACAATTGTTTTTCAACAGGTTTTTTTCATTTTTATAGCATCGTGAAGACAGACTACGAGGATCAAACCAGTAGAAATTGTGTAAAAATCCGTTATGATTTGCAGAATTTGTGTTTTTGATCAGATTCTATTTTATATGGAGAATAACCATCTCCTATATATATAAATATAATTTTCACCAAAAAAGCAAAATCTATTTTCAAATTACATATGAAAATGATAGCAATCCTGTAATCCAATAAACCACTTGTTTATGCTTAGCTAATTACAATAAATATTTTATTCAAAAATTTGCAGGGAACACTTGGATCTACGTTGAGGGTCAAAGAAAAAGCAGAGAGCATGATTATTCTCATGCTCGATATATTAACCAGACAGACCAACCCCAGCAAGGTGCTTGTGTTATCCCACAAACAGCCGGCAAAGAGCCCAAATTAAAAATTAAAGCGTACAATACGCTTCTGGAAAACCGCTTCTGAATCCCACTCACCAGTATTTTCTGAACATACTTCAGGAGGAAATGAAATGCAAAATCCTTACCTGCCATGGAAACTATTTTTGAGTTATTCCAATCTCCAAATAGATAAAATGGAATATAGCCACCCCAACCTGATCACCTGCTTGTCACGTATCTTTCTGTTTTAAAATATCCATGCACGTTAATATATTGTTAACCGTTCATCGATTCCACCAAGGGTAATTTCATGTTCATGGGCAAATAATACTGGACAGTGGACACCCTCTAAGTAATAATTCATTCTCCTTTTCCTCCTCTGAATTTCAGAAGAACTAAATGCATCTGGGTGGTTGTTCAGGTCAACTCTTGTTTATTTACTAGTTTTGCAGACATTTTAGTGGTCTGCTAAACAGGAGGTCAAGTAACTCTTTTTATTTGAAGATATCAATAGATTTGGAGGTGAATGAATTGACTTCAAAAAAAATCAGGTGGGTATGCATTTTTTTCATTATTTATAGGATAGATTTTGATACTAGAATTGTGCAGCGTTCACAGCAGGGCACATATTAAGAGCATCGCATTTTTGTGTTAGAGAAGGATTTGACTGAAATGCTGTTTGATTTCTCTTATAAATATGTGTGCCTCCCTAACATCTTGTACTTGTGGAGGACCAAAATTCTTCGATGGGTAAGGATATCGACTTATACAATATGGGTTTCCCTTGTCTGCAAGACAAAGATTTCTGCGTAAGGAAAAGTTTGACTACTTTTCTTCTTCAAACCCTTGAATATTGAAGATGTTTGATTCTTGTTTCAGAGGATTTTGCTCTAAAGTCACTTGGACTCTCATGTATGTGTGTCTTATTAATTTGCTGTATAAGCAAAGAATCGATTGTGTGTCTTACTACTTTGCTGTATAAGTAAAGAATCGATTTTGTGTCTTAGGAAGGTTAACAATTCACAGAGCAAGGATTTGATATTAAAACATCTGTCCTCCTTCGACATAGGGCTTCTATAGTTCATTACGTTTGCTTCTAAAACCTGGTTGATTTCCCTGCCTCAGCTAGATTTCAACTTCAATTTACAGAGCAAGGATTTGATATTAAAACATCTGTCCTCCTTGACATAGGGCTTCTATAGTTCATTTCGTTTGCTTCTAAAACCTGGTTGATTTCCCTGCCTCAGCTAGATTTCAACTTCAATTTACAGAGCAAGGATTTGATATTAAAACATCTGTCCTCCTTGACATAGGGCTTCTATAGTTCATTTCGTTTGCTTCTAAAACCTGATTGATTTCCCTGCCTCAGCTAGATTTCAACTTCAATACTGGGATTTTTGCAATCTAGCGCAAAGCAGACAATTGCTCCCAAGTAACCCGCAGTCACATAGTTTAGATTTCTCTGTGCATTGATTGTTGAAAATGGAAATGGAGATGGATCTTATTATAATCCACGATACTGGGCAGTCTGTTTATGGGTCTCTACAGATGACTCATAGTAATATGGGACTACCCTTAATTCTTGTGGGAGGCATCAAACTGTGCTACAAATGAAGTGTGCATATCTTACCTCTTACAGGATTTAAACTTGTGACCTTTTTTTCAAGAGTACAAATTCTCCACTACTAGACCAACTCAAGTGTACATAACTATACAGAATTGGAAAATTTTTCTGAATCTGCATGTTGTAAAGAAGGATCGCCTGAGTCCCATTTTAACCTTAGTTTTCCTAAACAGTAACTTCCTAAATTATTGGAAACCTTTAGCAGCTGCTGGGGATAGTTTCCCAAGGCAGGAGATGCTTCTCATTCTTCAGGGCACATTTTCTTATGTTTCCAAATGGTTCCACATTGTACCTCCAGGTACCAAATGTCTTAACATTATGTATAGTGGAAACCCACCTATAGGGTTTTACACTTCAGCCCACCAAACTGGTTTGATCCAGGGGGTCTTCCCCTTTTGACAGTTTGACTAGAATCCCTCGTTTGCCTTCTACAAGGCTGTCCAAACCTTTCACAAGGAAGACTCGTCACAAGAAATTTTGTCAAAGTAATGCTCCATATCATTGCCAATTGACTCCAGTACCTTTCTTCGTTAAAATGATTCGAGCTACAATATATTGCAGAACTACTCATAAAAACTATGGCTTTACATATTTATTAATATTGGTTGATACATTATAATTTGTAGATAGTTTAAGAGGCAAGCTCCTGAATCCACCTCCAAACCTATGTATTATGTTCTCATATGCCCTGCTTAGTTAAAACATAAACCTAGTAAGGTTTTTTTGCGAGAGTTTTCGAAATATCTATTTATACAAAGAAATTGGTAAATTGGCGAGGCATACAATCATTTTGGTTCATTTTGTTCTTCAATACTCTTACATGGCTTGAATAATCTGTTGCAGACACTATGCGTTTTCTTGTAGCATCCCTTGGGCTACTAGTAGTAGCACAAAGAATTCTGAATGAAATTTATAAGAAGTCTACGCAACATGATAAGTTGATGCCACGTATAGAGCTGACAAAAGGTGGCCATGTCAAGAAGCTTGAGCGGTTTGGGGAATATGTAGGTGAGTTCACACATCTTGGATTTTCAAGTTTGTAATCTAGATCCTTCTGTTAAGTAGTTTTACCTTTTCTGAGATCTCCTTTTATTCAAAAAGCTTATACAAAAACATTTTAGTTTAGAATATTTGTACATATCTGCTAGTTTCTTGATTGTTAATAGTTTAAAGGAATATTTATTTTCAAGAATAGTGTTTCAGAAAGCTTTCCTATAGTCTGACTTATGGGCCATAGGCATGACATTGAACGCATGTCAGCACAGGTAGTTACAATCTTACATTAAACATCAGAACAGATTCTAAAAAATATGGCTAAATTTTTTTTGTTCACTGTAATCTTGTTGACTAAAAATTGATCTAAGAAACTTTGTGCTAGACTTAGCTGTCACTGTAGAGATTCAATTGCAGTTTGCAAGCAAAAGTTTGAGGCATGCATAGATCAGAAGATTGTAAGCATTTTACTGTGTTTGTGTAGAGGAATAGAGACTAAATACTAAAACTGAAGCTATTTGTACATGTTGCAGTTCGGCAACTTGGTATTATGACACCTGATGGTGATTCTCGCCTTTCCAAACTTGCTGAAGAGTATTTGAGGGGAGATAAAAGCAATTCTGATGGGAGTCCAGAAAGCATCTGTCTATATCTTTCTGATATGTACCCTGAAGGCGAAATTGAATCTCTCTATAAATTGATAATAGATGAGATAGATAGCTGCATACTAAGTTACTTTGCATTTCAATGGGATCACTCTATGTTTATGATTAATCAGGTAGTCGCTTGCCACGAAGAAGAACAATCCCCCTATTTTATTTGAGTGCTTTAACATTTTTTTATCTTTTACCAGGTTGAATAAACCATGAGGTTGTGGTATATATGCTTTTTAAGATAGGTTTGTGGGTTTGTGTACATTCGCTCATATATGCAAGGAATTGTTGTCAATTTTCTAGGTTCTACAGAATAAATCTCAGAGGAAAAAGCTTCAATCTGCTGTGTTTAATGCTACCAGGTGAGTTGTATAGTGAAGTTTGTATGCAATTGGTTAACATTTTGAATTCCATAAAATTCCAGTTTTTATTATTTTTCAATAGTTAGTCATAATTCATATTTCATGAATAACGATTCACAAGAATTTTCCTCCCACAAGATTTAATACTTGAATACTTACCACTTTATGAACTCTTGGTACATCCGGAATCCCTACTAAGTCATCCACCTCAGTATTAATCTGATTGAAGCACACTTTTTCAGTGTGAAGTTTCCCCTACAATCAAGCCCTCTGTTCAATACCACATGAAATATCTTCAGCATTCTTTGTGGAACTCCCTAGCTCTTCCATTTTATGTATTTGACATTTTCCACAACATATGCCATATCATTGTTCATTTTTCCTGTTTCCATGTTTTTCTCCCAAAGGTTACTAGCCATTTTTTTGAGCTAATATATATCAAACAAACTGCAGGAAACAACGTGTTGGACGGGTTATAAAGGATCTCAAGACAAAAAATGTATTTTCTACTCTATTGCAGCAGTTTAAAGCTATTGGCCACCATGCCAATCTTCATAGTGAGACGAATGTAGTTGTGCCAGTGAATGCAAATGATAGAAGCCCTGTGCTGCTTCTAATTGGGGGCGGGATGGGAGTTGGAAAGAGTACGGCGGTCAAAGATATAATGAAAAGGTATTATTTGATTTTATTCTCTTATTTTATAGCCATAATTCATGGGATTGTGGTTCAAACTTCTAAGTACCGCTCACTGCAAGTATCTACTAAAGAAATTCCATACTATATAGTTCCAGTCAAATTATCTGAACATGCTTTCTCTTTTGAAATATATATATATATATGTCTCTGAATTTGAGAGTTAATTTTTTATCAAATTTTGTTTTGGCAGCTGCTTCTGGGCAAATGCAGCCAAAAATGCTGTGGTAGTGGAAGCAGATGCTTTCAAGGAAACAGATGTTGTATACCAGGCCTTGAATTCGAGTGGGCGTCATGATTACTTGGAAACATCAGAACTGGTAAGCATCCTCTGCTTTTGCTGAATAGGACGATTCAAGTTTTGTTCTTATTAACTAAGAAGAAGCACCGGAGAAAAACTAGTAAACAAGTTGTCCCAGATCAGAATGTAACCATTTTTTATGTTTCCTAGGTGCATCAAACATCACTCGATGCCGCAGAGTCTCTCCTTGTCACCGCCTTGAATGAGGGTCGTGATGTAATATTTGATGGCACGATGTCCTGGGAACCATTTGTTATACAGACAATTTCCATGGCTCGAGATGTCCATCGTAGACAATATCGGAGGGGTCCAGGCTATCAGATAGCAGAGGATGGTTCTGTACAAGAAAACTATTGGGAACCAGTTGAGGATGCTGATCCTCCCAATGTTTTGAAAGCCCATGAAAGCATATTGAGTAATGGAACCTCAGACACGGAAGCAATTAGAAAGCCACTTACAAATGTGAGGAAACCATACAGAATAGAGCTTGTTGGAGTCATCTGTGATGCACATCTTGCAGTAGTTCGTGGAGTGAGGTAAACCCTCACTTTTTAGTTATCTCAGCTGAAAGTTTAGATCCTATGTCTACATGATTCTTTCTTGTTTGATGTTTCAAATTAATCTTAATTGTGTTCTCTTAGGAGAGCCATAATGACAAAACGAGCTGTGAGGGTTAAAGAGCAATTGAAATCAATCAAAAGATTTGCTACTGCTCTTCCCAATTATTATGACTTGGTTGATCAAGTAAAAATATATAGTACAAATGACATTGGAGGGCCAGCACAGGTAAATTGATAAACATTATTTTTATAATCCAAACTAACTTGGTTCTGCTGTTCTTTTTATGCATTGAAATTCATGGAGAAATTATTTGATGTTAAAATGGGAAGCTGCCGTCAATTGGTAATTGTTCAGATAATAGGATGGAAAGAGGGGAGCAGTAAAATGCTTGTTGATCCTGAAAGCATCAAAGCTGTGACTAAGTTAGCCTCTTTGAATGAGAATGCAAGATCCGTGTATGAATTGTACGGTTCAGTGAATGGCAGAGTTGAGCTAGACAATGCTATGAAAGAAGTATTATCTCCTGAAAGAGCCTTGCGTCAGAAGCAGTTGCTGAGTAAAATTCAATCTATTGAAACTCATTTGCTCCATAGAAATTCAGGTAGCATCACCTCCAGCCACTCTGCATCCTCTGTTTCATGCTCTGACTACAGCCGACAGTCTTCACTCGACTCTTCAGATTCTAGTTGGCATGCATCTGATCACAGTCCAGAGAACAATAAAGAGAGTGTCGATCAAGATTCTTCCTGACCCAGATGCTTTCTGACCTAACTTATGGAAGCCGCAGATTTGCTTTCCATTTGAACATTGCAGACAGTTTTGTTATCACAACCGATTCTATGTCAAGTGAATAATCGTGGATATATTGTCTCAATTTCTTGAAAATAATGGATGGAGCTGCAACAACACACAAAAGTAAAGTGTCATTCCCATGGAGTTTTCACATTTGAATACTAATGGTCTAAAGAATCAGATTATAATTTCAATAAAATTTCATCAAGTATATTATAATTAGCTTTCCATACCTGCTTGAATGCATGGAGCAGTAAAGAACATGCACAATAGTAAAGTGGCATTTCCAAGGAGTTTTCACATTTAAATACTAACGGCCATTTCTGAGGTGCTTTCACACTTAAATTCTAATGATCATAAATAATCAAAATATAATTCCAATACAAAATCCAAATGGAGGAGCTTTGGAGCTCTGTTAGGGTTTGAGGTTACCGCATTTACGGCGGGACTTTTGTGTTTATTATGGCTCCGACCAACTTTAGCCCAGCAATTGATGCTGGTGCTGGAGTTGTTTTGACGGACCCTCATGGCACCTCAGAACAAGCGCCCTCACAAATTTGTTCCAAAAGTGTTTCACGAGGTATGTCCTGGCCTAATGTTGTGCTTCCTATTCAAGATTTTGATAATGCTTGTGAGTGGCTTGAAAAATGCACTTTGATAGGCTATTTTGTGGGTAGGATCCCTCCTGAAAGCATGCTTCGTGATGAGGTCGCCAAACCCTGGTCTCCTCATGGAGTCCAGCTTGATGGCATCCAAAGCCTCACCAAGGGCTTCTTTTTGTTTCGCTTTTCGAACCCTTCCCATGTTGAGGCTATCCTCTCTCATGGGCCATGGACCGTTCAGTATTCCCTTCTGGTTTTCCAGCGCTGGTCTCGAGCCTTTTCTGTCTCAGATGACAAAATGTTGCGAGTCTCGGTCTGGGTTGAGTTCCCTAGTCTTCCTTCGCCTTGTTGGCCTTTCATGCAAACTATTGCTCAGTCTGTTGGCAAAGTTATTTGCCTTGAACCAGACTGTTTTTTTAATGCCCCTCAAAAGAGGGTCTGTGTTGAGGTCGACCTTTCACGCGACCTGAAAGAAACTGTTGATATTCAAGTGGGAGGCAATACCTTCACCCAGAAGGTGCTTTATTTGAACCTTCCCAACACTTGTTATCGATGCCAGTCCGATGCCAGTCAACTGAACACAAAATCGGGGATTGTCCCTTGGCTATTTCGAAAATAAAATTGTTGGCATATGATGAAGTGGTGACAAAGTATGTTGTCATTGATGTCAATAAGTGCTCAAGCAGGTACACCGATATGCATGGGTATAAAGATTGGAAGCGTTTTTGGTCAACTGGGATGGAGTGGACCGGTGTCTGGATTCACTAAGTGTAATTACCGGTTGGTAGTCTCTGTTCAATTTTAGGGTTTCCGGTATGGCCTATGCGGTGCAACCGATGGTGCTTTGTGAACGTTAAGGATAAGGATCAGGATGCCATGTCAGCTGTGTGCACGTGAAGGATTTCCTTGAGGATTTTGCGTGTGGAGATCGAATGTATTGAATGCCTACCTCGGGAATGCACGATTTTCTGAGCGGTGTATGAAGAGCGGGTGATGGGTTACCGTTTTCCAGATGCGGTGAAGATCGGATGATGCAGAGTGACTTGAGATCTGTTTAGATCGTTTCATTCTATGTAATGTGCTTGGACGGTCAAGATTTAGACCGCTTGAAATTGTAAACCTAAAATGTTTAGGGTTTAGGGTTTATGCTATCGACCTAATTGTTGTCCATAAGGTCGATGAGTTTTGATATTGTTGGTGTTGGCAAATGTTGTGTTTATGTCTGCATGTTGAGATACTTGCCAAACCAGAGTGTGGAACCTGCAGAGTGTGATTGCAGAGGAGAGGAGTTGAAAAAGATCTGCCTTAGCAAGTAGTGTTGTTATTAGATCAAAGCTTTACCTGTTGACTTCTAAGCATTTCATCAGAAGGAAAATCCCTTGACTGGTAGCTTTAACAGGCTTGTTGTAAATCCTCTAACCAGGTGACTCAAGTTCATTGAGTTCTTTAAATCCTCTAGTGAGGTAACCTTTAACAGGGTTTCAACCTTTAATAGAGTTTATAGTCATCCCTTAACCGAGTGATCTTTAACAGGATCGATTCCTAACATAACCTTATTGTAAAGTCTTTAATCGGACTAGGCTCCTAACAGAGCGAGCTTCAAAAGAGTTCAAAAACAAGCTTGTGGGTATTCATCCCCACTGTGGTTTTTCCCTTTTGGTTTTCCACGTGAAAAATTTGTGTGTCATGAGTTGTGCATTTTTCACATGATGATTGAGTATTCTTTGTTTAGGTGAATATGCATGTAGAGCTAATGGTTATGGTATTACTGATACAACACATGCATATGTATATAGGTGAAGTAGTTATCAAGTGTTGAATGATATTTGAAGTATTCAGTTTTATTGGTTTAGATGTCTGAAGTCTTATTGTGTTTAACCAGTATTGCCATGGTTAAGTTTAGTGATGAAGACAACCGGTTATCATTGTTTTAATTTGATAAGTTGTTGAGAAGTTTTTGTCTGTACTGATTCACCCCCCCCTCTCAGTACCAGTTAGGGTATCATTTGTTCATCATTATTCATCAAAAACCCACTGTTAAGGAGACTGACTCTCGACCTATGGAGGGAGATAAGAAGGATGAATGGACCACTATAGTTCGCAAAGGCAAAAACTATGTGGCTTCGGCCCAAAAGTCACCCGTTGGTTCAAGTTCCCAGCTGATGGCGGAGCCTCCTATGCAGACAGTGTCTACCCAGGTGGTCTCTACATCGTCTGCTTCGGTTTCAAACCTTGGCCAGAAAGGGAAGGATTCTTTTGAGGGTGTCGCTCAACCCCCTTGGGTTCGCACTCCTTAGGTTGTGTCTGCGATTTCTGATCCACTCTCTCTGCGCCATTCTCGCAGCCCTTCTAGGTGTGCCGAGATTGCAGATGTTGGTTTAGAAAAAACGACGAGTTATTTCTGGTGGGGACTCTTCTCGGTCTTAGTTCAATTTTTTTGCACAATAACTTCTCCTCTCTTGGGAACGAGGATGATATGCAAGATTTTTCATGAATTACATCTCATGGAATGTTCGAGGTCTCACAGACCTCACCAGAAAGTATTTTGTTCGAGATGTTCGTCAACGTGTTTTAGGCCTAGATGTTCCCAACCTTCAAAAAGTTAAAATTGTTGGTTTCATGCTCACTACTGCATGCCATGTTATTTGGCCGGATAGCCTTGTTTTTGCTTCCCAACATGAAGTTGGTCGAGGTGGAGTTGCTACTCTCATTTCACCTCGTTAGCTCTCTATAGTTATTTCTCACAGTTTTTATCCCATGCAACGCTCTGTATGGGTTTTGTTGTCAATTGATAAGCATTCTGTTGGGATTGTTAATGTTTATGCTCCCAATGATGCGGTTGATAGATTGCACCTATGGTGTTGGATTGTTGACAATCTGCCACCTCCAACTTGGGTCAGGTGTGGGAACTTCAATATGGTTGAGGTGGCGATCGATAAGGACGATTTTTTTTGCCTTTTTGATGGACAACTGGCGAGAGGGAAGCCTGGTACTATATGCATAATAAGTTGGGTCTTTTTCACCCCAACACAAACCACAGACGAAATTTTTTGCCTTTTCGATGGACAGCTGGCGAGAGGGAAGCCTGGTACTATATGCGTAATAAGTTGGGTCTTTTTGACCCTAACACAAACTATTGCTGCCTTGGTGGGGTCTGGTACACTTGGTCTAATTTCAGAGCTGGCTCCGACGAAATATTTAAGAGGCTTGATCGTGCTATAATAACTGTGCAATCTTTTTTTTCTTTTTCTGAAAATCAAGATCTGCTCGTCACTCCTCTCGTTGATGTGACGATGTCCAATCACTTCCCCATAAAGTTTAGCATTGAATAGCAGCCAACCAAGCAGTTTCCTTCCAAGACGTAGTTTTACCTCAACACGTGTCTCCTGCATCATCAAGCCATGATGGCCCACATTCAAAGGGTTTGGAATTTGGAACCAAGGCCTCATCATCACACTAGTTGGATTGCGTGGTGGAATAACGCCATTACCCTCTTTGCGAGGTTTATGCGCATTTATGGTAGATAGCTTGCCATGTATCACATTCGGTCATATGACGTGACCACCAAAGATCTCTGTTTTCCACAAAAGCTCTGGCCTTGAATCCTTTTGATTCTAACTTGCAACTTTGATTAGCCCAACTCTGTCTTCAGAAACAAGTTGCAAATGACTATTCTGTCAGAGGAGTTCAAATCAAAGCCAAGTTACATTGGCTCAAAGTGAGTGACAGGGCCTCCAAAGAATTTTTCCTGGCTTTGCGTGCCCACCATACCTCTGTAGGGATTAAGAAAATCAAAGAAGGGCATGTTGTTCTCACCGAGCTACCTGATATTCTGCAAGCTTTTGTCTGTCATTATGAGAAGGTGTTCACAGTGCAGGGAAACTCTCTAGCCAGAGTCCAAGCTTTGCAAGATTGCTTAACTGTTGTTCCCAAATGGCTTTTCGAGTCTCAGTAGGCCTTTTGTGATCTCTTACTGACCATTGATGATCTCAAGGAAGCCATTTTTTCTATGGCGGATGATAAAGCCCTTGGGTGTGATGGTTTCCCCTGCGAGTTCTACAAAGCTCTTTGGCCTTGTGTTGGTCCTGACCTACATAAGGTCTACCTTGAAGCTTTTCACTCCCAGTCCCTGGGAACGATGTTTAACTAGGGTAACATCAAATTCATCCCTAAGGCTGAGGATCCGAAGGACATTTGCAATTGGAGGCCTATTACCTTGCTCAATGTCTCGTATAAGATCATTGCCAAAGCCTTGGCTCTCAAGATTCGTCATCTCCTTCCTTTAATTGTTCATCCGGAGCAAACTAGATTTATCAAGTCCAGGTTTATGCTGGATAATATTATTGTTGTTTGGGAAGGGATGGACTGGGCCAGATGGACCAAACAACGGGCAATCTTCCTTAAGATTGACTTCGCTAAAGCGTATGATCACATTGAGTGGCCATTTATTTTGGCTATGCTCAAAGCTCTTGGCTTCGGTCCCAAATTCATTCAGTTTGTCCAGATGTTATTCGGGGATGCCTTGACCTGTATCACCATTAATGTTCATCAGTCTAAGGCTTTTGGCCTTTTCAGATCCATTTGCCAGGGATGTCCTCTGGCTCCTTCTTTATATGTTCTTGTGGTAGAGAGTTTTGGGTACTTACTTGCTAATGCTATCTCTGTTGGGCGTGTCCGTGGTATCTCCCTCCCTGAGTCACCTTCTCAATTTGTCAATGGTCATTTTGCGGATGACTCCTTCCTCACTCTCATTGAGGAAGAAGATAATGTTCAGGTTGCTCTTCAATGTCTGGACACCTTTTGCTTGGCTTTTGGCTCGACCATTCAATGACACAAGACACAATGTTATAGGCAGTCTTTTCTTACTACCCTGCATTGGATTCTTCAATATGACTAGAAATAGCTTCATCATGGCAAAATTTTTTGCTTTCTGGGCATTCCTTTTGCTTTCAAGCTTCGCCTGTGGATCTTTGGAATGATGTTTTAGCCAGGATTGAGAAAAAGTTGGCCTATTGGATTACCAAGCCTCTCTCTGGTTGGTGAATTTCAAATTTGTTTGAAGGTTTTTGCTGCCACCCATGTCTATTACTCTTCATGTTGGGCTCTTTCGAAGACCTCTTACATGAAGTTGGAAAGACTTATGCCGGCTTTTCTTTGGGCATCTGGTTCTGACCATCAAGGTTTTCACAGAGTCGCTTGGGAGTATTGTTGTCTTCCTAAGGAGTCTGGAGGGCTCGGCCTTATTTCTACCCAGAAACAAGGGCTTGCCTTATGTGCTAAATGGATAATTAGAGCCTTATATGGCGACGAGGCTTGAAAAATCCTTCTTCGGCATTGCATTTCTTCAGGATTTCTTGCCAAGAGGCCGGCTTGGAAGGGGATTGGTTTTCAAACCCTACTCATTATGAAAGAAACTGTGAAGATCCAAGGTACTTTTGTTGTTAAAAGCATCTAGTGTGCTTGGGAAGCTATTAAGCCTTGGCTTCGATGGGCAAGTGATAGTTTTCGTGATGGGATCTCCATGAATCAACACAACCTCTGGTGGTCACCTCTTTTTTAGGTGCAAGGGTTACCGCTGGCCAAAATCCATGGTGTTAGTGCTCTGTGTTTTCACAAACGCAACATTCGAACACCTAAGGATCTCTTTTCTAGAGCTTCTATGAGTCTTCGGTCATGTGATGACCTCCAGGTCCAGTTTCGTCTGTCTCGACCTGATCGATAGACTTATGACCTTCTGGTTTCGACCTTATCCTCATATTTGTTACATAAGCTTGACATTCAGTTTGTCAGACCTTGGTGGAAAGATTGGAAGTGGTATCCTTGGACTCCTTTCACCAGCTACAAACCCAAAATGGGTTATCTTTGGTTGGCTCCCCGTTTGCCTATGGTCCATATTCTCAACCAACGGTGGCACTTGGAGTCTTCTCAGACTTCCTGGAGACTCAGGTTTCTTGTTGTCTGGTACGCCACCACTAAACCCAAGATTGCAGATTTTTCTTGGTGTGTGCTTTTGCAAGGGCTCCTGTCCCTCTCCAAGGGACCAAATCACTCCTGTCCCTCTCCAAGGGACCAGGGCGAGGTACCTTGTAGCTCTCGTCCCTCTCCCAGGGACCAGAGCGATTTCCTTCATTAGGCAAGATCCAGGCAAAAATCAAGGCAAGTTTACATACAAAGACAAGGAAAAACATGAGATGGACGCATTGAATACAAATTGAAGATTTTTTAGACGTCCACAAGGTCCCAGATGGCCTAGTTCGCTCCTGTCCCTCAGGAAGGGACCAGAGCGATTTTTGTTATAATTGCTTTTCTGGCCAAGTTACAGACGATGTCAAGGCATGGACGAATAGAGTAGAGCGTGACGAGTCCGTTGAATATAAACTTGGAACCTGGCAAAGTGAAATAAAGGCCACAAAAGGAAGATCGCTCCTGTCCCTCTCCAAGGGACCAGGGCGATACAGTGGTGATGTTGCTTCTCATGCGAGTGCAAGGTCGTTCCTCCCTAAGTTCAAGACCGATCCAAGTCAGGACAAGGTGGCAAAGGACATTTCAAGGCGTCTTCATCATGCACAAACACTCAAAGGTCGTTATAATGAAGAGATTTACACACTAAGACCTAGATCGCTCTTGTCCCTCAGGAAGGGACCAGAGCGATATTGGGTATATTGATCCATTTATGCAAAAATCACGTTAAGTCAAGGTTTCACAAGGTCATACAAGGTTCAAGGCGTCTTTTGAAGGTGATATATCAAAGTTTGGAACGTCCAAATGTTGTCAAACAAGCTAAAAAGCTCATATCGCTCCTGTCCTTTGGACAAGGACCAAAGCGATTTCATTAAAAACACTCATGCTCCTTCAAAATCAAGACAATGCAAGGATTGGCGAAGTTAAGGACGTCCTTTGGAAAGCAATGAACGAAGAACAAAGGTTAAATGTTTACGAATTTGAGCCAGGACATGGAGATCGCTCCTGTCCCTCTCCAAGGGACCAGGGCGATATTTGCCAAAACACATGATATCCTTTGAAGATCACGTTGAGATAAAGTCGCACATGGTTTTAAACATCATTTGGAAGGCGATGCAAAAGGAAATGGACGTTAAATATTACCAATTTGAGCTTAAAATGGAGAAAAGACAAGGATCGCTCCTGTCCCTCTCCAAGGGACCAGGGCGATAATACATCCAAAGGCACTCATGCACACATACAAGTCGATCTAGTTTGAAGGACCTAGCGAAAATGTCTAATTCAACGTGGAAATAAATACTTTGGACATCAAAAATGCAAGGATCAAGGCCAAATTGATGGATCGCTCCTGTCCCTCAGTCAGGGACCAGGGCGATGAGGTACGTATTATTTCATTTTCAAAAACTTGGCGCTCAAACACATTTCTTTAAATTTATTTTAAATGCTAGCAAAATCGATATTTATTTAAAAATGGCATTTAAATATTGCGCTTGGTATCAATTAATTATTTTGCCTTGTAAACAATCGAAATTTATTAATTAAAAATGAAAGGCATTTAATAATTAATTAATTAATTAATAAAAAAAAATCAAATGGAGTGTTTGGTTTGGAGAGTCGGCCTTGTTATTTATGAAAAAAATCATTTTTTAATTGCTATATTTTTACAAAAGTCGGCCTAAAGGTGAATAAGAGGTGAGAGCGCTTATAAAGGAGAAGTGAAAATCATTATTTTCACATTATCATTTCACCATCTTACATGCGATCTTGGAAGGAGAAGTGCGAGTTGTGTGTTAGAGTCATTTCAAGCAAAGGAAGGCGCCAAGATCATTCAAGGGGAGGAGCGAATTTCAAAGGGAAGGTACAAGCATTATCAAGGGAGTTTGAGTTTCAAGTTAGGCGAACTTGCCAAGGCTTGAAGATCACGTCAAAGATATCCCCAAGGATGGCGAATTGACAAAGAGGACGTTCATTATCCTTCAAGATCACGTTGAAGCCATCAAATTTTGATTTTTGCCTAGGAGAATTCCTTTATTTTGCATTTTAGAGTTAAGCTCTTAAGTGAGGTATGGCAAGATCTCTTGTTTTAATTTCGAATTTTGATCGTCATTGCCTTAAGCTTGAATTTTGAATTTTGAATTGTATTAGCCCAATTGTTTTTTAGGAAATAATAACTCAAGGATTTATTATGAAGTTTCCTGAAAATTAATTTAATCTATGCTATTTGTTGCAAAATCATGTTCCTAATTTTGAAATGTTGTGTAGGCATCAAATGGAGATCTCTTCAAGGAAAATCAAGCCGGATCAAGGACGGTCTTCGCCGGGACGATCAAGTAAGGACATGGGCAACTTCTTTCAATCCAGCATTCCAAGGCAAGGTACATCATCGTCTTGCACATCAAGGACAAAAGGAGTTAGAACAAGAGTTAATTAAAGATAGCCTCTCAACGACATCAAATTGAATATCTAGCAAGCTACAAGTGTCAGATGAGGTGGCATCCCAGTCATCACGTCTCCAATCAGTGAGGTCCATCTCAGCATGTCCAGATTCAATGTACTTAACTCATGGAAGGTGGCACAAACTCCGATGTACCTACCCCGGCTATCCATTGGTCGATTTTTCTAGAAGGGACATGTGTCCAAGCAATACAATTATTTCATTGGTCAAGCATTAAATGTTATGTAATGGTTGTAACAAACCCTAATTAGGGTTTTCATTGTAAAATCTTGGCCATTGATCTTGAATTGATCTAAGCCATCAAATTGTATTGTGGGCACTATATAAGCCCAGGCATTTCATTTGTAAAGGCTAGTTAGCAATAAATTAGCAATTGTTAGAGACAGTTTGTAAATAGTTAGAATAGTTAGAGAATAGTTCGAAGCAATTAGAGTAGAATAGGAGGACAAGGCAAGAAATTGTTGCCATTGATTGTAAACAAACTCCATTTTCATTGAAGTAATGGTGAAATATGTCGTTTTCTTGCAATTTGCATGGTTTCTTGTTGAGTCTTCAATCCTAGATGGTAAATGATTAGATGAATGGAGGAAATGCGATTGATTAATGGTGGAATTCGTATATCCATACTACTAGCAGTTTGTTAATTGCAGACTTGCCTTGTGTAGTCAACTGGAATCGTTCAGCTTAAGCTCAATTTCAATTTGTTCCCTCTTCATTGATATGCATCAACTTGGATGGTATCTGTGCCTGCGGTGATGATTTGAACATCATAAAGCTCCCTTAGAAGATCGCACTAGTCTTGTGTAGATGTTCCATTGATGTCAAAACAAGACCTAGTTAGAGTTTCATCAAAAAATCAAGTCATTGCTCCTACATTCTTAGTATTAGGATTAGATCCTCTCTTCGCCCTTATCCTTTTTTCATTTTTCAAATCTAAGTTAGTGAGAGCTTGTGTTCTAGCAAAGTAGATCGGAAATTCAATCACCAAATGTAAGTCCCCTTGTGATTCCAGCAAATCACATCATACCACGGAGAGCTTGTCCACACGTAGAGACCCTACATCAAAGAACCTTGGAGTCTTCCTAACTGATCCTTTACGCGAATCTTCAGCAGTTAGAGACTATTTTCTCAAGAGAGGATAAGATACCCTTAGGTATTTTATTCTGTGTTAGGCTGTGTACAAAACACACGTCAACAGAATTGGCGCTAGAAGGAGGGCTGAGCATTTGAAGGACCGATCTTGTCAAGTCACATCGTATTTGAAGAAATTTTCAAGAGCCTTTTACCCTCCTCCACGCTCGACAGAATTGAATTAGGAGTGCCTGACAGCGAACACGAACTCTTGAATCCAAGGAAGATCAGTGGAAAGCTTTTTCTCAAACACTCGACGGAAGGTGATCGTTGGGTCGTCAGTTGGACTTGCGCAAGAAGAAATCAAGCTGGAACCAGTTGAACGTTCAAGTTGAATCCGAGATATTCAAGATCTCTCTTATTCCAGAAAATCGAAAAAAAGTGAAAAACCGGAAAATCAAAAAAAAGTGAAAAATAGAAAATCCAAAAAAAAGTGAAAAATAGAAAATCCAAAAAAAAAAAATCAAAAAATCAAAAAATCAAAAAAGAAAGATTTCTCAATGGAGCGACAACAGTTTCACGAGGAGCAACAAGTTGATTTTCCTGAACTTTGGTGGAGATTAGATACACAACTTTATCCACGCAGATTGTCCGAGTTTGCAAGACCAGGGCAGTGTCGAGTTCACAAGACAGAGGAACATGATGAGATGCATTGCTTGAAGTACTTATCAAGGATGGAATCGGCAGCATAGGGAAAAATCTTCTTTTGGGATGTCCCTAGGCCAGAAACAGAAGAAGGCAATTTCAGTGTCCCAGAGAGTAAAGATCCTCTTCTAAGCTTCATGTGGATGATCGAGAGTCAACTCATTTTGGATGGTGAAATGCGTTTAGAAAACATATTGCTACCATTGTGGTGTAGAATTCACAACTCACCTCACTCTGAATTTACTTGCTTAGTATGTGAAATGGCTATCAATCAAGTCAGAAACCAGTTTGGAATAGCAACTTTGTCCGAGGAAGAGTGCATCATGAACAGATCTTGGGGTGCACATCTCGCAGCTGAATTCAGGAGAACCTATGAACAGGACATTGCTCCAGCATCTGGATGTGAGAAGGATCAAGTGTACATTGACGATACCGGTGCACTTGAGGAACAATGTATTACAATGGAAAGCCCGCCATGCCTTGCACCTGAAAAGGAATACCATGAAACAAAAGTTGAAGAATTCGTTGAGAGTACTCAAGCAATGATAAAGGAAGATCCAGGAGTTGAACAAGCAATTAAAGGAGAAGATGACTCATTCCTTGAAGAATTCTCACTTATGCTACAAAAGGAGATCCTTGAGATTGAATTGCAGGAGGTTTCAAATGGTCTCATCGAAGAAGACAATCAAGTTGAGATGTTGAACAAAGAAATACAAATCATCACAAGTGAGCCCGGATATGAAGAACAATTCAGAGGGGCGCTTGAAGATTTCATCGCTCTCGTAATATTTGAGGAAGCATTGAAGGATCTTGTAGAGGAAACACAAATGGAATCACTGCCAAATTTTTTTCTAGATAAGCAAGTTACTGTGAGTGATATGATCCACCATCAGCTCCGACCTCCTGATACTATTCTTGAAGGAGAAAGGCCACCTGAGATTATCTTTGATCGACTAGAGGAGATGTTTGAAGCTCAATCTATCAAGGAGACTCTCATTTTTGAGGATATGCTTACAAAATTTCATGAAGATGCCTGGTTTATGCAAGATATCTCAGTGAAAACTAAGAATCTTGAGCTATTCGAAGGGGCGCTGAGCTTGTTTCGAGAGGACTTTCCTAATCAAGATCAACATATTGCGAATGCTCGTGGAATGATTCATCATCAATGGCGACCTCCTGAAGCAGTTGGTGACCTCGCTTCCGACAATACAGTGTCGTCTGAGCCTGAAATATGTCAGGTCGTCTCTTTCCTTAATCCTAGCTTTGAAAGTTATTATGATTTTGATTATGGGGATTTTGGGAAAACAACTTGCATCTGGATTGATCATGGTCCTAACGAATTACCTCAGTTGATCATTTTGAGTGAAAACTTGCTTGAGTATGAGAGATGCATGGTGAGAGTTTGCCTTTCTGTATTTAAGGATGAATTTGCCCGATTGAGAACCATCACGTTTGCCATGCTCCTGTTGCACAACCTGAGAAATCATGTAAAGTCATGTATATATTTTGCTTCTTTGAGTCGTGTCGAGTCTAGGACTCTTGTATATAGGTTTAGAGTAGGTTTTCTTTTCGTGTTTTTAGGTTAGAGGTCTTTTGAGCCTTGTTCTTGATTTGCCTTGAGTCATTTGACTCATGATCTAGTGTGGCTCAGGTAGTTTAGTTGTTTGCTTTTGGTGTGCGTTTTAGCTTAGTTTGCTTTGGGTCAGTCTGTCGGTCGGTTTGCTTTAGTTTAGGTGTCTTGAGTGGGAGCCTCCATTTTGTGAGAAGGGTGTTTGTGTTGTTGCTCACACACTGGCAATATCCTGTATCTTATGTTAGACTCATTTCTTAGATATCTATTCATGAAGTGTTTGGAATCCGAGGTTGTTCCTCTTCAGCTTTATCATCTGATCAGGACCTGTATTTGACTTGGAAGGAAATCATTTTCTGTGTCTTGATGCCGACATCTGTTGATTACTATATCTTCACACATTAATAGACTCCGAGTCATTATGGTTTTCAGGCAAAGCTGTGATTGGTGAAAAATCTAAAATCTGGCTTCAGCGCCACCGCAATCCTCAAACCCTAGTAAGCTTCACTGCTTACGAGCCAAAGGAATTGACGAAGAGAAAAAGCAATATCAAAAGGAAAAAATGAGAAAAAAGAGAAAATGAAAGAGAAAAATGAAGAGAAAAGTGAAATGAAATGAAATATCAAAATTGGCTAAAGGGAATATGCGAGTAACTCCATCGGGGCTATAGACGCCTGGCTGGCAATGGAGCAATGTTCGTGAGCTTGCGGCGATAACCTCGTCGGGACTATGGACGTCTGACTGGCAGCGAGGCTCTATCCAGGATGCTTTTGAAGTTCAGATAAACTACGTAGCTAATCACAGGGGAACCTGAAGGTCATAGTTGTCTTGTCGAGAGGAATGAATACACTTGCACACACTTGGGAAATCAAAGACTAAGTGTCTAGATATGGTTAAAGATTCTCCTTCTACTTTGAGTGCATTTTCTAATCTCTTGATGAGCTAAGATGAATTTTCCAGAGGTTCTAGGTGTCGATTGAGTCTTTATCTCTGAAATGTTTTTCAACATTTATTCAAGGTGGCGCTAGATGTTGTGACGTTTTCACACATCGCCCCATCGCAAATGGGGACCCCCTCTTTTTGCTCGTTTTCGCTTTGCTTTTTAGGGTTTTGGTTTGAATCTAGTCGGTTTTGGGAGCCTTTTGAATTTCCTTTTCTAGAATGCAAATTTTGAATGCAATGAATTCGCCAAAATGGTCTAATTTTCAATTGAAATGTTGATGCAGAGCTTAAATTTGTCTAAGTGTTGAAAGTGAAATGTGAATTTTTGTCCGATTGAATATTTTGACCAAGTTTTGACCTTTTTTGATTTTGATCCTGGGCATTGGAATTGATTTGTTTTCACCTCGTGAAGTGTTAAAATGTGAAAAATCATGTTATTTTGGCCTGTAGGAGCTAATTCGCTCCTGTCCCTCAGTGAAGGACGGGAGCTCATTTTCAAATATCTCACTACTCCTGCAGAGTCCGGACAAATTTCGAGTTGGAAGTGATGGAGAGCGGCGAGATCTTTCCATTGAATATAAATTGAAGATTTTCATGAGCACAGAAATGCCTCCAGGAGAAAAATCGCTCCTGTCCCTCAGTGAAGGACCGGAGCTACAAATCAAATTTCGCCTTGTCCTTGCGAGATTTCGATGACTTAACAATTTGAAAGGGTCCAAAGGAAGATGCTTTGCCAAATGAATATAATTTGAGATGCAAAAATGAAGGAGAATGACCTAGAATGACCAAATCGCTCCTGTCCCTCTCCAAGGGACCAGGGCGAGGTACCTTGTAGCTCTCGTCCCTCTCCCAGGGACCAGAGCGATTTCCTTCATTAGGCAAGATCCAGGCAAAAATCAAGGCAAGTTTACGTACAAAGACAAGGAAAAACATGAGATGGACGCATTGAATACAAATTGAAGATTTTTTAGACGTCCACAAGGTCCCAGATGGCCTAGTTCGCTCCTGTCCCTCAAGAAGGGACCAGAGCGATTTTTGTTATAATTGCTTTTCTGGCCAAGTTACAGACGATGTCAAGGCATGGACGAATAGAGTAGAGCGTGATGAGTCTGTTGAATATAAACTTGGAACCTGGCAAAGTGAAATAAAGGCCACAAAAGGAAGATCGCTCCTGTCCCTCTCCAAGGGACCAGGGCGATACAGTGGTGATGTTGCTTCTCATGCGAGTGCAAGGTCGTTCCTCCCTAAGTTCAAGACAGATCCAAGTCAGGACAAGGTGGCAAAGGACATTTCAAGGCGTCTTCATCATGCACAAACACTCAAAGGTCGTTATAATGAAGAGATTTACACACTAAGACCTAGATCGCTCCTATCCCTCAGGAAGGGACCAGAGCGATATTGGGTATATTGATCCATTTATGCAAAAATCACGTTAAGTCAAGGTTTCACAAGGTCATACAAGGTTCAAGGCGTCTTTTGAAGGTGATATATCAAAGTTTGGAACGTCCAAATGTTGTCAAACAAGCTAAAAAGCTCATATCGCTCCTGTCCTTTGGACAAGGACCAAAGCGATTTCATTAAAAACACTCATGCTCCTTCAAAATCAAGACAATGCAAGGATTGGCGAAGTTAAGGACGTCCTTTGGAAAGCAATGAACGAAGAACAAAGGTTAAATGTTTACGAATTTGAGCCAGGACATGGAGATCGCTCCTGTCCCTCTCCAAGGGACCAGGGCGATATTTGCCAAAACACATGATATCCTTTGAAGATCACGTTGAGATAAAGTCGCACATGGTTTTAAACATCATTTGGAAGGCGATGCAAAAGGAAATGGACGTTAAATATTACCAATTTGAGCTTAAAATGGAGAAAAGACAAGGATCGCTCCTGTCCCTCTCCAAGGGACCAGGGCAATAATACATCCAAAGGTACTCATGCACACATACAAGTCGATCTAGTTTGAAGGACCTAGCGAAAATGTCTAATTCAACGTGGAAATAAATACTTTGGACGTCAAAAATGCAAGGATCAAGGCCAAATTGATGGATCGCTCCTGTCCCTCAGTCAAGGACCAGGGCGATGAGGTACGTATTATTTCATTTTCAAAAACTTGGCGCTCAAACACATTTCTTTAAATTTATTTTAAATGCTAGCAAAATCGATATTTATTTAAAAATGGCATTTAAATATTGCGCTTGGTATCAATTAATTATTTTGCATTGTAAAAAATTGAAATTTATTAATTAAAAATGAAAGGCATTTAATAATTAATTAATTAATTAATAAAAAAAAATCAAATGGAGTGTTTGGTTTGGAGAGTCGGCCTTGTTATTTATGAAAAAAATCATTTTTTAATTGCTATATTTTTACAAAAGTCGGCCTAAAGGTGAATAAGAGGTGAGAGCGCTTATAAAGGAGAAGTGAAAATCATTATTTTCACATTATCATTTCACCATCTTACATGCGATCTTGGAAGGAGAAGTGCAAGTTGTGTGTTAGAGTCATTTCAAGCAAAGGAAGGCGCCAAGATCATTCAAGGGGAGGAGCAAATTTCAAAGGGAAGGTACAAGCATTATCAAGGGAGTTTGAGTTTCAAGTTAGGCGAACTTGCCAAGGCTTGAAGATCACGTCAAAGATATCCCCAAGGATGGCGAATTGACAAAGAGGACGTTCATTATCCTTCAAGATCATGTTGAAGCCATCAAATTTTGATTTTTGCCTAGGAGAATTCCTTTATTTTGCATTTTAGAGTTAAGCTCTTAAGTGAGGTATGGCAAGATCTCTTGTTTTAATTTCGAATTTTGATCGTCATTGCCTTAAGCTTGAATTTTGAATTTTGAATTGTATTAGCCCAATTGTTTTTTAGGAAATAATAACTCAAGGATTTATTATGAAGTTTCCTGAAAATTAATTTAATCTATGCTATTTGTTGCAAAATCATGTTCCTAATTTTGAAATGTTGTGTAGGCATCAAATGGAGATCTCTTCAAGGAAAATCAAGCCGGATCAAGGACGGTCTTCGCTGGGACGATCAAGTAAGGACATGGGCAACTTCTTTCAATCCAGCATTCCAAGGCAAGGTACATCATCGTCTTGCACATCAAGGACAAAAGGAGTTAGAACAAGAGTTAATTAAAGATAGCCTCTCAACGACATCAAATTGAATATCTAGCAAGCTACAAGTGTCAGATGAGGTGGCATCCCAGTCATCACGTCTCCAATCAGTGAGGTCCATCTCAGCATGTCCAGATTCAATGTACTTAACTCATGGAAGGTGGCACAAACTCCGATGTACCTACCCCGGCTATCCATTGGTCGATTTTTGTAGAAGGGACATGTGTCCAAGCAATACAATTATTTCATTGGTCAAGCATTAAATGTTATGTAATGGTTGTAACAAACCCTAATTAGGGTTTTCATTGTAAAATCTTGGCCATTGATCTTGAATTGATCTAAGCCATCAAATTGTATTGTGGGCACTATATAAGCCCATGCATTTCATTTGTAAAGGCTAGTTAGCAATAAATTAGCAATTGTTAGAGACAGTTTGTAAATAGTTAGAATAGTTAGAGAATAGTTCGAAGCAATTAGAGTAGAATAGGAGGACAAGGCAAGAAATTGTTGCCATTGATTGTAAACAAACTCCATTTTCATTGAAGTAATGGTGAAATATGTCGTTTTCTTGCAATTTGCATGGTTTCTTGTTGAGTCTTCAATCCTAGATGGTAAATGATTAGATGAATGGAGGAAATGCGATTGATTAATGGTGGAATTCGCATATCCATACTACTAGCAGTTTGTTGATTGCAGACTTGCCTTGTGTAGTCAACTGGAATCGTTCAGCTTAAGCTCAATTTCAATTTGTTGCCTCTTCATTGATATGCATCAACTTGGATGGTATCTGTGCCTGCGGTGATGATTTGAACATCATAAAGCTCCCTTAGAAGATCGCACTAGTCTTGTGTAGATGTTCCATTGATGTCAAAACAAGACCTAGTTAGAGTTTCATCAAAAAATCAAGTCATTGCTCCTACATTCTTAGTATTAGGATTAGATCCTCTCTTCGCCCTTATCCTTTTTTCATTTTTCAAATCTAAGTTAGTGAGAGCTTGTGTTCTAGCAAAGTAGATCGGAAATTCAATCACCAAATGTAAGTCCCCTTGTGATTCCAGCAAATCACATCATACCACGGAGAGCTTGTCCACACGTAGAGACCCTACATCAAAGAACCTTGGAGTCTTCCTAACTGATCCTTTACGCGAATCTTCAGCAGTTAGAGACTATTTTCTCAAGAGAGGATAAGATACCCTTAGGTATTTTATTCTGTGTTAGGCTGTGTACAAAACACACGTCAACAAGGTTCCAGACTTAAGCATTTGGGGGTTCCTGATTCCCGGTGCCCTTTTTGTGGTCACCCAGAAAATTTTATGCACATTTTTTGGTTCTGTAGAAGAGCTCAACAGTACTGGAGCTGGATCCATGATTTCTTTCAACCTTTTCAACCTGAGCCCTTTTCATGGCATATGGCTCTTTTGGGCGATTTGCCTAGAATCCCCTTCAAGTTTTCCCAGTTATGGCATGCTTTCAGAATGTAGATCCTATTTACTCTTTGGAAAGATAGAAATGCAATTCTTTTTACTCACAACTCTTTGGATATTAATGTTTCTCTTTATGCTAAAGCTTGAATTTGTAATAATGTATTAATGCAAATTCAGGTACAAGATGACAAAGTGGCTCTTGAGGTGGGCCACTTACAGGAGCTCCTTCAGCACTGGGGCAATGCCCCTCGTGCAATTGCCAGAGTGCCGCCAGATTCTATTTCTGTTGACCGCACTCTGCCCCGTGACCACCACTGTGGCCGCAATTCCTCTGCCTGATGCTCTCAGACCCTGCAGTCCTTGGCTCCTCATCACTCCTCTGGTGGGAGAGACGATGTGTGGAGGTGTCGCTCGACTTCTCCTCCGTGTCATGGCTCTGCCTCAAGGTGGCCTTTTGTTACTCCTATGACTTTGGCTCCTGTTGCTGGTGATGGCTCTAGGTGGCCTACCGCCACCACCTCCAAGTTTCCTTGCCTAACTCTGGCAATTTCGCCTCCCAAGAGGGAGGAAGGAGAAGAAGACAGACCCTAAAGATGGGTGGTCCGTGCCGGACCCGACTCCTTACCCCACTGATGTATGGGGCAAGAAAGATGATCCAGATCCTCCAACCTCGACTGACTCTGCTTTGGCTGCTTGAGGAAGTTTTTTGATGAATAGCTTTGTTTTTTTACTTCGGCTTCTTGCCGTGTGCCTCTCACGGGGTGATCTTGTATCCCCCAGCCTTTTTTTGTGAATATGTACTTTAATATTTATACATAATAGAGAAGGCCTATTCATAAAAAAAAATATAATTCCAATCAAATTTCAATAAGTATATTATAATTATTTTTCTATATCTGTTTTCAATCTACATTTGTCTCTAAACATAAACACTTATTTTAACATAAATAGTTTCTTTTTTCTCTCAATTTTATAGCTATCCAAATATTAGAAATCAATAAATCAGATTATTTTTATCCTTTAAATAATTTATATATAGAACTTTAATTCCAATCAGAATATAATTCCAACCAAATTTCAATAAGTATATTATAATTATTTTTCTATATCAGATTTTAGTCTACATTTGTCTCTAAACTAAGCATTTATTTTCACATAAATAATTTTTCTCTCAATTTTATGGCTACCAAAATATTAGCAACCAATAAATCAAGTTTTTTTCATCCTTAAAATAATTTATATATACATCTTTCTGTTTTTTAGAATTCAAAATTAATATTATCCTCTATCTAATGAGACATGCTAACAGATGCTAATAGGGTCATCAAAGTAGAACATATGTTTAGGTCACAAGTAAAACAATGTTTAATCCCAATTCATTTTTTTCGTGATATTGGGTTAAAGTTTTAAAAGATGGTTTGAATAATTAAATACAAAGATAGTCATTTTTTACAGCTTAGGGAAATGATATCTCCTAGTACAAAGTTGTTTACGCCACCCATTTTAGACCCCCCAAAAGGCATCATGCAAAAAGGAACACCAAGCTTCAAAAAAGAAAAAAAAAAAAAGAATTGATGGAGATGGAAAATAAAAGTTTAACTAAGACATAAAAAAAGAAAAGTAAAAATAAATAATGACACAAAAATTACATAATCAAATCAAACAAAAACCCTAATGTATGAAGAAAAAAACAAGAAAATTAGGCAAACTAATAAATAAACAAATAACAAAAAAAAAAAAGAAAAAAAAATTAAAATGTCATTAATGAATGATGTGAAAACTTGGACCTAGTTAATGACATGGATGATGAGAAATGATGCACACCAAAAGTATGTAAAACCATGCCACCACTTGTGAGTCACACTAGAAATATATCAATAAAGTACAAGAAAATGTTTATGAGGATGTTATAAAACCAAAGAAATTGCCAAAGCTCAAATATTCATGAAAACATAAATGCAAAGTGATGAAATAAAATCCAAACAAGAATAAAAACTAAAGTGAAAATTGTCATTAATAAAAAGTTGAGGGTAGGTTTTGGTTGTCACATCCCATGCCAAGTGTTGGATTTTAGAGATTCTTTTATAGTCATGTCAAAATGATTAGCTTTAAAAGTTCAATGAAAGTGTTATATCAAACGTCAACAAATCTAATCTACAAGAAATGTGAAGATTATAGTTTTCTTTATTGTGTAAATATAAATTTGACAAGAGAGAAATACTTAAAATAAATAATAAGGCAAAAACAACAAAAAATAGGCTTAAACAATACACCAAGAAAGTAAAAAAAGAAGAAAAATAAAAGAAAGGTGCAAGTCTATGTTCTTAAAAGGAAATCTAATGTATTTAATGTATTTTAGAGTCTTGGTTGAAAAAAACACTTGTAGGTCCATCAAGTGTTTAAGAAAGGATAATGGGGATGAGTTCACATCTTTTAAATTTGAAAATTATTACAAGGAATTTGCGATCAAAAGTCATTAAACCATGTTTTACACTCTTTAACGAACACATGAACAAGACTCCAAAGAGTGTTGTAATATGCCCCTCTGACTTGTCATTGATGTCAACCCCTCTTGACTTGAGGTTGTCTGGTACTTCTACCTGGTTTGATTAATGAGCAGATTTTGTATAGTTATCTTCTAGATATTCATGTTTTATCTTAAGCGGCCTAGAATATCGATTAAATATATCTTGATAGCTTTCCGGAGTTTATGGTAATCACTTTTTGGTCTAGTGGTAATATACATGTTACATCTCCTTCTAGCCAACTTCAGAGCATATGTGTTTTGATCTGGATGGTATAAGAAGGCCATATGTGTTTTGTAATTGTATGTATGTATGTGCAGATATGAGAAAGGTGAACAAAGCGAAGGTGGTGTAGATTTGGAGCATATCATAGATCCAAAGACTTAGGAGATGAATTAGAGAGTGCTTTAACTAGAACTACTATCAATATTGTATAGATGCTCTTTGTACAATCCAAATCATATTGCATATTGTACTAAATAGTTATCTGCATCTTGCCCCGAAGAAGTGATCTTCGGTTGTGCAAATCATCTTTTGTATCTTTCCTAAGGCAGCGTGCCTTTGTCTACAAGTTTGAAGCAACAAGCTCTTTGGCCGGTGGCCACATTTATTGTAAGTAGTGAATATACATATCGTGAGTTTTAATTCTCACTGTGGTTTTTCCTAGTTTGGGTTTTCCACATAAAAGTATGGTGTTATTGTGTGGATGCATTTATGGTTATTACTATTACTTTCAATGGATGAATGCATAATCACTTTAATTTGGTAATATTTTATTTATGTTGATTCACACCCCCTTGCAACAATTAGGTAAGTGTTTAATAATTGGTATCAAAGCTTTGGTTCTTGAAGAAGCAACTTAATCATTGGGGTAGATATGGGAATTGAACACTTGTTGATATGGATACTAAGAGTCATCATAATTGAGAAATTGAAGGTGTAGTTGACATGGAAGGAGAATTGAGTTTTCCTTGACTGATCTAGATGAGAGTAGATTCTTGTGCAAAAAGGTTGATGACAAAATTGCCTATTTAGGAAAACTATTTGATGAAGGAAGAAAATTAATGGATGATCTTGATACAAAATTGAAGAACAAAATAGAGTAATGTTCTAAACTTGAAAAGTAAGTACATAAATTAAGCAAGGAACCGAAGGAGGCAAATGAATAGATTGACAGAAGATTGAAGTTGAAAGGAGGAAGCAAAGTGCTTGATGCTATGTTCAGTGTGTTGGGACCTCCAAATTTTGAGGATCCACGTAAAATTTTGCCTTGCAACACTCAAAAAAGCAATTGCATAATCTTACCCAAGTAGCTCACTTTGGAGAGCTCTATTTTAAAGCCCGATGAATTTTGTGCAAGATCACTTTGGGAAAGTGTTGAGTACTTATCATAGGTGGTATTGATCAATTTGCAACATCCCATAATCATATTGGATGCATTTTTGAGGCACTTGATTGGAGGGGTCAACAAGGGTTCATTATGTGGGCATTTTTTGAAAAGACTGAGTAGCCTACTTTGGAGGCTTGCATCTCACACCTGATTGATTGTCATGAGAAAATTGGTGTTCCCCTATGTTCCCTGCAATTTTGTGTGCCCCTATGTTCATTTGTAGATTCCCAAGACTTCTCTTGACCTATTTGCCAAAGTCAAACCATTTACAATTTGTTAAGTTTTGCAGATTGCACAGTGAGAAGTGTTCTTGCGATGCTAAAAATGTGGTAAATAGAAATGCATACATATATAATGAGACAATAAAACATAATGAAAAGATTAATTGAAAACTAAATTTAAGATGCAAACCATAAACCTTCCTTGAAATGTCCCATTTTTCTCTATTCTTGAGGACCTAGAAGGTGTTGGATTGATTGGCTCTCAGCGAAGCAATGACCTCCAAAGTGGCAACTCAAGAGCTGAGTAGCTATTTGATCATGATTGATTATGAAAATGATATGAAATGCATGATCTAAGAAACTAGATTAACATGCTATGATTAATCCAAAAGCTAATTACTAGATAATTGAAATGCAAATTGCCTATAGTAATGATGCTAAAACTATGAATGCAAGGGATCCTTATTGCTCCAAAATGGGGATATTTATAGGAATTCCAAGGCCAAAGTTGAGGTGGCAAGAATCAATGGTCCAAATGTGATCTAAAGATATCAAGGGCCAAGATTGAGGAAGTTGGAGAAGAGGTTGGAGGAAGGGACACTTGTCATCTCTGTGGTGACAAGTGTCAGGGAGCCTTGCTCATGAGAGGGCAAGTGTCCAAGGGGGGAGACATGTGGCAAAAGTGCCATGTGTCTCAAGGGGAGAATATCCACACCATGGGAGGTTATGATGGGGTTAGTTAAACCCAGGGTTAGGTGGAATGGGTTAGGTTAGGGGATGGTTAGGTTAGGTGGTTAAAAGTTAGGAGCCATGTGCTCATTTGAATTTAGAAATTCAAATAATTTGGAAAATGATAATTAATCTCAACAAACTTGAGTTTGTTAATTTTAATTAGGGATTAGAAGAATTGATTTATATGGGGGGACATTAATTAATTTAGAATTAATTAATCAAACGGGGATATGAAATGAACTATATAAATAAATCATGTAGATTTATTTACTAGTAGATGAATATAGAAATTAACCAAATTGCTTGTAGATTCAATTAATTGGGAAGGGGGATTAATCAAATATCTGCGTATTTAATTAACTATCTTCAGACTATTTTTAGGTGTATACATTTTGCCCCTCTTTGAAGCGATGTGTGACGACGCGTTGGTTCAAAGAAAACTCGATTGATGATGTTGCTGATATTGATTTTTGATAGGATGCAGATTTGATCTTGATTTGATGCGGATTTGGTTTCGATATGATATTGATTCGATTGGTGAGATGATAAATCTCGATATGATGTGGTTTTGATTTTTGAGATGATAAATCTCGATATGTTTCCCTAGGCGCTGACTGATAGATATGGATGCGAGGATGCCCCTTGGGAGATGAATTGGATAAATTTTGCAATGTTTTGAATTTTTCATGATTTTTTTATTTTTTTGAAATTTTTAAAATTTTTACGATTTTTGGATTTTTAATGATTTTTCGATATTTAGAAATTTTTAGAGTCAATCCGGTTCATTTCCCTAAACAAAATTTGAAAACGCTGCCCTGCCAGGTTGATTAGTTGATTAGATGATTAAAAATTAGTGGAATAAAAATCCCACTTAAATGCCCCATTGTGAGTTTAAAAAGGTGAATTCCTTTTACCACTCTTCATTTGTGCACTTCAGTTGTTTGAGAAAATTGCTCTGGAGGAAGAAATGGCGATCCCATACCACCAGCATAGGTTTGAGCGAGTTCGGTGACACAAGCATCCTCCGACCTATGGTCCACCGGTACGTACATCAAGAAAACCCAGCTTTGTCAATTTTTAGTTGATTTTTGAAAAATTTAGCTATTTGTAGAAAAAATAATTTTTTAGGATTTTTGCCATGTGGGTCTGGAAAAAAATTACATTTTTGAGATGGGTTTTTCGAATTACAAAATGGGGTTTTAGGATTTTTTGATTTTCAAAATTCGGCCCCTGAAATTTTTTTTATTTTCCTTTATGTATGCATTTTACTTCTCTTGAAAACAATTTCAATGTTAAAAAAATAAAAAATAAAAATGTTCATTTTGCCCTACTTTTGGGAGTGGTGGTGCCACTGGCGCGGGGGAATCTTGACCCAGAATTATTATTTTTTAATTTTTTTTTTGATGATTTTTCTTTGCGTTCGAGTTTTTCCGATGTGTTGTTGATTTTTTTATTTTGAGAATTTGATTTTTGATTTATTATTGATTTGATTTTCAATTTTTGGCATTTATTGAATTTTGCGTTTATTGATGTGTGATAAAGAGGTTGGATTGATGTCAATTTGATTTGATTTTTTATTTCGATAGGGTAAGATTTGATTAGCTATCTAATTGATAAAATTAGACACTCCTGATTGATGAAATTTGATGATCAGTTCTGATTATCTCGATATACGCGTGAGATGAGATAGGATTGATAATGACCTCATGATAGATGAGCATCATTGATAGGGGCCCAACGAGATTTGATAAAAATCTCAATTGAGCAAGATAGATTGATAGATAGATTGATTTGATAGATAGATAAATTAAGAGACTGATACGATGAGATGATTTGATTGCAGGAGCACTTTAGTGTCCTCTAGTCTCGGGAGCACTTCTCGAAGACATGGATGTTGATACCTCGCCTTAGCCAAGCGGAGCGAGACCACATTGACAGGTGTGGTTTATCTTCCCTTTTCGACATGCCCCGACCCTTGATAAACTGGGGATTATTGACAGGATTAGTAGAGCGTTGGCATAGTGAGCATAACACTTTTCACTTATCGATGGGCGAGATGACGGTGACCCTTGAGGATGTATACCAGATACTGCACATCCCTATGATGGGCGAGCTAGTGCACTACGATCTTAACGAGCGGGGTGGGACAAATGCACTTTGTCGAGTCTTCGAGGATGATGACATTGTGTGACAAGAGATGCTAGAGCTAGGTTATGCCACATTACCCACTGTTCTCGTTAGATTCATTGGAGGTTTCCCTTTGTCCTGATCAGAGGTCAAAGGGATTATATGTTGGATGGGGTCATCTTCTTGAGCAGGTGGTGACACAGGGGACCTGATTTGCATGGGGGTCATGCATGCTGGTGCACTTGTATCATGACCTGCACCGAGTTGTGTACCAGAGATCAACTGCATTATCAGCAGGGGTGACCGTTATTCAGATATGGGCTTGGGAGCACCTGCCTATCACATGACCATTGGCTGGCAGAGATAGACCTATAGGTAGGCCTTATGCTGACGGGTATCCAGGCATCATTGTCCAGCGAAAGATGGGAAAATTGGAGTACTGGCGACGGACACTAGATGATCTAGATACTATGATATGGAGACCGTACACAGATTGCGAGATCTGGCCTAAGGACGTAGTGGAGATGTAGTATGTATTTGTGTCATGATACTTGATTGGATCGACACCCTATGTCATCGAGCTATTCCTTTGTATGAGGGTATTGAGGCAGTATTGCAGAATACAGGGGATAGCATAGGGTACAACCCATTATGCTCGCAGGAGACTGGATGTGGCTACTTGGGGGCCCTCCATTTCATACGACTAGGCGTGTGCAAAGTATCGATCATTGGGGCCACTGGATTGGGATTATCTTCCAGGTGTGATGGATAGCAGGATGACAAATGAGTGCGCCATGCATTGTACTATACATAGGTTTCTGAGGCTGACATGTCCGGATGAGCTAGAGCTAGTTTTAGATGAGGATGATGATATGCTGTGACACAGAGCTCCTAGATGACCAAAAGATGGTGGGGAGAGAGGAGGTGGGGGTGGAGATGATGGCCGAGATGGAGGGGATGATAGAGATGGATATGGAGGAGATGTAGGAGATCATGGTGTTGGAGATGATGATGGAGGAGATGATGATGGGGGAGATGGTTGAGTAGTGGCAGTGGCAGGGGCAGGCACACCGGGAACCAACAGTTCTAGATCTTCCAGAGATGTATATACAGATTGGATGACCCGGGTGGTCAGACGGAGGAGATTAGGTCCAGTGGATCAGGGGCATCAGGTCCCAGAGTAGGAGGTTCTCCAAGTTGAGCAGGTACCTATGACAGTATCACAGGTTGAGAAGCCACAGGCAGAGGCACCTTGATGAATCCTCATTAGGATGTCGTCTCATCAACAAAAGGCTCAAATTATGGACTTACAGGCTCAGGTTCAGCAAACAGAGAGTTGACTAGCAAAGAGGGACACTCATATGGACCAGCTAGAGGTTTGGATGACTTCTCTCATGGTTGAGAGAGATGCAACTAGGGATAGGTGTCAGTAGGCCGAGGCATAGGTACATTTGTCAGGAGAGTCGAGTTTAGGGAAGACTGCCCTGAAGATGATGTGCCAGGGGATCTGAGAGGCTGAGTATTACAGGACCTTATACTTTACTGTTGTTTCTGCTGATCAGAGGGCTCCAGGATTCTCACAGCTGAGCAGGACATCAGGATAGAGCCAGACTGAGAGTCGAGGAGTGACGGGGCCACTTCAGAGAGATCCCCCAGGTGGGGACCCAGGTATAGGGGTATCAGCTGGTGCTACTATACCTGCCACATCAGGACAGAGTTCGGCTCCACGTCCTAGTGGTCACACTGATATGGGACATTGATCCATTCGTGTACACACCTTTTGTGATGAGATATTGGTGATTCTCGCGATGTATATGTGTGATGTATCTCATATTTTTTTTGATATCATTGTACCTTGGACATTGATATTTTTGATGATCCTATTCGCTCGACATGACCTATGAGATGATGGATGCATACTATTTGATATATGATTATGTTGTGCAGTTACTTTCATGATGTATGCTTAATTTTCTATATGCTTATGGATTCTAGATGATGGATGCTTACTTTTTATATGATGATGTAGTATTTACATGATGTTATGCAAATGAGAATATGCATGGTGATGCTTATAAGTATTATGTGATGTACGTGCAATGCAATGCTTTCTATGCTTATGATATTTTTATGATTTTCTCATGCATGTTAATATGAGATGGATGCAATGCAATACCATGATGTTACTTTAGATGATTTGATATAAAATGAATGTAATGAAATAATCTAACTAAATGAATGAATGATTGGATGCTTTATATGAATGATGTCTTAGTATGCAATGGTTATATGAGATGAACTAACTTATCATGCATGATGAAATGAATTGATTTTTTATTTGTTATTGTCCAATGTACTCAATCACGTAATAATAGAGATAACACCATGTTGAAGTCTTTGCCCTTGGAAAAGATGAGTGTTGTGATCCCATGCAAAATGAAAAGCAAATCTACTTTAAAAATGCAAATACAAAATGAAATGCAATGCGGTGATCGGACTGGTCATGGATTCATTGCTTTGTTTCATCATTGAGCCGTTAAAATGTGGGAAGCGAGTGCAAACATCAATGGTATAATTGAACCATGGTGACCTGAGCACTACTTTCCTGGGTTTTGATATTGCAGGTTAGCACAAGCATCGAGGTATAATTGAACCAAGATGACCTGAGTGTTGCTTGCATAAAACAAGCAGTATTAACCATTTCTATATGCAAGTCCGAAATGTCTTCTATGATACTCCAATGATCATATCCTGAGACAACTTTGCACATATTAACGATTAATTTACAAACAGTAGAAGAAAAATATCATGTTCCTTCCTTGTTCCTCTAGTCAAAGACATCCTGGAGTCACTCAGAAATCATGATAGCGAAAAATCAAGATAAAATAGTTGAACCATTATTGTCGAAGTGTTAAAATCATGAGTCAAGATATATCATCCTTTGATATGTGTTTGTCATGTTTAGATTGATATTTGATAGTTAATGGTTGACAATGTGATCTTATGTTCAACGTTGGATGTGTCTCAGTTTTTCGCTTGTCAAGTGTTGCCTAGCTGTTGTTCTACATGTTTGATTAAGCTCAAAGCGATGAAATTTTTTGCCCCCAGTCTAGAAAAAAACTTTATTATGATATATACAATGATCCAAACCATGATGAGAAATCACTTGGGATGCCTGCGTATGTACAGTGACTTTATTTATGGATATGAACAACGCTGATGGAAAATGAAAGTGGAAGGATGCATGAACTAATAGATGGAAGAGCTAGCTGACAGATAGTAGCTATTTGCCAAGTTTTCACCATCTGTTTTTATTGTACTTTTTCCCATATTTGATTTTTTTGTATTTTTTTTTGTTTTTCACTGTTTTTGTATTTTTTGTTTTTTCACTGTTTTTGGATTTTTTTGCTTTTCCACTGTTTTTGGATTTTTTTGCTTTTTCACTGTTTTTAGATTTTTCTGCTTTTTCACTGTTTTTGGATTTTTCTACTTTTTCACTGTTTTTGGATTTTTCTGCTTTTTCAGACATAAAACTTCTTCAGATGCATGTTATTGATGGGTTCCTCGAGTTGATCCCCATCCTGTGTTGATAGTTGATATGCTCCTGACCCAAATATTGTTGTGACCACAAATGGACCTAACCAGTTTGGTTCAAACTTTCCTTTCTTTTCTCAATCTGACTGGTTTCATGGATTTTACTTTAGTACTAGTTCCCCAATTTGAAAGATTCGTGGTTTGACCTTGTGATTATAACTTTGGCACATTCTTTGTTGATATACCTTTAAATGATCAAAGGTATTTTGTCTTCGTTCATGAATCAATTTTAACTCTTGCAATCTAGATACTCGTTGTTCTTCATCTGGGATAAGACCTTTTAATGATACTCGTAGAGAAGGTATCTCTACTTCTATTGGTAGTATTGCTTCTGATCCATAAACAAGAGAGAAAGGTGTGGCACCTGTTGGTGTGCGGATACTAGTACGGTAGGCCCATAGAGCAGGGTTCAATTGAATAAGCCAATCTCTACCAGCATCATTCACTGTCTTTTTGAGGATTTTCAAAATAGTTTTGTTTGATGCTTCTGCTTGCCCATTCCCTTGTGGATAGTAGGGTGTGGAAAATCTATGTTGGATCTTGAATTTCTCACATAGTTCTTGGACATCTTGATTCTTGAACAGTCATCCATTATCAGTGATAATGGTCATGGGTATTCCATAATGATAGATGATGTAGTTCAAGATAAATGCAACAATTTGTTTTCCTGTGATATTTGTGAGAGGTATTGCCTCAATCCATTTTGTGAAATATTTTGTAGCTACAAAGATGAATTTGTGACCATTGGATGAAGAAGGATTTATCTTTCCTACTAGATCAAGACCCCATTGGTAGAAAGGCCAAGATGTTGCCAAAGCATGAAGTTCTTATGCTGGTGCATGAATCAAATTCCCATGGATCTGACATTGTTTGCATGTTTTAGCTATCTGAAAAGAATCTCGTTCCATAGTTGGCCAATAATAGCCCAAGCGTATGAGCTTTTTCAAAAGGGTAAGACCACTTGAATGAGTGCCACAAATGTCGTTATGGACTTCATTTAAGGCCTTCTCAGATTCTTCTTGTTTGAGACATCTTAAAAGAGTACCGTGTAGATCTCATTTAAACGGGGTATCCGCGACAAGAGTATAATGGGAGGATTGGTGAAAAAAGTTTCTCTTTTGATTTTTTGACAAATCGGGAGGGAGGCCTGTGAAGTGTGATACCTGCAGCTGCAACACAAACACTCAATAGATCATTACAAGCATGGTTGGAAAATAATAAGAAAATGAAAGATGAACCATGACAAAGCAACCTATCACCTCCTAGGAGGTGCAAGTGTGGTTTTGCTCTCAGATCTGGATGAGCAATCCCAGTGAATTGATTACAGCTAGACGAAGGATTTAAAATGATAATAATATGCAAAGATGAGATTGATCATGCTAGATTGATCCAAGAGACTAATTAAGCTAATGATATGCATGATTAAGATGTGATGATGATGCAATTAAGCTAGAAAAGAGATTGATTAAGCTACATGATTCAACAATTATGCTGGAAAATGATCAAATTAAGCTAATGCAATTGCCTATAACAACAATGCTCAAATGATATGCCTATAGTAACAATGCCTAAATTAATAATGAGATGGGATGCTTTGTGCTCGAAAATGAGGGATATTTATAGGATTTCCAAGGCCAGGGGTGAGGTATTATAAGATTTGGATCTAACCATGAAATGTCTGCATATGACCAGGTAAAATTGATTTGCCATCTTTTGAAGAGTTCCAAATATTTTTGCCTTGCTTGTTCTGATAGAGAAGTTGCTGGATATAGATCAGTTGTGCCAATGTTAACTGCCTCTGTTAGTTCTATTAGGATAGATTACCTCTCTTGATAAAATTTAGGTAAGGTGTCAAATCTCCCATCTTTCGGTGACTCAAGGAGGTTTTCACCGTTAGATGCATCCTTTCTTTTTACTTTTTCCAGATCTAGTGTTGCCAATAAATGGTTTTCAGCTGTAGACCTGATATTGTTTTCTTTATTTTCATTTTTGTGACTAGGAGATTTGGCACCCACGTGACTCAAAGATACGTTTGCAAAATCCTTGGTGGAATTTGTTGTGGGTTCGATTGCATTAAGATATAAGGATATGGCATGGTCATTAGGAAATGTATCAATGGTGGTATGTCTTTCATTTTCCCATTCCATAAGTTTAGAGTGGATTAGAGGTAAGGGATCCTCAGGGTGAATTGTTCCAAAGATATTAGGGGTCATGATAGAGATGTTAGGGCTTTCAATATGCATTTCTATGTCTAGAACGATACTCTCATCAGAATGACCTCGCACAAGTAGGTCTTGATTGTCCTTGATTAAGTCCAACTCAACCGAATGTGATCCTGATTCAAGTGGGCTAGTTCCTAATGTTTGTCCTGCATACGCATGAACTAGATCGACATCTACATCTGCTTCTTCCCTTTCAATTTCAAGTTGCTCTTGTTTGTTTTTCCATGATAGTGAATATTTTCCATTCCCTCGATATCTTAGCTGCATTTGTTTTTCCATGCTTGACATAATTGAGGCAAATGGTTGTTCCTTGGATTGTGTGCTTGAAGATGTTGCCTCTCTATTATGTGGAACAATGACCTTTTGAGTTGGTTTTAGATTACTACAACACTGCAATGGATTTGAGTCTACTGAGATTGTGATTTCCTGCCCATTGTATGGAAATTTCAGGCACTGATGACATGTTGATGGAATAGCTTGTATGTCATTTATTTATGGTCTTCCCAAGAGTATGTTGTATGGTAAGTCCAAGTCTAGAACTTGGCATGCTGCCTCTTTCTGCAAAGGTCCCACTTTGATGGGTAGTATCACAATTCCTTTAGAGGAATGCTCTTCCTCATCATATATTTTGAATGTGATCTTTTTCTGGGGATCAACTGCATCTTCTGAATAACCTAGAGCACTGACAAGACTCAATGAGCAAATGTTTAAGCCAGGTCCCCCATCTATTAGGACACGTTTAACGAGCGTTCTCTGAATGAGGACTTCAATTTGAAAGGGAGTGTTATGGGGATGTTGCAAGGAATCAATGCATAGATATGAAGGAGATGGGCTTTGAATAGGATCCTCTAAAATAGCTTTAATGGCCATTATGGATATCCCTTGGGGAACTTCATCCTTTGGTGTATTGTTTGGTGAGGATGCTATGGAAGGTTCTTGCAAGTTTTTAAGAGGTGTAGGAATAGATGCCTTTGGAGAGTCAATTTTCCTATGGGGGGATGAGCCATTGCTAGACATAGGTGCGTGATTTTGATCTTCCTCAACAAAATCCTTTAGGGATCTCTTTAAGAGTTGCATAAGAGAGCCACCATTCTTTGGAGATGCATTTGAATCCTTGTGAGGTTTTGACATAGTTGGATTTTGATTTTGGACTTGTTTGATTTCTCTGATATGTTGACCTGTTATGTCTTCTTCTTGTATTTTGCCTTGGTATTCCATGTTTCTATGCTCTTCAGCTATTTCGAATGTTTCTATTTATGTTTGTTCAATCTTTCATCTCTGTGCTCTAGTTAAAATGGGCATACATGTTTGTTGAATATTATGCAGGAATTTGATTGTCTAAAAGGTGTTTGATAAGTGACCAACTGTCAACATAGATATGATAGAGTGATATGACATGAAAAGATAATTCAAGTATTTGTAGATTTGTAAGTTTTTCGATCTTAGTTTGGAGTGCAATGATGATGATTTTGATAAAACCAAGTCCAATAGGAACGATATATCTTATGATGAAGAATGAGGGTATTCTAATCAAGCGTTGTAGTTTCGTGATAAAGGATGATAGATCTCGATGAGAAACTATGTTTGAACGATCAATTTATCAAATAAAATGTGATGTTGCACTTTAAGGTGTTAGATCTTTAAACTTGTTTGAGGTGAATACTTGAGAACCTTTAGCGTGTCTAGTCTTGAATCTGTTTTGACAGAAGATAACCTGATTGAATGACCCAAGAAGATGACCTAGTCTCTATGTTTGACTCTGAGAAATGGGTTGTTTTTGTTTTTTGATTTTGGTGTAGTTTACCAGAAACGCTGACAAAATGAATAGGAACGTTGCTATACTAATCATAAACACTGAGGAACAGACCATAAACGCTTCTATACTGACCAGAAAAACTGAGAAACAGACTAGAAACGCTATTCTGCAATGCAGTGACTCTAAAGTTCAAAATAATGATATGTAGACTCAACAAATTAAGTGTTTGAACTTAGGAGATTGCAATTTTTACCCAAATTTATGATTCAGAGAACTGATATTTAGACCTAACAAGTACAAACTAGGAGATCTAATGTTGCAACATGACCAATTCGACATTCAACTCAAAAGAGTTGTTGATTAGACCAAGGGAGCTGACATCTAGACCAAGAGAGCTACTGTTTAGACTAAGAACTCTATTGTTTAAACCAGGAACTCTGTTGTTTAGACTAGGAACTCTGACGTTTAGACCAGAAACTCTGATGTGCTCAACCTTGGAGAGTTAATGCTGAAATATGAGAAAGTTAGCATTCACACCAAGAGAGCTGACATTTGGACTGAAAGTGCGATTGTTTGGACTGTAAGTGCGACTGTTTGGACCGAAAGTGCTACTGTTTGGACCAAAAGAGCTAATGTTTGGATTGTGAATGTGACTGTTTGGACTGACAGAGCTATTGTTTGGACCAAAAGAGCTAATGTTTGGACCAACAGAGCTAATGTTTGGACTGTGAATGTGATTGTTTGGACCGTAGGTGCGATTGTTTGGACCAAAAGAGCTAATATTTGGACTGAAAGAGCTAATATGTTGTGAAACTTGTAAATTTGACAATTTGAAGTTTGAGTTTTCAATGTTTGTTGTATTTCAATGGATGATATCTTGACTTGACTTACAAACACAAAAATCTGATTGTATTTTTGTCCCAAAGGACACATAAAGTGTATGTTCAAGAAGCTTTAAAGAAAGCCCAAGTTTTCACGGGTTTTGAACAATTGAAAACACATTAATCAGTCTATCTTAAGGAGATTGGCTTCATTATTAGTTCTTATCCCATAACTTGGTACCCTGTCAGCTCACACAACCCTGTCACCCCCTAAAGGGCGTCCATGTTTTTGCCTTGATGAGAGCTAGTGGAGTCCCATTATGAGCCTAGCAATAAGGTCTCAAAAGGGGAGTTCACACATACGCTCAAGTGGGACATATGGTGAGTATCTTAAGGAGAGATTCTTCCCCCTCCATGCGCTAAGAATTTAATAATGTTCATAGCTAAACCGGGTAGCTTCTAATTTTAATTGGAACTAGTAAGGGATCCGTTCGACGCGTCGGGGTATAAAATCAATTAAGAGGTCTCCCAGCCTTGAAAACCAAGGTTTGATATACCCAAAGGTACAGAGGAGAGCTATTCCCGAGCACTGTTGTTGACTTGATTTTCATCAAATCATGTTTATTTTATAGTGGGTTGGAGTACTTGGTGTTAGCCGTTCCCACTTGGGTCATTCCCCTCTCACTGACCTTAATGGCTTTGGCCTTATAGGCTCCTCGGGAGGGCAAGCCTGCTAAAGATATGCACTATTGAAAGCAAAATATGAGTCTGGCTTTTTGATCACCTAAGAAAGGTGAGAGCATACTCTCCTATCATCAAAACACATAAGACATGTTTGTTCATTTCCATTGTAATTAGTCTATGTGCCTAATTTAACAAAAATAAGTGCAAAATCCCACGACTGCAGACAAAGTTAGTAGTTTATATTGCATTCTTTGACAGCGAAATAGTTTATGACTCCAGTCTTTCACAACAAAATAAGTACCTGCAAAACCAATAATCTTTAAATTAGGTTTGGGAAAATGACAGTCCAGAAGCAGAAATAAGGAATGCAACGCATAATATTTGCCAAATCAATAAAAAACTAAAAATGCCATCAAATTGACCAAGAACGCCATCATATGTGCCAAGAACGCTGCCAAATGGACCCAAAACGCTACTCTGCACACCAGAAATATTGTTCTACATACCAAAAATGCTATCAAACACATTGAAAACGCTGACAAATATATTAAAAATGCGACAATACATACCAAAAATGCTAAAGTACATACTGAAAGCACTAAAGTACATAAAAACATAAAAACAGAGTTGAGAAATATCCCAAAAAAGCCATTTGAGGTGTCAGAACGCTACAAAAGAGGCCAAGAACATGATTTGTGAGCCCACGAGAGCTAATTTGCACTCCGAAAGAGCTAATCAACCTGTCAATGAAATTTCCTGCAAGCAAACTTGTTAAAGATCAAAGGGGCTAGGCCCCACGGTGGGTGCCATTTAATGTGATGCTAAAAATGTGGTAAATAGAAATGCATACACATATAATGAGACAATAAAACATAATAAAAAGCTTAATTAAAAACTAAATTTAAGATGCAAACCAAAACCTTCCTTGAAATGTCCCATTTTGCTCTATTCTTGAGGACCTGGAAGGTGTTGGATTGATTGGCTCTCAGTGGAGCAATGACCTCCAAAGTGGCAACTCAAGAATTGAGTAGCTATTTGATCATGATTGATTATGAAAAAGATATGAAATGCATGATCTAAGAAACTAGATTGACATGCTATGCTTAATCCAAAAGCTAATTACTAGATAATTGAAATGCAAGTTGCCTATAGTAATGATGCTAAAACTATGAATGCAAGGGATCCTTATTGCTCCAAAATGGGGGATATTTATAGGAATTCCAAGGCCAAAGATGAGGTGGCAAGAATCAACAGTCCAGATATGATCTGAAGATATCAAGGGACAAGATTGAGGATGTTGGAGAAGAGGTTGGAAGAAGGGACACTTGTCATCTCTGTGGTGACAAGTGTCAAGGAGCCTTTCTCATGAGAGGGAAAGTGTCCAAGTGGGGAGACATGTGGCAAAAGTGCCATGTGTCTCAAGGGGAGAATATCCACACCATGGGAGGTTAGGATGGGGTTAGTTAAACCTAGGGTTAGGTGGAATGGGTTAGGTTAGGGGATGGTTGGGTTAGGTGGCTAAAAGTTAGGAGCCATGTGCTCATTTGAATTTAGAAATTCAAATAATTTGGAAAATGATAATTAATCTCAACAAACTTGAGTTTGTTTTTTAATTAGGGATTAGAAGAATTGATTTATATGGGGGGACATTAATTAATTTAGAATTAATTAATCAAAGGGGGATATGAAATGAATTATATAAATAAATCATGTAGATTTATTTACTAGTAAATGAATAGAGAAATTAATCAAATTGCTTGTGAATTAAATTAATTGGGAAGGGGGATTAATCAAATAACTACGTATTTAATTAACTATCTTCAGACCATTTTTAGGTGTATACAGTTTCAACAAAGCTCACTTTGAGAATTTATAACTAGCATCCGGATGATTATTTCAGCTAGCTCTTATTTTTATGATTCTTTGTAGCTAGATAAGCTTGTATGCAAGGTTCCAACTCTTCATGACATCATTTGCTATCTTTTCAAAATTGATTTGAAAGAGGGTTTGAATTGGGCTTTGGCGGGTTTTAGTGCAAAAACAATTAAGTACTCAACTTTGGCAATTAAAATCTTGCACCTTAGGAATCATCAAGGGAATTCGTTTTGCAGGATGATTCACAATATATCAGTCTATATGCTTTCCAAGCGCCATGGTCTCGGGTGGCCATTTGTTTAGTTTTTTTAAGGTGGTTTTCAGGGGCTCGGCAATTGATTTGGCCATTTTCCAAAGTGGTTGAAAAATCAAATTTCAGTGATTAATTTCTACATATTCTCGCTACAGATGAATATCTAAATGGTTTAATGTTAGTTCCGAGGCTCAAATGTATGAGAGCAATATTTTTTAAGTTGGGCATCAACGTATGAGTTGTATCTACAAGGTTTGATGAATACTAAGAGGCGGGGGGGTGAATTAGTAAACCGGTATAACAGTTTTACTAACAAACCGGTTAACACAAATGCAAAGCAAACAACAAATAAGACATTCATCCACAGAAGCACAATCACCATAACACAAGAGATTTTGATGTGGAAACCCAAATGGGAAAAACCACGGTGAGATGAAACTCACAAGTAACTATCTGCAGAATAGTAACCAGACCGGTTAAGGTCATACAATGTTCTTTACTAGAATATACCCTGTTAGGAATCTCAATCTTTGTTAGGAGATAAGTCTGATTAAAGACTACCTTGTGAGAGGATTTCAGATCCACAGTTGTGAATCACCTTGTTAGAGGATTTAAACAGGCTTTGCCAAGCCTACTCGGTTAAGGGTTTCAGCCTTGTCGAAGATGTGAGTAATCAACAAGTGAGTGATCTAAATACTAGCACAGTATGCTTGGTTAGATCCTTGATAGCTCATTGTTAATGCATTTCAACATTACTTCAATCTTCAGAAACTCCACACTCTGTTACAGCACACATACTTGATCTTCTCTCCTAAGATCACACATACAAAAACTCATCAACCACCAAAAACCCTAACAACACCTAAAACCCTAGACATGATGTCCTTAAAAAGGAATTTGATTTCATGTCGGTCCAATAGGATTACATTGCAAGTTCCTAGGTTCATTGCATCTAGACACATTTGGTAACACAACACAAAATCACCATCAAAGCATCGGTGGATGGTAACTCATCACAAAAATATCGGTTGGTAACTCATCACAGAGTATTACCGGTTTATACAACTTTATCGGTTATCGATTGGTAACTCAGATTAATATCGGTTCAATTATTAAACAGATTACCGGTTGACAGAAATGAAGACTGGGAAAATGATAACTGTCGCTTTTAGATCCTTTGCTCCGCTCCACTTGAGATCCTTGAACCGCTTGAGCTCTTCATGCCGCTTGGGTCTCCATACCGCTTGAGATCGGTAAACACTTTTTGCATAACACCGATAGTCTAAAGACTACAACATAATACCGGTTTGGAACAAATACCGGTTGAGAATAACTCATTCATTCAAAAAGTGATCTCATAGAAAGTGTGTTTCCATCAATGACAATCACAACATAATCATCAAAAATGCCAACAATCTCCCCCTTTGGCATTGATGGCAACACTTAGGAATAATTTTGACATCTAAGTGTTTTACAAAAAAAATGCCATAATCTAAATTACTCCCCCTAAGCATATACACTATCCCTTCGTAGAAAAAAAAATGTATACTACTCCCTTACAGAGATAAACATGAAAGTATACATATCATGCATCAAAATTTTGAATACAAGAAAACTTCTCCCCCTTTGCCAACAATGACAAAGTACAACTAAATAACCCCTGTTTCCAGTAGCAAAAAAAATAATAAGTGTTTATGACAATAAAGAGTGAAACTTGTCAAAAATAGATTTAAAGTCCTGCAGAAATGTCTTCATGGATACAGACCATGACTCAAGCAATGAGGTAGCAACCTCACTCTTCGTTTGCATTTGGGATACCTGTTCCTCCATGACGTCCAAGGTACTCATCTCTTGAGTAACCGTCAAGGCATCCATATTGAGATAGCATTTCTGAACTATTTGCAGTCTTGTTAGTAGAACCAGTTGAAGTTCCTGCAAATCTTTGGTCTGGTTGCTGATCTCTAACTCTATTCTAGTAGACTAGAGTTGAAACCGGTGAGCGGTTTGCCCATATGTGGTGAAGGAATCATAGGGCGTCTTGAAAGTGCTTATGTATGTCTGCAAATTAGTTTACAGTTTGTCTTTCTGAGCAAGCACATCATCATAGAATAGATGGGGTTGACATATCTTGCTGAGTAGTAGATTCCTCTCATCCAAAACATCTTTAATGTCCTTCTGTACCTTCTGCAGATCGGACTGGAGCTCATTTAACTTTTTCACCAAGGCAGTGTTGAAAGCCTTTTGATGCTTCTTTTTGGCATTAGCTTCGGCAACATCTTCTAGGCATTGCACTTGGTCCTCTACAACTGTGCATAAGAGCTTTAGTTGGGCCAGAGAGGAATCGGTACTGGGGAGGTTGGCATCGGATATCAAACCGGTGAGTGTTTCCACCGCAGTTTGAGTCACATCTTCCTCCTTTTTCCTCCTTAGTGCATCCAATCGCTCTTGAGAAAGCTTAATGCTTTGTAGTAGCTCCGTTTCATTTGCAGATTGGAGGTCAATGGGACTGGTGATGTCAGCCGGTTTGGTTTTATCACTGGTTGCCTTTGGGGTCTCTGTATGAGCACTCTTTGTTGCTTCCTCCTTTTCTTTGGCTTTCTGCTTATCTTCTTTTGCCTTCTTCTCTTCAACTTCTTTCTTTCTTTTTCCTTCTTCTTTCTTCCTTTCTTCTTCTTTCTGCTTCTCTTCTTCTTTCCTTTCCTCTTCCCGCTTCTTCTTCTCTGCTTCCTATTTCTTCTCATCTTCCTTCTTCATCTTTTCCTCTTCCTATTTCCGCTCTTCTTCCCTTTTTCTCCGCTTCCTATTACTTTTCTTCTTCCTTCCGTTTCTCTTCTTCTTTCTTTTTCACTTCCTTCTTCTTCTTCTCTTCCTCTTGTCTCTTATTCTCCTCTTCTTTTCTCTTGTCCTCTTTCTGTTTCCTCTTTTCCTCTTCATCTGCCTGTTTCTTCTTTTCTTCTTCCTATTTTTTCTTCTCTTCCTCTACCTGTTTTTCCTGTCCTACCGCTTCTGTTGGTGTGCCTAGAGTAACATCTTCACCGTTCAAGGCATCAACATCAATGGGTTCCATTTGCTTAGTGCTTGTTCTCCCTCATTGTTATACACCTCATCTAGTTTTGCAGTTTTTAGTTCTTGTTCAACCTTTTTGTTGGCTTCAGATACTTTGTGCAATCTCATAGAAGCCTTGGCATGAGAGTGGGTATCTTTCACTACTTCAAGAACTTTTCCTTCTAGCAACAGGAGTCTCCTTCTTCGCATAAAGAAGAAGCCTTTGAATTTTTCCAAAACTTCATAAAGTTCTGAATTAGACACATCAGGAAATTATTGTGCAAACACTTCCTCTCTTATTTCCTATTCCTTCTCTATGGCAATGCACCATTTGTTATCTAAAGAATTATACAAAGAATCAGGTACCTCAGATCTAATTTCTAAGGGTGATCGGTCATTAATACATAGGTATTGAGTGACATCCTGTTCCACTTTCTCTCTCTCATTGTCATTGAAATCATCAAAATATTCTTTTAAATCACTAAGCAATTTTCGTCTAAGATTCTTCATAGTCCTTTGACAATTTGACAAAGGTTTATAGGAGGAAATATCAATATTTACCGATGCTGATGATGCCAGTTCACTGCTGATTGTCTTTGTCTTCTTTCTCATTTGCCTAGTCTTCTTAGGCAGTTCTTTAGATACAGTGTCTTCTGATTTTGGTGTTTTGCTTTTTGTTTTCCGCTTTCTCTCAAAGACTTTGGCGGGTTTAACTTCCGGTTTCTTCTTTGCCGGTGAGCGCTTGGTCACTTTAGGACTCACTGGAGTAACCGGTGCTGATACATACGGTACAACCTTCCCTTTCTTCATTGAGGGCTCCTCAACCGGTGTAATCCTCTCCAGATAGGTGTCGGTTCTCTTCTCCTTGGGATCAAGTGGTGAGGCAAGTAGGGTAGAAGCATACCTGTTCAACATGTCGTACATTACCTCATAACCCATAGGCTCCACTTCTTCCTTTCTAGGCTCAATAACCTCCATTATGCACTCATCAACTTTGATGGTGAAGCAGATGTCATGTTCATATTTCTTGACGATATCACCCGATATTCTTACCCTTTGGCTCATTTTGCGTCTGAACTCATCAAAGTATTTGTTCAGAACTTCTGGATAACCAGTTCCAACCGCTCGAAGGCTTTCCTTTATTTGCTTTGTAATCGGTTGGTCGGTAGACCACTGAATATCTCCAACTCCTGGGAAGTAACCTTGGAAGTAGAAGAACAACCCAACCAATAATTGTCCAAACTTAAATCTCAGTGCATTGTCTTGTTTGATCGACTTCAGATTTACCAGAAGTTGCCTTTGCATATAGGTGCATAAGTCAAATGATGCATCTTCTTTGATCATCCTGTAAGCAGCATTTACCGCTGCAGCAGAGAAAAAGTTGATCCTGCTAGCATAGAATGTCCAGTAACCAATTACCATGCAGGCATACTTGACCAGATCATCCTTGATGGGATTGATAGTCATTCCTCATTGGTCACTCATAGAACTGGTGAGCTTGGTCATTGCGGTCTTGTTGATCTTCCTTAGGACTGGCACTTCACTGACGTTACAGAAATCCATGATGACATAAATTGCTTCTGGTGTGATGTCGTGTGTCTGCTCTAACTACATTTTGTCACCATGCACTCTACTCAAAATGATGCAGATGTGATCATCTGTAAACTCTTCGAGGAAATAGACCGCATTTTGAAGCTTCTTCTTTTCCAAGATGTTGTATTCCAGTTTAATCTTCTTGTCCTTCCCACATAATAGGCTTAACTGAGAATGGATCATTAGAGATCCTAGGTCTTCAATTTTGCAGTCAATATAATCCGAAATGCCTTCCTCAACTATGACTCCAGTAGGTATTTGGGATAGGGCATTATATTTTTCCTTCCGTTGGATGAAATATACTGAATCAACAGGTGCACTAGAACTAGAGTGTGATGCAGAGGCCATGATAAATAGAGAAATTTGAAAAATACCTTCGTAAATCAAAATTTAGGGCTTGTAGATTCCACTTCGCCACACACTCCTTCAGTTGTTGACATACCGCTTTGTGTTCTACACTTGACCGACTTATATTAGCTTCTGATTCTTCTTCAAGGTTTTTAAAACTCTTTGAATCACAATGCAAGTCGCCTTTCATCGCTTTGCACTTGAAAACTTCTTTGCTTGAAAGATGATAAGTGAAAAATGACTTGAAAATTCCTTTTAAACAGATTCTTCACCTACCATAATAAATGCTCCACTATTACGGCGTAAACCGTAATTTGCCTTTTATCGTTTCCGGTCTTCTGCCAAATGACAGGTATCACATCTTGGTTAAGGTCTTTTACTAGTGTAAACCGGGGGTCTAAAACATTTCACCGATTTGTTTCTCCCTAAGCTTTTCTGTAGCTTAGTTTGCTGGCTCAGAGATTTCCACACTAGGTGCAGAAACCAGTTCTTCTTTAGATACTTCTTCTGGCTTCTTTTTCCATGCTTTCTTCATAACCACTTGAACAGTTTCAACATCAATCTTTCCTTCTGGAGTGACCGGTATATCATCCGATATATTTTTTCTCGATCTGCAGAATCTTGCTGTATGACCCGGTTTGTTGCAATGATAGCAAATCATTCCAGGTGCTCTCCATGGTCCATTATTCATGTTTCCACTCTTTCTTCTGCATGTTGCAGTAGTGTGACCATGACCATGACATATCAAATAGGTTGTCCTCCATCCGGTTGGCGCTTGATAGCCACCACTTCCAGAATGGTGATTTTAGGTATGGAACTGGTTTGGATTCTGGTTCCCAAAGGGTTCAAGAAAAACTCCTTGACTCCATTAAGGATACCTTCCGGTGTTGTGCATGACAGACCTGCATTCAATTGCTCTATGCCTAGACTTGTTGCATGCATAACAGTTGCCATTGAATCTATTGGATCTAGGCTTATCATTTAGAAAGTAAGGAAAGTTATTGTAAGCCTTATTTCTGCATACATTAGCAGTATGTCCTTCCTTGAGACAATTAAAGCAAACCGGTTTAAACTTTTGCTTACCTTTATCCTTTGATGTCGGTTGCTTCTTTGATGCTCCATCTTTTGTTCCAGAGGTCTCACCTTCCTCATATTCAGAGAAACTAAGTCCATTAGTATTCTTTACCGGTTTAGCTGATTCAAGCTTTTGCTCTAGCTTGACAGTGCTTTTGTTGAATTTGGTAAGTATTTCCTTTGACTCAGTGATTTCTTTGGAAATAGCAGCATTGGATTCCTTCAAGGTTGCATTCTCAGAGATAGCCATGTTTAGTTCACCTTGCATTTCCTCTTTTTCCACTTTACTCTCTTGGAGATGAGTGGTAAGTGCACTGATTTCTTGCTTCAGCTTGGAGATCTCATGATCTTTGTCTTTTACCAGATCTTCAGCTTTTCTCTGGTTCTCAAGCTCTTGACACATCCTGATAGTCAGTCCTTCAAGTTCCCTTTTTAGGTTAGCATTAGACTCATTCAATTTTTCAACTTCTTCAACTAGGGCTTCCATGTCCGCTTCATCAGAGGAATTGTTTTCAGTTAGCTCCATCAGTTTCTCAGCATGCTCTCTTCTTTTCGCCATAGAGGCCTTGTACTTGACTTTGAGTTCATCATAGGCTTTCTCAATCTGAGTGAGCCGATGAGTAAGTTCCCTCATAGTGTATTCCCCCATGTCTCCTTTCAAGTGGTTAAACTTATAGAAAGGTTGGCTCTGATACCAATTGATGAATACTAAGAGAGGGGGTGAATTAGTATACCAAGAAATACTGAACTCAAACACTTAAACAGTTTAGCAGTAAACCTGTATAACAGTTTTACTAACAAACTGATTAACACAAATGCAAACCAAACAACAAATAAGGCATTCACCCATAGAAGCACAATCACCATAACACAAGAGATTTTGACGTGGAAACCCAAATGGGAAAAACCACGGTGAGATGAAACTCACAAGTAACTATCTGCAGAATAGTAACCAGACCGGTTAAGGTCAGATTGGTTAAGGTCATACAATGTTCTTTACTAGAACAGATCCTGTTAGGAATCTCAATCTCTGTTAGGAGATAAGTCCGATTAAAGACTACCTTGTGAGAGGATTTTAGATCCACAGTTGTGAATCACCTTGTTAGAAGATTTACACAGGCTTTGCCAAGCCTACCCAGTTAAGAGTTTTAGCCTTGTCAAAGATGTGAGTAATCAAAAAGTGAGTGATCTAAATACTAGCATAGTATGCTTGGTTAGATCCTTGATAGCTCATTGTTAATGCATTTCAGCATTACTTCAGTCTTCAAAAACTCCACACTCTGTTATAGCACACAAACTTGATCTTCTCTCCTAAGATCACACATACAAAAACTCATCAACCACCAAAAACCCTAACAACACCTAAAACCCTAGACATGATGTCCTTAAAAAGGAATCTGATTTCATGTTGGTCCAATAGGATTACATTGCAAGTTCCTAGGTTCATTGCATCTAGACACATTTGGTAACATGACACAAAATCACTGTCAAAGTGTCAGTGGATGGTAACTCATCACAAAAATACCGGTTGGTAACTCATCACATAGTATTACCGGTTTATACAACTTTACCGGTTACTGATTGGTAACTCAGATTAATATCGGTTTAATTATTAAACAGATTATCGGTTGACATAAATGAAGACTGGGAAAATGATAACTGTCGCTTTTAGTTCCTTTGCTCCGCTCTGCTTGAGATCCTCAAACCGCTTGAGCTCTTCATGCCGCTTGGGTCTCCATACCGCTTGAGATCAGTAAACACTTTCTACATAACATCGATAGTCTAAAGACTACAACATAATACCAGTTTGGAACAAATACCAGTTGAGCATAACTCATTCATTCAAAAAGTGATCTCATAGCAAGTGTGTGTCCATCAATGACAATCGCAACATAATCATAAAAAATACCAACAAGGTTAACATTATATTTGTATATGGTGAAAATGGATAACAATAATAACAATATTGAAATACTAAATGAATTCAACCACAAAATCCTAGCCTAACAATCAACAAAGATCCACCATAACATATGAAGATTACCTAAGACAATGCAAATCACATGAAATCACAAAGATTATACCATCACATGTCCAATAGGGTTTTGATCTCCATTCTTCCTATCTCCATTGATCTTGCTTGATATATTTGCTCTTAGATTTTACATGCACAAGAGCTCAACAAAGAATGGAATGTGGTTGCAAGTAGGATCGTAGTGTAGTCAAGTCCTCCAAATTGTTGATTAGGGTTTGATAATGAAGAAGGCATCTCCTTAAATAGAAGACACAATATGAAATGGAGGGATAAGATTGAGAGGTGTAAAAGGAGGTCGGCTATGATTAGAGGGTAGGTAAAAGAAATAATAAAATAATGAAAGGGGTAGGTAGTGTATGAATTAAGAGATGAATGACATGTGTCATGTGTAGAAAAGGCTAATGAATTAATTAAATAAATAAAGATTTATTTAATTAATAGAAGAAGTGAGATAATTAAATAAATAAGATATTTATTTAATTTAGGAAAATGATAATTTAAATAAATAAATGTATTTATTTAAATGAGAAATAAGGCTAGGAGAGGATAAATGAATTAATTAAATAAATAAAGATTTATTTAATTAATAGAAGAATTAAGCTTAGATAATTAAATAAATAAAATATTTATTTAATTAGACATGACAATTTTAGGTGTTTACATTTTGCCCCTCTTTGAGACAATGCGGCTTGTCGCGTTGTTTCAAAGAAGATAAGATGAACTGATACAGAGTTGCCCCAGAATGGGAATGATATGCCCCCTCGAGAGATTGGATGAAAATGTCTGAAAAGATTGCAGACAATCTCTCGATAAGAAAGACAAGATAGAATGGATTGACCGGATAAAGTGACAAAGTCACGGGATAATGAAGACTGACTCGGGAAATGAATGCGAGGGCTAGGGTAGGCTATAAGATAGACCACGGGGGAAAATACATCCTCATTGTCATCTACACATCCATGAGAGCACATTGCAGAGCGAAAATAGAGCAGGAGCAGTCAGCAGCGATGGCTTTCGTGCATAGATTCGACCATGTTCGTCAATTTCAGAGGCCAGCAGAGGCAGGAGAGCCGGTAAGTGTCGCAAAACCACCTCGTACTCTGACGCATTTAATTTTGTCATTAATGCATGTCGAATAGGGTAATAAATGCACTTAGACTAGGGTCCAAAAAGTGTCAAAAAACGTCCAGGCACGTCTATGTCAAGAAGGCGTGTTTGTGTTTTTCAGGCACGTCTATGCAGTCTTTGAGCGCGTTTATGTCATGTAAGCATGTTTGCATTTGAAAAGTATGAATTTGCATCTTCTAGGTCAAATTGGCAGTTCTGTGATGAACATATGCTGTCGATTGGATAAGCTGCTGAGGGGATACACTCAAGCAGGTCCTCTAGGAAGACTAGGATAGATCAAGGCACTTTGTGATGAACAGTGAGTACCAAGATAGAGTACTTTGTCATGAACAGGGAGTACTGAAATATGAGCAGCACTTTGTGATGAACAGGGAGTGCAAATGTGAGTAACACTTTGTGATGAATAGGGAGTGTCACACACGTAGTACTTTGTGATGAACAGTGAGTACCACTAGGATAAATAGCAACACTTTATGATGAACAGTGAGTGTCACTAGGGTAGATAGCCATATGCATTTAGATAGCGAGTAGAATTTTGTGATAAACAGTGAATGCCACTATAACTGACATGATTGAGTTGTTTGACTGCAGGAGTATTTGTCGATGCTAGAGTCACGGGAGAGATTCTCGTCGACACAGAGATTGTGACCTGAGTTGTCATTTCAGGATACAGCTGCCATCAAGGAGATGGGTTTGAGACATATATTGTATGTGCCTGAGTTTCGGGCAAACATGGGTTTGCTGACTGCGCTTGCTGAGAGATGGCACTCTGAGACGTGCACGTTTCATCTGCCAATGGGTGAGATGACAGTCACCCTGGAGGATGTATATAGGATTATGCGGATACCGATTGATGGGGAGCTGATTTTGTACGATCGAGATGGAGATAGGGATGCCCTTAGATGAGTGTTCTAGGATCCAAGACTGGAGATGAGGGTGGGACACGTGGCATGGGATACCATGACATGGATAGGATTAGCACTACCAATAGTGTTGGCATGAGTTATCAGTGGGTTCCTTTGTATCAGTTTTGTACCATTTTATATGATGATGTAGACACCTGCGGGTGATTGTAGCCATATGATTTTGACATCATTGTATCATGACATTTTATATATATATGAGATGATTCATCTTTGTGGCAGCTATATGCATGTGTACCTATGTGATGAGATGTTCTTATGTGATGCTTATGATATGGATGCAAATATGTATATGAGAAAATGCAATATTTTTGTTCTATAATGTTTTAAAATGTTATGCCAATGCAAATGTGAATGTATGAAATGCAAATGATTATTGTGCTAACATGTGTTGTGTGCAGGATGTGATGCAGTTGTGATATCTATATGTATGTATGAAATGCTTATATGTGGTAATGCAGGTGCAACTACATGAAATGCAAATGTTTTTGGTGTGTCATTATACTCAGTCATGTGATAGCATGCTACGCGGACTCAAGAAGGATGATGGAAGTCAATCAAGAAAGGGGGATGGAAGACAGAAGATATGAAAGTGAAAGAGCTTCTTGTGCGTTATCATCATTGAGCTTTATTATGGCAAGATAGGTTATGACAATCGAGGCATATGTTCGACCCAGAAAGTCATTGTACCTGTTTGCATGGAGATAAGACAGTCACAAACAAGGAATGTCCCAGTTCACACTAGACTCACAGTGTCCTCATATCCTTGGACAAGTCATAGCATTACTAAAAGACAATCCACAGACAACAAATACAAATAGGTGACGATACCCCATCCTCGCCTTTCTAGTCAAAGACATCCTGGAGATAAAATCTCTAGTCAGAGACATTCTGGAAAAGCTAAAAGACATGTCACCAAAAGATAAAATCAAAAGAAACCAAGACTCGACACCAACATCCCCTGTAGTCCTCAAGTTTAGTGTCTCTTGTCACTTGTATAAGTCTTATTTGATTGTGGTCACAATGTTCACTTTCACAGAAAGGATAGATAGCACTGAACCATAATGTTGTCTGAGTCTGTTGAAATATTTGATTTGTTGAAGCCCATTGTTGCTGTTGTGTCTCATCTGAAATTGACTGAATCCATGAAACTGATACTTTATTGCGGAGAAGATGAAACTTTATTGTGGATCTGTGATGCAAATGTTGCTTTATTGTGGATTGTGCGCGAATAGACTGAAGGAAGCTGGAAGAAACTATACTCCTCAAAACATGTGATGTTCTCAGTTCCACACCCATTACTAGACGTAGGATTTGCCTTAGCCACATATAGGATCTGATTTATTATGTATGAAAAGGAGTGAAAAGGGAGGTTTATTATGAATGGCTAACCAATCTTGGGTAGATCAATAACAAGCCATGATGGGAATGGGTAAGTTTATTATGAACGAATAGGTTGTGAGTGTGTGCAAAGTGAAGTGATGAAAGAGAATCCTAAAGGAGGGAGGAGAAATGTCTCTACGCATGGCGCTGGTGACCCAGTTTTCACCATGGTACTTGCCCAGGGCGCCACCGAAGTGGTTTTCACCATTGGACGAAATTATTTCTCTTTACTTTTTTCAATTTTTCAATGTTTTTTGTGTCACAAGGCGCCTGTTTGCCAGGTTTTCACCAAGTAACGATTTTTTTGTTTTATAGGATCCTCCAAAGGTTCACCCTCTGTAGTTGAGAGCTGATATGCCCCAGATCCATATGCTGCTATAATGATGTAAGGACCAAGCCAATTTGGTTCGAACTTTCCCTTCTTCACTCTGTCTTGCTGATTTTTGGGATTTTCTCTGAGAACTAAGTCGCCTACCTCAAATGTGTGAGGCTTGACTTTGTGATTGTAGCTGCATTGTTCCTTGACTGAATGATGTGTAGCTTGAGTGACTGTCTTCCTTGATGAAGGAACTGAGATAGAATTACTAGTGTGTGGACTACACAGGCCCATATGCGTGTCACCTAAAGAAGTTTGGGCATCCCTGATAACAAAGTCCTTCGAGGAAGCTCCATTAAAGGTCCATGATGTATCGCCAAAAGGGAAAGGATGTGTGGAATGCGTGGATGAGGAATGAAGGCTTATGACTGTGAAAAGAAGTGAAAGTAGGATAGCATGATGGAGACTTAGGATCAACAAGTATGCTTTTTGACTTAAAATTTTAGAGCTTTTGCCCCCAGTTATTTTGATATTAGGGGAGATCAACTCTTGCTCTTTTTGCTTCATAGGATTTTTATCCTTGACTTTGATTTTTGCAGAGTCCAATAGCTTTTGATTTTGATTTGGACTAAAGGACTTTTCTTTATTATTGACTTTTAGATTTTTCTTTTCAAAGCTTGATTTTTGATCCCCAATGAGTAAGGGCTTTTGTAATTCTTGTGGATCCAAGTCTGGAAGTGGAGTGGAAATGGAATGAGTGGATGATATGGTAAAGCTATGTGAGTTATCAAGAGGGCTAGCGATATGCTCAATAGATTCTTCACAGGAACCACTCTTAGGACTATTGATATCAAGAGATGCTTGCACCACTAGAGGAGATTTGCATTTAGACTTAGTAGCCACAACACTAGGTGGTTCACACCCAATTCCTTGGCATTGCAAATTGTTTGTAGGTTGTTCCTGTCGATTGAATACCTTAGGAGATAGTGGGAGTTGATCAACATGAAAGATATACTCACCACATCCCATGTCTTTAATCTTTAACTTTTCTTTTAGCTCTGTTTGCTTTGATGTAGAAGCTTTTAAGGATTCTGGATCCACATATGCTGAAGATGGAATAGCTTCTCGATTAGCTGGAATTGTTATTTCTGATCTAGGTCGTAGATTGTTGCAATATATGAATGGATTTGGATCCGCTTTGACGGTCACTTCAACTCCATTGTGTGGAAACTTGATACATCGATGATATGTAGATGGGACTGCCCTCATTTCATGAATCCAAGGATGTCCTAGCAATATGTTGTATGTGAGATCCAGATCAAGTACTTGACAAACCACATCCTTTGTAACTGGCCCAACTCTGAGAGGTAAGGTGACTATGCCCTTGGATGAACGCTCTTCGTCATCATATGCCTTAATGGTGATTTGATTTGTAGAATTCACAACTTTATCAGAATATCCCAATTGTGTGATAGTGCTTAATGTGCAAATGTTTAGACCTGCTCCTCCATCTATCAGAACTCTTTTTATTCGATGCTTGTGTATGAAGGCTTCAATGTGTAATGGTGAATTATGTGGCTGACTTACAGATGCGTCATCGGCTTCTGTGAAAGTAAGGGAGTGTGGAACGGAAAGGTATCCCACCATGGCTTGAAATTGGTCCACGTTCAGATCAGTAGGAACAACAGTATCTCTCAAGATTTTGTCAAGAATAGCTTTATGTGCGGGAGATATGCGTAATAGCTCAAGGATTGAAATGAGCGCAGGTGTCTTCCCTGACTGTTCTACAAGGTCATACTCAGGTTTGGTTGATGAAGAAGTGATGTTTTTAGTTGGAGCACCTTGCAAAGTGATTTTACCTCAACGGGTTGTAACATGACATTCAAAGGTAGATTCAGAAGAAGATCCAACACCTTTTAGGACAATCTTGGGTCTCTGGGTAGAATTCTCAGACGCTTTGTCCTTGATGATAATGGTAGAGACATAATTGTCCATCGAAATGTGATTGATAGTTGAATCATAGTTATAGGATGCTCTGGTATAGTTGGTTTGATCCTCTGTGGCTTTAGCTTTTCCTTTGTCATGTTTTGGGAATGGTTCCTTAAACATCTCATGTTCTTGATTAGAGGAATGTCCCTCAATCTCAATGTCACCTCTATCAACGAGATCTTGTATGATGTTCTTCAGTCGATGACAATTTCCCGTCTTATGACCCTTGCTCTTATGAAATTCACAATACTCATCATCATTCCACCAATTTGGTTTGACCTTTGGTTCATATGGAGGAAAATCTGGAACTGTGATTACCTTGTTTGCCACTAACTTCTTGAAAACTGACTCAAGTGGTTCTCCCAATGGAGTGTACTTCCTTTGTGATCTGGAAGTTGTTTGAGTGTTCACTTGATTGTTTGCAGAGCTTGATCCCGAAAAGATGAATTTGGGTCGTACTGTGTTGGCATCTACAACACCATCATTGACTGTGTTCTTGTTTTTATTCCAAAATCTTGGCTTGTCTTTTCCTTTAAAGTCATCTTTGTTTTCCTTGAATATTTTAATGACTCCTTGTTCAATTAGGACCTTTTCTGTCGCTAAGCCTTTTTCAATGATGTCCTTGAAGGTGGACAAATAAGGTTTCCTTAAGTCATAACCAATCTCTTTGTTAACATTTTGTGTGAACATTTCTACCATTTGTTTTTGGGGAATTTCACAAGAGCATCTGCTGGCTAGATTTCTCCATCTTTGTAAGAATGATGCAAAAGATTCTCCCTCTTTTTGCTTGGTGTTGCACAAAGTAGTGACTGATATGTCTGTCTCTATGTTGTAGGAGAAATGTTGAATAAATGCCTCTGCTAAGTCACCCCATGACTTAATTCTAGGTGGAAGTTGGGAGAACCATTCCATAGCTTGATTGCCTAAGCTTTGTGGGAATAATCTCATCAAATATGTCTCTTCTGCTGCTACCTCAATGCAAGCTGTGAAAAACTGTCTTATGTGTGCCTTAGGATCCCCTTTTCCTCTATACTTGTCAAATTTAGGCGTCACAAAATGTGTAGGAAATGGAGGCATTGGAATGCTCTTGTCAAATGGATAAGGACATATGTCTCTCATTGTGTATGTTGGCTTCGGTGTATTTATGCCCTCCATTTTCTTTTGTAAGTCCCTGATTTGTTGTTCCAAACTGCTCTTAGGTGGAGATCGACTTCTTGGACCATACCCCATGCTTGAGGCACCAATTGGAGGAGGAGCATGTTGCATATATGGATGATATTGAACATACACATGTTCATATGGAGGAGGTCTGTAGTAATGATGTGTATGTGGACCACTTGGTATAGATTCATGTTGAGGAACACCATATCTATTTTGTGCATGTATACCATACTCTACAGGCATGTCATGTTCTATTGTATTGCCCCCAAATTTGACATGAGGTTTCCTTGTGTCCAAATTTTGAGCATGCCTTGGAATATCCCATTGCTTTGGTGGTTGATCCTTAGCATTGATATGTGATTGAGCATATTTTTCTCCATAAGACTTCCATAATGGTCTACGAAGGTAAGTATCATATGTTTGACCATGTGTATGTGGTACCTCTGGTTTTTGAAGCAAAGCTGATGGTGATTCAGGTACCATGTGTGGTCCTCTATTTCCTTCACTATTAGGTCTCCTTTGATCCATGTTGGAGTGAGTTTGTTGCAAAGGTCTATGTTCCATTATTTGAGACATGTCAAAATCATGAGGTATCTTGGCTCCACTTTGTGCCATCATGTGTAAGAAGTATTGTCTATCTCTCCTCATTATTTCCTCAACCAATCGATTGAAATGGGGATTCATAATGGATTCTTCCACATCTGCTGAATGTATTGATAAGTTGTCCAAATTGTCATTGTGTGTAGCATTGTTGTTTAGAGTGTCCATGTTCTCAACATTTGGGATGTTTCTATAAGCCTCCATGTCCGGCAATGTAGTGTGATCAGTATTGAAAAATAAATCATTGTCATACTCATAAGAACTCATGTTTGCGGACTCTTGAGCTTCTTTAGTTTCTCTCCTAGATTTTTGAAGACGGGTTTCAACCATGAACTAGGTATTAACCAAGATGTGTGAGACTAGATGAAAAATGGAAAGAGTATGGAAGACCAAGAGTTGGATGAAATGTAAATGAGTCTGAAGTGTACTTGCAATGTCCAAAGTGTAAGACCAAGTATGTATGTAGTAGAGCAGGTGTGACTTCCAAAGAGAGGATAGTTTCTCTTGATGAGGTAAGCTGACCTTGACCCTAAGTAAGACCAAATGAGACCCAAAGGTAAGAAACCTTGATGAGGGACCACTTAGCAAAGTGTTGTTGTATGTAGTGTGTTGACAAAGTATGATGAGGACAAGCAAGTGACCTTTTGACTCAAGTTTAGACAAGTATGAATGTAAAATGAGATGTGAAGAAATGATGGACTATGTGAGACCCAAGGACAGGTTGAATGCTAGATGAAACCTGAAGAAACAACCTAGGAAGCTCAAGTATTCCGAAACTGATTTCTTTTGTTTGCTGGACTGTGAAATTTTTCTTGCAATTTTGAACACAGACGCGACTGTATACTTCACAGACGCGGTTTCCGGACACAGACGCTACTCTGTTTAACATAGACGCGCTTCTGAGATTCTCCTGTTTATGTTTGCTGGACTGTAACAGTTTTTCAATTCTGGACACAGACGCGACTATATACTGCACAGACACGGTTTCCTGACACAGACGCTACTCTGTTTAACACAGACGCTGTTATAAACACAGACGCGCTTAGACAACATAGACGCGGTTAAAACAGACACAGACGCGTTTCTGTAAGTTTTGTGCAATTTTTCCAATCTGTGAAGTTGTTTTGTTGTGACCCAATCTGACTGTTTGACTGATTTTCATGACAAGAGGACACAATGTTGATGAGGACCCAATGTTTGCAAGTGTTTAGACTGACAATGACTCCAAGAAAAGTGTGTTGTTTGATGTAAAATTGTTTTGCATACACTTGAAGACATAAAAGACACAATGTTTTGCTGTTTGGTCTTGATTGTTTGAATGTTTAACATAAGTCAAGCACAATTCTTATGGCTGGCCAAGACAATGGTTGTTGATCCCACATAGGGTTTTACCCCCAAGGCTACGCTATTAAGAGCGGATACTTAGATGCTTGACCTCACTGGATCCACCCTCGGCACTCACTTCTCGGGTCAGCCAAGCATCAGTCCCCACGAAAACTCCCCGTGGTGAACTTTGTATCTCTACTAAGAACCGTATGTGTGTGGGCCGCTACCAGAGGTCCGACCTCCTGCCCCAACAACTAGAAGGATTTGGGCTTCTAAAACAAAAAGGTGCTAGTAAGGGCATCCGTTCGTGTGGCCATACATGCGGCACTTTCAGCTCTGTAAATACAGAAGGCTCCCAGCCGGTAGGGGTTACGCCCTACAAATGATCAAATAAATTTGATCAAACGAGTTTATGGGGAGACATAGTGTCGGTATGAACTAATCAGCACACGTTATCCATAGTTTTCACCATGAATACAGTTGTTTATAGTGGTTCGGAAGAGGTGGGTTTTCCTCGCTACCACTTGGGTCATTCTCTTCTCACTAGTAGTCCTAATGACCACACGGAAAGATAGGCCCTCTAAAGTTTAAACAAAAAGAGCCTATTGCTCAAGACACAAAAGACAATGATTCAATTTTAGTGCACCAATTGAAGTGTTTGCTAGTCTATGAAAACAAGGCACACAATAAAAATCCAAAAACCCTTGCCAAGGATCTGCAACAAAGATTTATTAGTAGTTTGGATTGTTTGAAATAATCACCCCTTCCTGCAAGCACACAAGTTAGGTAAATTTTAGATCCAAAAGACTTTGTGAAATAGGGGCCTTCAATAATGCGTTTTGTTGACCAATTCAAAGATCTGATTCATCATAAAAAAAGACCACCTGTAAAATTTCAAGGGATTTCCAGAAATGTAAGAAAATCCAAAAAATTTGCTAATTTACTCCAAAAATTAATTTTTTATGAAAAATCATAAAAAATTCATATAAAATGCAAAATCGATCCAAAAAATCTGAAATTTTTACTGGAGAGTCTTGATGGTCGTCCAAACTTGCACAAAAAATTTTCTGCAACAAATCTAAGCAGTTTGTGAGATATGAGTAAAATAATGCAAAACCCTAATTTTCAAAGATCTGATTTTTGAGGAATGATTTTGCATCAAATTTAAAATCACAAAGAACAGATCCTATGTATAAATCTTAGAGATTTCCAAAAATATAAGAAAATCCAAAAAATTCGCTAATTTTCTCTCAAAATTAATTTTTTTATGAAAAATCATAAAAAATTCATACAAAATGCAAAATAGATCCAAAAAATCTAAAATTTTTACTGAATCTTTTTGATACTTTTCTTAACCTGCACAAAAACTTTGATGTCAGAATTCGAATTGGTTTGTGAGATCTGATCAAAATAAGGAAAAACCCTAATTTTTAAAGATCCAATTTTTAGGGAAATATTTTGCATAAAAATTAAAATCACAAAAAACAGATCCTATGTATAATTATGGGAGATTTCCAAAAATGTAAGAAAATCCAAAAACTTCTCTTATTTTCTCTCAAAATTAATTTTTTATGAAAAATCATAAAGAAATTCATAGAAAATGAAAATGTGCTCCAAAAATTCTAAATTTTGGCTTGAGAGCTCTTGATACTTTCTTCAACTTGCAAAAAAAATTTGGTGCAAATATTCCTAGCCATTTGTGAGATATGATTGAATCTCTCCAAGATCTTGATTTTGTGTCCAAAACCCTAGCTGCACAAGGTTATTCTCCAAATTGTTTTACAAAATAGCAATATAGGGTTAGAAAAATCTGCAAAAAACACAGATCTAAGAAAAATCCATGTCCTACGGGGCGTGCCAAAATGTATATGGTGAAAATGGATAACAATAATAACAATATTGAAAGACTAAATGAATTCAACCACAAAATCCTAGCCTAACAATCAACAAAGATCCACCATAACATATGAAGATTACCTAAGACAATGCAAATCACATGAAATCACAAAGATTATACCATCACATGTCCAATAGGGTTTTGATCTCCATTCTTCCTATCTCCATTGATCTTGCTTGATATATTTGCTCTCAGATTTTACATGCACAAGAGCTCAACAAAGAACGGAATGTGGTTGCAAGTAGGATCGTAGTGTAGTCAAGTCCTCCAAATTGTTGATTAGGGTTTGATAATGAAGAAGGCATCTCCTTAAATAGAAGACACAATATGAAATGGAGGGATAAGATTGAGAGGTGTAAAAGGAGGTCGGCTATGATTAGAGGGTAGGTAAAAGAAATAATAAAATAATGAAAGGGGTAGGTAGTGTATGAATTAAGAGATGAATGACATGTGTCATGTGTAGAAAAGGCTAATGAATTAATTAAATAAATAAAGATTTATTTAATTAATAGAAAAAGTGAGATAATTAAATAAATAAGATATTTATTTAATTTAGGAAAATGATAATTTAAATAAATAAATGTATTTATTTAAATGAGAAATAAGGCTAGGAGAGGATAAATGAATTAATTAAATAAATAAAGATTTATTTAATTAATAGAAGAATTAAGCTTAGATAATTAAATAAATAAAATATTTATTTAATTAGACATGACAATTTTAGGTGTCTACAATATTTTATTGTTTAAATCATTTTTATGATTTAAATGATAGCAAGTGTATGAGACATGTGGGCACAATTTTAAAAAATGTGGTCCCTGTTATCTATGCTGCAGACTCAGATTCACAGGCTAGGGAATATAGGTTTAAAATAAATCTTAAGATTATTATTTAATAATGTTTTTAAGCATTATTCAATATATTTCTTCGTTGCATGTGAGGTTTTCTAATTGTAATACATCTTGGTAATTGCTTGGGCACTCGGCAAAGATTATTTCTCAACTCAATGAGTGCCGAGTAAAAGATTTTTATACAAGTTTCATGGGCCCACTCAAAATAAGCATAGAGAAAAATATGTATTTCTTGGGGCTCGGTGAAATGGCTTGGGGAACTTCAACGAGCCTTGAGTAAATCTCTTTTGGCCCTAAATATATGATATGGAATGGGGCTGTGGTTTTTGCTCTCGTGAATCTCACGACAACCATATTTGCTCGATTCCTCGCAAAACTATGATCTCAGGGAAGCCATGATTGCAGTGAATGCACGAAGAATTTGTTGAAAGGGCGTTAGAAAACTTTTGACATATATAATGAAAGGTGTATTGACAATATGCACACCTCTTACAAGCATCCTCAATGCCTACACTAACAAAAGAGCCATGGGAGCAAGGCGTGGTCACCATTTGCAATGATGCCTTAAGGCGATAATAGCAGAGAATGCATAGAATGCATTTGTTGTAAAAGGCGTTAGAAACTTTCAATCAATGTGACGACAAGTGCAAAACCATCAGCCATGGTCCTTAGCGCTTCTCTGCTTGTGTAGATAGGGGAATTTTATTAGGGTATCGATATCCATAAAGTAATCATGATAGGGATTTTGTCGAATATTGCAAATGTAATCCGTTCGGGCAGACATGAAAGCAGAATGGGGCTATGAAATAAGATATCTACCTCCATCAAAAAGGTAGAAGAGTCTTAGCAAATATTATGGATGGAAATATTCTGCAGATATGAATGAAAAACGAAGGATATTTTAAGAGATTGCAAGTTTACAAAAGTGCATAATAAATTTTTTTTACCCTATTTTAAACAAGTGAAATTGCAAGTAGTAAAAATGTGGTAAATTTATTCTACCAATTTAAGGTAAAAAGGGATGAAACATTGGAGTGGATTGTTTCTACCTCGGGTAACTATTTTCACATGATGCATAAAGGGGGAGAATTAAGTTTTAGTTATAGGTTGTTTTCCACCAGTAAACACCAAAAAAGAAATGTTTTTGAAAAAGAAAAGATATAAAATGAGTTCCCAATGTGCAACAAATAAAGTAATTTCTCCTAGAGGTAAAGGTGCAATGTTGTGTTTTACTAAAAGTGAAATCAAGATAGAAAGTAAGGAAAGTGTTTTAATTTAGGGGTAAAGTGAAAAATGAATGAGAGTGCATTCACGAGAAAGGTTGTTTGCAAACAGAGGAATATTTTTTAGTCAAACAATTTAAAATGTGCAGATCAAGGTAAAAGGGCAGAATGCTTTTCAATTGTCGAGAGAAGATAGAAGAAGGTACATGATGACTTTGTAAACCTGATTTTGGAAGGACAACTGTCTAAAAAGAGGATATTCTGGAAGCTTATGTTCTTTCTATTAATTCTCCATTCTTCTTCTTTTTGAGGGTTCTGTAATTTTTCATTTTCCAAGCATGTAAATAAGCTAGTCTTGAGTTATAAGTTGTAGGTTAGGTGTTTTAATACAGTAGTTTGATTTTATGAGCAGGTGCATCAATGTTTGGGATTGTAGTGTTACTGTCATAAAATTGTCCCCAAATTTGTATACTTTTGGTCATATGAACTGAATACCTTCAAGAGGTTGTAATTTACCTTTACGGGTTATTTGTAAATGTATTGTTTGATCGCTGCTCTCTTTCAAGGAGAGAGTTAAATCTCTTTGTTTAGACAACTATAATCTCATTTTGTATTCAAATCCATACAAATTTTTGAATATCAAGGGTATTCGAAAATTATCTTCACAATTTTTTATGTGATACCAATGTTTATTCATGATTTTCTTCCAAGGGAAGAATTAAAAGCTTTGAGTGAATGTTTGTGGGTTTTGATGCACATATTGGATTTGTAAGAAGAATTTAAATGACAAGAAAAGTGAATTTGTTGATGTAAGGCATTAACATCTGAAATGCACTGATTGAGTTCCACTTATTTATAAAATGTCTACTTTGGTTTCATATTTGACTCTATGACTTGGGATCAAGCACTGGTCTATTGAAGGCTTGGTGTATTTCTAGAAACTAATCAAAATTATCACAACCCTTCTATATCCTCTTGTTGTTAGGTGTAGGTTTTAAATTATCTACTCTCATAGATAAATAAATGATACAAAACCAGAGTTAAGCCTATTCTGGATTTAAATCGTGTGTATTATGATTAAATGGATTGAGAGCAATCTGCTTAAATGTAATACTATGCTGAAATGTATGGGAATCTAAGAGTATTGCCATGGTCTACCCACCTAGGTCCTGTAGAGCCTAAAGTAAAGAGGAAATTGCTTATTTCCTATTAATTAGCCAAATCCTATGTTAAGATTGAGTATAAAGTTTGGCTACCATTTAGGTCTGAGCATTTTGTTGATTTGGGGAACCAACACAATACTCAAAAGAAAAATAATGAGAAGGATAGACTCGGCTATGAAAGAGGAGAAAATTCAAAAGGAAAGGAGAAGATTGAAGATACTAATCACATTCCGAATCGGAAGAACATCAAACAAAACAACATAAAGAATGATAGGAGATCCATGTATTCCTTAAATGACAACTATTTTTCATGCAATAAATTTGGACATAGAGCTAGTGAATACAAAAGTCAAACTAGTAATCAATCGAGTAACTTTAGATACTACTCTTGCAATAAGTTTGGGCATAGAGCTACTGAATACAGATGTAGGATAATGATGAATGACTATAGAAACTGCAATGATGAGAAATTAAGGTTTCCACCATAGGAGGTATGAAAACTTCTAGACTTATGGAGCACTACATTAAAGAGGGGTGAACCTAATAGATCTAGCTAGAAATCAACAAGGATATGGCTAAACATTTTAATTAGATTTAATAGGTTTGGAGTTGATACCCTCTTTTAAGTTGAATTGTTGAAATGCTGAAATTAGGGTAACTATGTTGAAATTGAAGCAATTATACGCAAACAATGAGCAATTCATCAGATTGAGCCATAAACCTAGATCTGAGTAATGTAAGAATATTCGAATCTATTCCTAGAAGGAGGTCCTGAAATGTTGGGACCGTTGTGCCCATTGCATCAGTCCTCTGCACTTTTTGTCGTCCAAAAGGGAACATGTTTGTCTTTGTAAATAAAACCAATCCTGAAAATCACAGCTCCATACCTATTTTTTAAACATAGAAAGAAGGGAAAAATGGTTGGGAATAGGGGTTTGCCTAAGTCAAATCCCGGTTTAGGAATTAACCTTGAAGGAAATATTTTAAATACTGAAATAAATAATGGAAGGATATACCTTTGATCTGCAATTATTGATAATGATGCTTTGCTTCTTGAATGTAATCACTTGTGTTGTATGAAATGGCATGAACATGCTAAAACCCTAATCACACACAAATGCTTGCATATGAATGATGTAATTTTTCTCCACAATGGTTGAATGAAGAATATGCAGCCTTGAAGATCTCTGAATATGCTTGATAATGAATTCTTGAATGCTTTAGGTCGAATACTTATGATGCTTGGAGTCTTAGAATTGCTTAGATGAAAATGAGTTGAGAAGGATTCTTTATATAGGGATTTCATAATTGAAATCACCTTTAGGCTGACTTGGAATTAATATATTTTTGCATAGAGATAAATTTGAATAGGATAAGATCGCCTAATCATCCTCCTAAAATTCAAGGAAAAAAGCATGGGATCGGTGTGCCAGGTGCCCTAGTCCAGACCACTTTTTTTTGAATTTCTAGGGATGCAAGCTATAATGATTTTAATGCTAAATACATCTTGATGACTCAACCCAAGCTGTGTAGATATGCGAAATATGCTTTGAGAGCTGAGATTAGGGTATGATTAAGGATAAATCAAGATAAAATGATAAATGACACACCTAGAATTAAGGGCCCAAATAAGAGTGTGATGATGTTATAAAGTGGAATAAGACCCATAATATTAAATTAATTATTAATTAATTACAATAAAGGTCCTATAATGTATAGAGGAAAGGGAAATACTAAAATAGGTTCTAGGAGAGTGTGAAATTAGACACACTAATAAAGGGTATATAATTTATAACGCTATAGAAACATGAGTTATAATTAGTCTTTCAATGAAGCATGCTATGGTTGCAATATTTATGGACATAATATTAGTGTAGGTTTTTTATTTTCCTTATGTTAGGGGGTATTTATTTTTCCTACACATATATTATTTAAGCTTGCTTAGGTTAATAGGAGTGGTTTATATGAGGACATGTGGCGAAATACTTCAGGTACATGTGTAACTCTCCACCTCACATGGGTAGTTGAGTTACACACCCTCTTTTGGCTTGTTGTGCCCCCTCTCATAACCACTATTTTGTCATTTTCTAAGTGGGTTATGGGATAGTTGAGTTTCACACCCTCTTTTGGCCTTATGTGCTAACTTTCTCAACTCCTTTTTTGTCTTTATGTAAGGAGGTTATGCCACATGTTTTGGCATTTACCAAGAAGGTAAAACCTCCCACTTTTTATGGGGAATAGGAGTTAATGCACCCCTTGGATGTATATGCTTATATTTTTCTATATAATAAGCACTATACTCTCACCTTCACTAGTCAAGTAGGTGAAGTGATAGCTCGGTGAGAGTCTTCTCCAAATTCTCCTCTTTGTCTCTATTTATCTCTCATATTGAAATTATCTTCATTCAGCTATTTTGATCTTCGATCATGCATTGTGTGAGGAGTTGCATGTGATCTACGACCGACATCAGATCTTGGCTCAATTCTCACTTCTCGCAGAATCTCACATGGTATCAGAGCTTATTGTCTGGTATAGCTCATTATTTTTATTTATTTATTTGAGGGATTTGAGACTTTTATATAGCTAATATTTTCCTTAAAAACTAAGTATTCTCTTCTCCTACATTCTCGTGTGATCTGGAGAATCAGAATAGTTTAAAGGAAAATAGCTTCTAGTTAAATCTGGTTTACATGTATGTGTTCTTGTAAGATCTGGGTGATTGCAGCTTTGTGGTAATATTGGAAGCTTAATAAGAATTTCCAGAGTGTCCATAAGGCTTGACAAAGTCAAAAGTGACTTTTACTTCACCAAAATTAGAGTTTGGAGGACACAGTAAAAAAATCAGAGTAATTTTTTTTTTACTGGAGCTGTTTTCACTTCGGCTTTAGTGTTCCAACTTCTGTTCACTTTCACAAAAAATGATTTTTGGGTTTTCTTCCCAGCATTGAAAAACTTTTGGGTTTCGGGTGTTATTTTTAGAAAATTAATAAATTTTGCATAAATTGACCTTGAATAGGGCCTAAGCCATTTTTCTATCAGAGAAATTCAACAACCTTTCTTAAAAGTTACACAACTTTTGCCTCAGGTGTCAGAGTTTTGTAAAAAAATACTTGACGGAAAGCTAGAAATGAGAACTCTCCATTATTGTAGGTCTAATTGAAATTTTTTGCCTTTGTCTATCAGATATTAAAGGTTGTATCAGTTGCTTTGTTTTCTCTTCAACTGGTCATATCTTTCTCCTCACAACTCTATTTTTCAAAAACTAATAGTTGTTGGAAAGGTATTGAGATAAATTAAACAGTTATAAGGCTAATTTGTTTCAAATCTTGTCTCAAATTATTTGTATTTAAAATCTCTATTGGTTTCTTAAAAGAATTGTAATATGATAAAAATCCTTGTAAATGCACTAATTATAAAGTGCCAACCTTGTAATATTTGGGGGGGGGGGGTGATTTCTGAGACTAGTGAAAAGGGGGGGTGTCTCTTGTGCCTTCTTTCTTGCACTTTTCTTGATTCTTTGCAATCTTCTTTTCTACTATCATGGATGCATCTATAGTTCCACTTTTAACACCATATAATTATTTTGAATGAAAATCTAAGATGATAATATATCTGAAAAGACATGGATATCATCGTGTTACTATGGGACTTGAAATTGAACCTCAAGATACTACAAAAAAGATTAAATGGTTTAATAAATGTGATGAAGCTTTTGGTACTCTATGTATGTCAGTCTCTCCAGGCCTTCTTTTTCACATTGAATCTGCCACTACACCAAATGCAGTGTGGACCACTTTGGAAAATCTCTTTGGTAAGCATGATGAGCTAAGAGGTCATCAGTTAGAGAATGAACTCATAGGGTTGAATCCAACCAATTTTGATACTATACAAGACTTCTTCACTAAACTTAAGTCTGTAAGATTGCAGTTGGAACGGTGTGGAACTAAGAAAGATGATAAGCAACTGATCTTGAGTATTCTTTCTAAGCTTGGTCTTAACTATTCAGTGTTTGTTTCTACATTCTATAATACAAAATGTGCCCTAGGTACCACATTCAAAATTCCTTCTCTGGATGAATTTGTTGCAGAACTCATTAGGGAGAAAGACAAATTGGTTCAAATGGGTACAATAAAACCCTCTAAGTCACATGCCTTAGTTGTAAATCAAGGCACAAAAGAACAAAAAGGGTCTAGTAAGCAAGATAAGAAACAAAAGAACCAAGGAGAGAAGAAAAAAGATTAGAAATCTGCTACTTCAAAAGCAGATAATCAGACCTCTTCATCAAGAGGTGAACAACCTAAGAAGGAGAGGGTCAAGTGTTCTTATTGTAAGAGGCTTGGTCATGATGAACATAAGTGTTTAAAGAAACAAATTGATCACCTTTCAAATCTTCTTGAAAAGAATAATATCAAGGTGCCTGATTCAGTAAAACAGAGTTCACCAGAAGGATCTTCTAAGGATACAGATAAGAGTAAAGGGAAAGGAAAGGGTAAGGCCCTAGTTGTTGTTGCTTCACAACCCAATTCTTGGATAATTGACTCAGGTGCTTCGCACCACATGGCTTCTTCAAAAGATGATTTCACCTCTTTAGAGCCATGTTCTATGCCTTCCATACTAATGGGTGATGACACTCCTGTTGAAGTGCATGGGAGAGGGTCTGTTGATGTGGGCAAAGGAACATTTAAGGATGTCCTTTGTGTTCCATCTTTATCAACTAATCTCCTATTTGTTTATCAGATCACTCACACTGGTTCTAGCAAGCGAGTTGAGTTCACACCAGATACAGTGGTAATCAGCGAAATGCATAATGGGTCTACTATTGCTGTGGGAAAAGCAGATTATCAATCCAGATTATATCAGTTTTCTCACTTTGTTCTTGACTCTCCTTCGACAGTTTTACTCACTCATGCAGATGAGATTAGTTGTTTGTGGCATCAACGATTTGGCCACTTGAACCATTGTTACTTGCAACAACTCAGTAAATAGGACATGGTTTCAGGGTTGCCTTCTATTCAATTTTCTGATGGAGTTTTCCAGGGATGCATTCTTGGTAAGCATCCTGAGGAGAAGTATGATAAAGGCAAAGCATGGAGAGCTCCACAGCTATTGGAGTTGGTACATAGTGACTTGGCAGGACCATTTCCACAACCATCTTTTAGCAGGGCTAGATATGTCTTAACATTTATTGATGACTTTTCCAGATTTACATGGGTTTACTTTCTCAAACAAAAGCCTGAGGTATTTGAGAATTTTCTAGATTTCAAAGCTTTTGCAGAGAAACAATCTGGGAAGTTCATCAAGATTCTGCGTATAGATAATGGGGGTGAATATGTTAATAATTAGTTTGAATAATTTTGTGCTTCAGAAGGTATTAACATGTAGCACACAGTTCCATACAGCCCTCAGCAGAATGGTGTCACAGAACGGAAGAATAGGTCCTTGAAGGAGATGGCAAATTGTATGATTCACTCCAAGTCTTTGGCACCTTAGTATTGGGCAGAGGCCATCAATTGTGCATGTTACATCCAGAACCAAGTTCCTCATAAAGCTGTGAAGGGGGTAACTCCTTTTCAAGCTTGGACCGGTCGAAAACCTATAGTTAAGCATTTCAGAGTGTTTGGTTCTCTTGCATGGGCCCACATTCCAGCAGAGAAACGCAAGGCTATGGATCTACAGAGCAAGCCTTGCATATTTGTTGGGTATCCAGATGATGTCAAAGGGTATAGACTTCTCCATCCCTCTACACATGAGTTGTTCATTGAGAGGAGTGTTCATTTTGAGGAGAGTTCTTCTATTTCTTCTCATACCACTTCTCCATGCACGATCACATTGGAGACATTGCATGATGATGACAGTTCTTCTAAGGATCTTAATCCTCCTAATCCTATTGAGGAGTCTTCTTCCTCCACTTCAAATGGTGACAGTGATGGTGAGGATTCACATTCTTCTCATAGTCATCCTTTAGAGGTTGATGATTCTCCCCCAGACTCTCCAGCTTCAGTGCCTCTTTGGGCTCGACAAACTTTTGAGTCAATAGGAGATTGGCTTGGTGATCCATCAGATTCTAGAAGAACTAGGTCACAATTTCAGCAAGCTCCACATCTCTTCATTGCTTCAACTTCTGATCCACAGTCTTTTCGAGAAGGTACAAGTGTTCCCGAATGGGATGCTGCAATGCAAGAAGAGTTTAATTCCTTGGAAAGGAATCATACACGGGATTTAGTTCCTCTTCCTAAGGGAAGGAAACTTGTTCGATGCAAGTGGATCTATCGAACAAAATTTGCAGTAGATGGGTCAGTTGATAAGTATAAGGCTCACTTGGTAGCAAAAGGCTTTTCCCAAGTTCCAGGGGTTGATTACTCTGAGACTTTTGCTCCAGTTGCTAAGATGAATTCCATCCAGCTTGTCCTTTCTATTGCTGCAACCCATTGTTGGGAAGTTCATCAGATGGATGTGAAGAGTGCATTTCTTCATGGTGACCTTCAGGAGGAAATCTATATGGAGCAGCCACAAGGGTTTGTTCAAGATCCTTCACTTGTGTGTCGACTTCGAAAGTCTCTCTATGGCCTCAAACAAGCTCCTTGAGCTTGGTATGCCAAGATGGACTCCTTCCTTCTGACAGTTGGTTTTACTCGATGCCATTCTGATCCGAACATCTACATTCTGCACCAGGATGATACTCTCACATTTCTAGTTCTCTATGTTGATGACTTGTTGATCACAGGGAGTCACTCATCCACCATCAAGGTAGTGAAAACTGCTCTACATGATAGATTTCTGATGTCAGACTTGGGTCTTCGACATTACTTGGGAATTGAGATTACTCAATCTTCTTTAGGCATCTTTCTTGGACAACCCAAGTATGCACTCGATATGCTCTCTAGATTTCGCATGGCTGATTGTAAGCCTGTACCTACTCCTTTTTTGTCTGGGGTCAAACTTGAGGCTAAGTGCTCTTCACCCTTGGTTGATAGCACTTTATATCGATAAATTGTTGGGAGCCTCATCTACTTGACTCATATGAGACCTGACATTTCATATGCGGTGGGCATGGTCTCTAGATTCATGCAGTTGCCACATGAGTTGCATTGGAAAGCAGCTAAGTGGATTCTCCACTACATTCAGGGTACCCACAATTATGGAATTCAGTATGCAGCAGACATGGATATTGACTTGGTGGGATATACGGATTCAGATTGGGCGGGTGATTCTCAGGATCGCAAATCCAATTCAGGGTATTGCTTCTCACTTGGTTCTGGTCCAGTTTGTTGGTCGAGTAAGAAGCAGTCTGCAATTGCTCTTTCATCAACAAAGGCTGAGTATCGAGGGGCAGTTAATGCCACCACTGAGGCTATTTGGCTTCAGAATATTCTCACTGGGTTTGGTATTCCAGTTAGGAAGCCTACTATCATCTTTTGTGATAATTAAAGTGCTATATAGATCTCAAGAAATCCAGTTCATCACCAGAGGACGAAACACATTGAGATACATATGCACTATATTCGGGAGCTCATTCAGGAAGGCATCATTGATCTTAAGTATTGTTCTACAATGGAGCAAACTGTGGACATCTTCACCAAACCCTTCACCGAAAGCAAGTTCCTTCATTTGCGATCACTGCTTGGGATACGATAGGTGTCTACTTCAAGAGGGACTTCTTAGTCCTCCTTTCTTTCTCTCCTTATTTAGGGGGGGGGCTATTCCTCTTATGGGGGGCTTCTTCTTTTGGGGGGGCTATCTATGTACATGGGTACCTAACATGGTTGCATTTGCCGGGACCCATATTTTCACCCACCTAAGCTACGCTTAAGGGGGGTGTTAGTGTAGGTTTTTTATTTTCCTTATGTTAGGGGGTATTTATTTTTCCTACACATATATTATTTAAGCTTGCTTAGGTTAATAGGAGTGGTTTATATGAGGACACATGGCGAAATACTTCAGATACATGTGTAACTCTCCACCTCACATGGGTAGTTGAGTTACACACCCTCTTTTGGCTTGTTGTGCCACCTCTCACAACCACTATTTGGTCATTTCCTAAGTGGGTTATGGGGTAGTTGGGTTTCACACCCTCTTTTGGCCTTATGTGCCAACTTTCTCAACTCCTTTTATGTCTTCATGTAAGGAGGTTATGCCACATGTTTTGGCATTTACCAATAAGGTAAAACCTCCCACTTTTTATGGGGAATAGGAGTTAATGCACCCCTTGGATGTATATGCTTATATTTTTCTATATTATAAGCACTATACTCTCACCTTCACTAGTCAAGTAGGTGAAGTGATAGCTCGGTGAGAGTCTTCTCCAAATTCTCCTCTTTGTCTCTATTTCTCTCTCATATTGAAATTATCTTCTTTCAGCTATTTTGATCTTCGATCATCCGTTGTGTGAGGAGTTGCATGTGATCTACGACTGACATCAGATCTTGGCTCGATTCTCGCTTCTCGCAGAATCTCACACATAAATCAGTTGAGTGTAGGTCAAACCAGATATTCAAAAATAACAACATGAATTATGGCAAGTTTGAAAGAAGATCAGTTTCTTATAACTGTAATAAGATAGGTCATATCACAAAACACTATAGAAGCATAACATAGAAGTCTAATAGCATGACAAGGAAAATCAATATTAACCAAGAAAGATATATAATGAAGAAGATTCAGGTGAAGAAACTAGAGGACAAGACTAAAGTGAAAACTTAAGTTGAGTCTGCATCTATGGAAGCTATTGTACCTTCTTTCAAAAACTGATTAGACAACAAGGTTTGAGGGGGATATTTGAAGGAGTATCATACGAGACCTCAAGTGTTTTCAATATTTTAGTGTTTAGAATAGAATTTTTGGTGATTTCTAGATACTATGTTGAGTCTTTAGTTGGAACAAAGTTTTTATTATCTTTTTACGGTTTTTGTGCATTTAATGTTAGTACACTAAAAAGTGGATATATTGGTCTTTCAAGCTCATTTTCTCCACTTGCAATTTGATATTTTGAGAGCTCTCGTGAAAAGAAGCAAAAAAGTGCATCCTATATTGAAAAAGTAAACCCTAGTTACAAACACGATATCAATTCCAATTGTTGTCAATGATTCTCTCAAGCCATCACCTGTTTTGAAGCCATTTCCTTATGTTGCAGCTATAAAGGATAAAGAAGGCACATTTTCTAGCGTGCCAATTCATTGTTTTATACATTGAAGATGTTCAAGCTTATATGCATGTAGAAATTAGAGAAGTAAGTCATGGATGTTTCATTGAACTCTAGGAGAAAATATTCAAAACTAATGGGATAACTCTCAAAAGAGTATCAAAATATCACCAAGTCAGGGTTAGGTATATAGAGGGTTCTTCTCAATTTTTCTTATGATCCCAATTGGACAAGGGTTATTTAAAAGAAGAATTCATGGAGATACCATGTACTTAGACAAACCCTACTATCATCATGCTTGAAATCATCAGGAATCTGAGGCTAATTAGACTAAAAGGATGAATCACAAGAATCCTTAACTAATTAAATCGATTCTAAACACAATTCAATGAAATAAATGAAGGAAATAAGAAGATTAAATGAATTAAAACTCCCTATTCTCCACTTGTGCTTCCATTGTTCTTATCCATTATTGTTGATGTAGATGGCTCTTAGGTATTGCACTTGATTTCCTGCATAAGATAAGCAACAATATTGAAGACTGGGATTCTAGACTGAGTTGAGAAAAAGAGGTTGAATTTATAGATTTTCAACACAAAGGGGGTGAGAAATAGAACTCAAGTGTTGATTCATAGATAACTAATTTTGATTGATCAGTGAACTCAATTGATTGATTTGTTAACTCATTTGATTGAGTAGTCAAGTGGATTGATTGAAGAATGAACTGGATAGATGGATTAGTCAACTGACTTGATTGATTAGTGAACTAAATAGATTGAGGAAATGACTCACTTGATTGATTAGAAGACTGAATAGATTAAGGAGATGACTCACTTGATTGATTAGAAGAATGAATAGATGGATTAGTCATAAAAAGGTGATTGAGAGTTAAAAAGGATGATTGATGAGTTAACTGAGTTAACTGATTTGATCAATCAGTTCTAATTTTAGCATGTGTTGTAGGAATTTGAAATTGAATTTGATTTTCATCTTCAATTTGGATTTGAATTTGGTCATTCGGATGCTGAAATGCACATGAAATTAAGTGAAATTCAGATTTGGGGAAATGTGAATTTGGAAATATAAAATTAGCTGAAATGAAGTGAAATTCAAATTTGGGAGAAATGAGATTAAATTAGATGGAATTATCATTTGGGGAAATGGAAGAATTTAATTAATTAATTTAAATAATTTAAATGAAATTATTTGAACGTAGGAAATTGAATTAATTAAATAATAAAGATTATTTAACTAAGGAATAAATCATAATTAATTAAATAATTGATATTTAATTAATAATTGAGATAGGGTTAACTGATTAAAATGATTTGAGAATAGAAATAGAATAATTAGGAGTGCTAAAGGGTGATGATTAGAAGGAATAGGTAGTTTAATCAAAGAATTAAATAATTACTTAATTAAATAGATGAATAATTAGTGTAGAATTAATGATACATTTTTAGGTGTCTACACATACAAGATTAAAAAGAATGACATTAGGGCTTTGACTGACCTTTGTGAGATAACATGAGCAAAGACAGATGAAAGAGCAATGACAATTGAAGATATTACTGGCCCAAGAGTCAAATATGCTACAAAGGTGCTTGTGTATAAGATATATTTTCAGAATTGTGAGCGTACCACAACTACGATTGCCATTCACATTTCTTTTCAAATAGTTGTGTGTGGAGATCAATTTGACCTCTATGAAATTTTGTATGAACAATTCATGGAGAATATGGAGAAGACGAGGAAAAGTAAGTATTTGTTCAAATTCATATCTTTGATTATTTGTCTTGGATTTATGTATCTGAATGAGCTTCCTAGAAGGGATAATTATGTATGGGAGAAATCCACACCCATTGAAGCACAAATGGGGTTGTATATCAAGGGTTTTGACAGTCAAACCTAAAAAAGAGAAATCAGATGATGGTTTGTGGACTTTAAGGCAAATATTTAAGAAAGGTACAAATTTCCTCCGAATATAGTATTTAAATACAAGGAGACTTTCACCTTTCTAGTTAGTAGAGATTGTTGGAAATTGACACTCATTTGATTGGTTTCATATGTTGTCATTGATGGCAACATGTTTAGGCTTCATTCTTTGGTTTGGTACGTCATCGACACCGACAGGTATCTTCACTAGTAGGAAGGACTTTATGGGTACTAGCATTGGAGGCCGACATCATTGGGAGATTCGACAATCGACAATTCATTTTGTTATATATGTAATGAGCCGATATGTATAATCATTTTGTAATATCTATGTAAGTCGACATGAGTCATGAAGGATTGTAAGGGTATATAGGTCAATTGTTAGATCATTTTGATGTATGATGTAGAGTATGATGTTTGTAATGCGAAGATCACGTATATGAGGTTTGTAGATGATTTTGGATGCACTCACAGAGTGAAGGTTATTCTGGTAAGGGTTTAAGGGTTACAGAACCAGAACAGTCAGAGCTTGAACTGGAACTCAATCAGGCATAACAGATGCATTAAATGAGTTCAGTTTTATGTTTTCATATTCAAAGTGATTGTAGTCAGTGAGACACCTTTGTGTTGAGCAGTGTGTTGTATGTGATAAGCCTTCCTGCATGTGTAGGCCCCCATATTATGTAATATCTTTTCATATGGCTAGTGGATTGATACTGTGGGTCACAAATTTCATTGTGGTTTTTCCTCTTTGAGGTTTTCCACGTATAAATTCTTTGTATTATGGTGTTCATTTGTATGATTGGTTCATTGATTGCTTTACTTCTTTCAATTATATATGTACTGGTTTACCACTTGGTGAATGCATGTTATAATAAGGTTAAAATTGAACAATCTAGCAGAACACTGATTCACCCCCCCCTCTCAGTGTTCTTGGATTCCAACAATTGGTATCAGAGCCTTGTGCCTCAAAGGAAGCCTAATAGCTTGAGGAAGATCCTGAATCCGGAATCCATGGATATGAGTATGGAGAAGCAACTTGAGGCAGCACTTGAAGATTATGATGCTGAAAGGATGAAGAACTTGAAGATACAAGAGGAATTGAATTCTACCAAGGAATTCATTCTTATTCTACAGTAAATTCTGCCAAGGAATTCATCCTTATCCTACAGGAGAGGTTGTCATCTATTCAAGCTAGGAGGAAGGAACTTCTGTAAAAATAGGATATTGAAGAGAAAGATGCCCTTAATTAAAAATGTCAGAAGTTGAGTCAGGAGAATATGGTCATGAGGAATGAAATGCAAGCCCTAACTATGAGGATGTCAAAGAAGATTGAAGACCATAAGATGAATGAAGACAAACTTGGGAGATCTCTGAAAGACAAATATGAAGAATGCATCTAGTTGGCTCATGAAAATGATATGTTGAGAACAAAAATAGTGCAATCCCAAAGAAGTGAACAAGAACTTGAAAGATAGATGACAATCTTAAGAGATGATTAGACTATTGCAAGTGAGTACGAGGACAAATTGAAGGTTAGTTGAGCACAACTTGATGAATTATTGAAAAGCCAATGACAGAATGGAGATTCCAATGGACTTGGATTTGAACAAGGTCAAAGCTCCGATACTGAAAATGAAGATCAGAACCAGAAGACACCAGTAAGGCAACTTAATGCATACAAATTCAATGGTATATGTTTTTTTTGTAAAAAATTTGGTCATATGGCTAGGCAATGTAGAAATAAAGTAAATCAAAACTATAATTCTACTCCCGTTCAATGTTCTAAATGCAATAATATGGTCATAAGACATAAGATTGTAGAATGAATGTAAAATGTCATGCATGTAGAAAATTTGGACATATGTCTAATCAATGCATATCAAGCAATTATACCAGTTATAGCAAAGCAATTCAAAAGAACAATATTACATGCTATGCATGTAACAAGATTAGACACATAGCTAAGTTTTATAGAAGCCGAAGTCCACTGGTTAGAAATGATGGATCAAATGATAAAGGGAAAGAAAAGATCAATGAAATTCGGCAAGATCATACTAAGAAATGGGTCAAGAAGTCAGATGATCAACTAGCAGATGCAATTGCTCAGGTTACTCAATCGATAGAGGAGATTGCTCCTGCACCGACTGGAAGCTCATCTGGTAATTGAGGCAGATGCCTTAGGGGTAGAAAAATTTCATGAAAATGTTGCATAAGCCTCAAGAAGGAGATGTGGAAGATGTTCCAGACATTGGAAAAGGTTTATACGGTATGGAGATGTTCGATTGAGATCCGATATGTTCCACCAGAAGTCATTCATATCAATGGCGGATTAGGGTTTTTTGAAGGTTAAAAGGTTGAATCCACTTCATTTTTTATCACCTTGCATTCAAAGCGATTAAGAGTGATATAGAGTGAGCCTAAGGCAATTGAGTGCGATTAGAAATCTTCATTAGCGACTAGAAATCTTCATTAGCGATTCCACCAGCACTCGGAAGAATTATCTAGGGTTATTCACCGACAACCATTTCTCGGGTATTTATTGCAATCATCTTTCATAATGGAAGCTGGATCATCCTCTGCACCTACTTTCATTACAAATCCAACTGTTGTCAAGGTTAAGGATCATCCCAGACCAATTTTCAAGCAATGCTCGCATATTGCCACCTTGGATGATTTGGTTGGCACATTTTTGCGTGTTCTGGAATGAGTTGTTTATGTGGAAGACATTAGAGCATATATTCACTACCACATTGAGGATTTAGGTACCAGTGACATCAAGAAATATATATGAATGAGTTGATGGGTGACTCCGGAAAGATCAAGCCCGAGTATAAGCACATTGGGGATCTAGGGTTTACTGGCATTCTTGATATCCCTGAATCAAAGATGAGATCATCTGATATGTACTGAGTAGAGTTCATGGAGAGTTCATTTGGTTGGACAGGCCTTATAAGATCACGAAGGAGGCCATTAGGTCCATCACCGGTTTGCCACAAATTGGTCTGTGTTTGGAGAAAAAAAAATTCAAATGATCAGGTTAACAAACTCACCAGTACAACTTCACACCGACGATCGATGAGGGTTAGGACCATCACTGATCGAGACATCAGATTTGAAAACATGATCATTGGAGATAAGGTAACTCAATCCAATCGTCTCAATCCTATTTCTAGCTCCTGAATATATGTTGCACATAAGATTATGAGGGAAAATGAGAAAATATATCTCTGTGGATGGATGAACGACGAGTTGTTAATTAACCTTGGAAAGATTAAAGGAGAGAAGAAGGGGATATTCTGGTATGGGAATCTCATTGTTTGTTTGATACTATTTTTCCTTAATGAAACTCTTGGTTTTAGGAAGAGACAATGGGCATTTGATATCCCAGTTGGCAGACAATTGAAGCAATTTATTGCTAGTTTGGGTAGCCTACGAGATGATAAGGTTTGGGGTTACTTCAAGGCATTTCAGAAAGCAATAAAATCCATAAAGAGGGTTCCTAAACACATTGTTGAGAAATAATCAACTAAGATCTGCTTTATGGTCAAAAAGGATGAAACCTTAATGGAATTAGTTAAACCCTAGAAGATATGGATAGAGGAGATGGGATATGAGGTTGATGCTGAGATTCTGGATGCTTATGCTAAAATGTTGATTGATGCTCCTATTGATGAGGATGAAAAGTCTTTCGGTACTGCAAAGCAAAAGAAGCAAGAGGTTCAAACTCAATTCAATCGGAAGAAGAGGGAGAAACAATAGGGTAAGGTTAACAAATTTGTTGAACAAGTATCCCAGGACATCAAGGCCTTAATGGATGTCATTCTGGAAAAAGGAAGGAAGAGGAAAGAGCCTGGAATCTTCATTGAGCCTATTCCATCAGAATTTGGAACTGAAGATGATACTCCTTTAGCATTCAAGAGGGTATTGAGGAAGAAAGGTGAGGAGTCTAAGGAGGAAGCAATGAAGCAATCGGTAAGAAAGCTCACAATCAAGGTACCGACTAGCCAACCTACAAAGAAAAGAGCTCCAAAGGAAACATCTCTTACACCATCTGGTTCCAGTAGAAGAAAGAAGAAGGATGACATAGACCTTGCTATTGTTACCAGTAATGTATCTATAATCCCACCCAATACTTGTGCCGAACTGATAGATGAAATCACCAAGGATGGTATGTTGAAAAATGTACAACACTGTTATGAGCACTTAGATGATGATGAGTAGAAAGAAATTGAATAAGCAGTTTTGTTATACCTAGATATATTTAAGAAGACTTTGTTAGAAATTGAGAAGCAAATACCAACACAACTATATGATAATCTAGATGCTAGGAGATTATCTTCTATGAAGGAGGATAAGCGCATCAAAATTCAAGAGTTATTAACTACTTGTGGTTCAATTTCTCCAAATGAGTTGGATATGACCCTTGAAGTTACAAACAAAACAATATTACATAACAAGCATAGGATAATTAGTCTTATGGCAAATAGGGTAAATAAAATGGTCACTAAAACCCACAAGGCATGGGTTCAATGCTTTGTTGAAAACCCTGGTTTCTTCTCTTCATCGAAAGCCAAGACTGAGACTACTGACATCCTGGTTGAATGGAAAGACAAAGGTGTAATGGGCGCCTCACCCACAATTTTGAAAGATACTAAGGCATTGGAAGTAGATCCCCCGGTAGAATCTAATGTACATGAAAGAGGAGATACCGATAGAAGAAAATAATGTACATATACCAACAGATACACAGAATGTACAAGTTATAGATGTTGTGGACAGTAGTCCTCCGGATCAGAATGTACAGGTTAAGGATACAATTCATGTAGAACTGACAATAACTGATACTGCACCAAGTGGCGAAGCCACCGGTGCAATAGAGGATGTTATTAAAGGTAATAAACCATCAGAGGAAAAGGGAGAGGAATTCAACAAGGAACCGGTAGCCAGCACATCATTGTTGTCAATTGACACCTCCCACGTAGAGCAGAAGAGCATAACTAAGATGAGTTCCATTGAGCTCATGATGATGGCTACTCAAAAGATGATGAAGGAAGGATTAGTGGACAAAGGAATAATTGATCAGTCAATTCCAATTTTGCAGAGACTTGTCCTAGAGTGCCAGTTTGACAAAGGAGCAAGTCCATCCAACAAGCTCAAAATAATTACTGAGCACATTTCTAAGGATTTTCAATCACTGCAGCAAATATCTAACTGGTAGGCATCAGAAAGATTCACTCAAGCCAAGAGAGCCGCTTTTGATCAGTTGATTGAATCAAAGAAGAAAGAGATTACTGACAAATTAAAGTTAATTGATAATTATTTAAGGTAATGTACAAATATATACAAAGTATGTTGTAACACCAGATTACTTACTACATATATAGATAAAGGTATTAAAGATTCTCAGGAAAAATTGTACGTATAGTCAATTCTTTTGATGGTTCCAATTCTTTGACTACATCTATTGATGGGCAGATTTTGGTATTAGAAGCTCAAATTTCAGCTCTTGAAAGGGAAAGAGACAAAATCATAAGGAGAGCTAAAGGGCTCAGAGGATTGGTGAGTCCCTGATTGGACTCCTTGAGTGTACATAAGAAGGAATGCATTGATATGGTTGGTAAGCCCACACCGACAAAGCTTAAGGAGAAAGAGTCCCATGCTCATATGCTTAATGGACTTGTATCTATATCCAACACATTCAAATTTGGTTGGGACACTTATCTAGAGCTTTTGGAGAAAGCCTATCCGGAAATTTTCAAGTATATTCAGCTCCGGTAAGGTGTTTTGGGACACATTCTTTGTACAAAATTTCATTTTTCGTCTCGGTTTTTGGTGTTTTTTTTTTGGCATTGATGTCAAAGGGGGAGGTATAGGTGAAAAATAAATCCTTGACATCAGGAGATTAGGAGTATTTGTATAGATCATGATTACAGATGAATATTCAGCTCAGGGGGAGCAGTCTCAGGGTGAAACCAACAAATGAAAACCATTATCATTTTTCACACGAGTGTTGCCATCAATGTCAAAGGGGGAGATTGTTGGCAATTGACACTCATTTTATTGGTTTCATATGTTGTCATTGATGGCAACATGTTCCAACTTCATTCTTTGGTTTGGTACTTCATCGACACCGACAGGTATCTTCACCAATAGGAAGGACTCTATGGGTACCGACATTGGAGGTCGACATCATTGGGAGATCTGACAATCGACAATTCATTTTGTTATTTATGTATATATGTAATGAGCCGATATGTATAATCATTTTGTAATATCTATGTAAGCTGACATGAGTCATGAAGGATTGTAAGGGTATATAGGTTGGTTGTTAGATCATTTTGATGTATGATGTAGCGTATGATGTTTGTAATGTGAAGATCATGTATATGAGGTCTGTAAATGATTTTGGATGTGCTCACAAAGCGAAGGTTATTCCGGTAAGGGTTTAAGGGTTACAGAACCAGAACAATCAAAGCTTGAACCGAAACTCAATCAGGCATAGCAGATGGATTAAATGAGTTTAGTTTTATGTTTTCTTACTCAAAGTGACTATAGTTAGTGAGACTTCTTTGTGTTGAGTAGTGTGCTCTAGGCGGTAAGCCTTCCTGCATGTGCAGGCCCCCATATTATGTAATATCTTTTCATATGGCCAGTGGATTGATATTGTGGGTCACAAATCCCACCGTGGTTTTTCCTCTTTGAGGTTTTCCATGTAAAAATTCTTTGTGTTATGGTGTCCATTTGTATGATTGGTTCATTGATTGATTTACTTCTTTCAATTATATATATATATATATATATATATATATATATATATATATATATATATATATATATATATATATATATATATATCGATCTACCGATTGGTGAATGCATGTTATAATAAGGTTAAAATTGAACATTCCAATAGAACACTGATTCGCCCCCCCTCTTAGTGTTCTTGGATTCCAACAGAGATAACTGCTACATTATGGTTGTGTAACCACGAGTAGCTTGGATTCCTAAACTACCCTATAGAAGAGTTGACAGAAGCAAAAAATTCAAAAATTATCAAACTGGAAAAGGATTCCAATGAGCCTCGTTTTGGAACGGTTGAAGAATTGGAAGCTATCTTGAGGGAGGAAAGATCTAAGAAAGGATTGCATAAAAATGTAGACAAAATGTTTAATGATATTGGACTACCCAGAGTTGCAAATGCCTTTGGACAAAGGTTGGCTAGATTCGTTTTGGCATCATCTCAGGTGATATAGAACTCTTGAGCTCAATTTTCTTTTGGTGAAAATAAAAATCCAAGGAAGAAAAAAAAAGCTCAAAGGAAACTCAAGATTCAAGAAGTTGAGAAAGTAAAGAGCAGTAGTGATGAAGAAGTTGAAAAATAGAAGTTTGTCAACAGTTCGAGAACCAAGAGGACTAAGATGGACGACATTAAGGAAAATGATGCTACTCCTACAAAGAAGATCAAAAGACAATCTGTCACTACCGAATCAAAGAAGAGTACACGAAAGAAGCCAAATAAAAATAGAGATGAAAAGAAAAAGGAAAAAAAGGTAGAAAATTCTCTTAGTGTAGATAGTCTTATGAATACTATGTATGAAATGGATCCATAGAAAATGTTGTAGATGTCTATGATGATGCACAACTTGTAGATACAGAGATAATGAAAATGTAATTGTAAAACATTTGGTTATCTGTAACAAAAAATTGTGTGAGATTCAAAAGTTTGTTCCTACTAGTCTGTATGATGCTCTGACAAAGAAAATAAGTAAGGCAGTACACAAAGAAAATGATATTTAGATTGCTTCACTTGACAAAGTCTGTAGCCCTTTATCTGAAAAGCTAGAGGAAAGATTCAATTTTCTCTTAATACAAGGCTTCAAAAAATGGAAAGAGTAAATCGAATAATGTGTTAGGATCTTAAAGATATCAAAATGGGTAATTAAACAAATTGATGATATTGTGGTCGAAGTCGCCCTAAAAGTGGTAAATTTTTAATTGCTCCTTCAGAGCAAGTAGATAAGCACTTGTGTGTTGGTGAAACTAGTGGGAGTACTCCTATGCTAGGAGTAGAAGAAAATAAAATGAAGACAATGTTTAATTAATAGTTATTCTAGTTAAAAGAGTTCATCTTGAATAGGCATTTCTTTAAGGAATGAAGCATAACAACAAAATGAAAAAAATTCAAAAAATGCTCACGATGATACATTTGATCATGTTAAAAATGAAGTCCTGGAATTGTTGGTAGACACCTATAAAGATTCAATCATAGACGAGGATACTAATATTGGCTCAATACATAACAATCTAGACAAGAGTGTTGATTAGAAAGAGGATTCATTACATAAAGAGATAGAAGAAGCAACTATTGTGTTGGACTCATCAAAATTGAAAATGGTTATTAAATTCGAGATTTCATCTAAGGTATTGCAAGTACTAGTTTCTCAGGGTAGATTGGACTTGGGGAAACTGTCCTCTTCAAAAATGCTTGAGTTGTGCAATGTATTACATTTTGAAGCTACTAAGAAGATCTATGTGTCTCAAAGTCTGATAGAAGGCATGTTGAAGTTTCTCCATGAGAAGCATCTAGATATACAAATTGGTCATTATTTTTCTGATGAGGACCAAATTTGGTTGTCGTTCAAATATTTGAAAGGTTAGGCTTCAAGCCTTGAAGTGGAAATTTCAAATACTACTGCATAACTTGGTCAAGGAACAGGTGTGCAAAAGCGCACAATTGTCTAAAAGACTGTATTGTTAAGTTTGAACAAAGTGTGAACACTGTAATTCAAGTTTATATATTTTGCCACACATGGCCAGAATCCACTAGTCTGATACAAAAACATATTGACACTATTGAAGTAAAAATCCAAGAGGGTAAAAACACAAACCCGTGTCACACTTTTACAAAGGAAGTAGCTAACACAACTAAAACTGTTTAACTTCGACCGCATAAAGTGACATTTCTAAATTGAATTTCAAAATGATGTAAATTGATAAAATGTAGAAATATTTATGAAGTTTATGTCTGTTATTTTTTATTTTTTAAAAAAAAATTAAATATTTTTTTATATATTTAAAGGCAGATTTTTTATTGCTAAAAACCAAGGGATCTAGTTGGCATCACCAAAAAAATGAAAACAAATTATTTTTTCTTGATTTTAATTTTTCAAATAGATGACATACATATGTAGTGCTTGAAAAAAAAATGATTTTTTATTTTTCTCATAATAACATTTTAAAGCCCAACATAGCTGAATTTGATAGTTTTCATTCACATAACTTTTTGTCTATTAAGTTTATCATTATGAAAAAATAAATTATACCCTTTTGAAGAAGATTCTCTCATCTAGTGAAAAATATATTTTGTAAAATATTTAAATATCATTTAACATTTTTTTAATTTCAAATCAACCTCTTCTCAAATTTAGAAACTCTGCTTGCAATATTTAAAACATATTAAAATTATTCAAACATGAAAAAAATTATATGTCCAAATTCCTAACTTTGAGCTCTACAAAAGGGTATTTTTAGATTTTTGTAAGAAAATATTTTGCTTGAAGAAAAATACAATAGAAGTGAAAAGTTTTAGAATTTGAGGAAAAATGGTGATGTGGCTACCAGATGGGATGCCACATGGCTGAAATATGTTTGGCCAAAAATTTGCCTGCTGACGGCGATTCCCCGGGTGACCAAGTGACTATATGATTTTTTTTTGTTATTTTTTTTTAATTTGCAAAGTCAATTGAATGTAAATTTGAAGGTGAATTTTAAAGGTATTTTTTTGTATCTAATTTGTTATTTTTTGACATTAATTTCAATTTATTAATTTAGAGAATAGTTTAATATTTATAATGAGTGTAATTTCACATATTTTATTTAAAATAATGCCAAAAAAATAGGAAAATATATTTAAGCTTGGATATTATTTATTATATCAACACTAGATTAGATAACCTTACAATTTGGTGCATTAAAAATAACCCTTGTTTGAAGTGTTTGGTGCGCTTGCACTTAAAGTGGTTTTTCCTTTGGGTCGCTATATAAAAAGAATTGTGGCTAAAGCCTAGTTCTTAACTTGTCTTTCTCGATCTAGAGGTGTTAACAACAGTTGAGGTCTAACAAATTGTGCTTAAGGCTCCTCGTGTGGTTGATTAGAGACTTAAGTGTCTAACACAAGAATCCCGTAAGATGAGTCCCCCAAACAGTGACTAAAAACCTTATTTAAAGGGCCACCTTATTGATTGAGTTATTGGCATCATTCTTAGTGCAAGGGCATAGCTGGTTTTGCCCCCCAAGATACTCGCCATATGGCTCCCTTGAGATGAGATAGAAATATTTTGCTTAACATAAGATACTTATAACTTTGGACATAATTGGTTTACTAATGCTCGCTTATTAACAAGTGTCGGTGAATCAAGTGGTCTAAACCTTTCACAAAGCTTGTCTCTCCCTTGCCCAACATGTGATGGAAAATCTTTATAATTTACATCATAGTGTAAATGAAACTCCACAAACAATTGTTTGTATCTATCTAAAGTGGCAACTCATCCTTTTGTGGCCATCTATGATGAGCTACCAACCATCTAGGATATATGAATGGGGCCACAAGTGGATCCGTGCACTTAGTGTTGAGATAAACTCTGACTCTATCTTTCCCCGTATAGTAGGGGAACACGATATGAACATGTGTAGTAAAAACATCCTTCAAGATGGTTTTCCATCTCACCCTACCAATAACACTATGTGAACAAGAACTATAAAAAGCATCAATACTAATATCATCATAAGGATTATATGACTGAACAGTTCCAATCATATTTAATAGCTCATCCCTAATGCTAAGTAAACTATCCCTATTTGGTAGTACAGGGGTGCTCTGTAATTTATTCTCAAGCTAATGCAATGAATGTTGTAATGTCTTAATGGATTCAATATAAAGCCAAGCCCTAGAATCACTACTATCAGAGGGTAATTAACAAGACTGACTAGATGTTTGGTCACTGTCACGGTGAAAAACTAAAAGTGTGTATTTATGATAAATCGTGGATATGTTGACTCAATTTCTGGGAGATAATGGATGGAGCTGCAACAACACACAAAAGTGAAGTGTCATTCCCATGGAGTTTTCACATTTAAATACTAATGGCCATAAAGAATCAGATTATAGTTTCAATCAAATTTCATCGAGTATCTTATAATTAGTTTTCCATACCTGCTTGAACGGATGGAGCTGTGAAGAACACAAAAGTAAAGTGGCATTCCCAAGGAGTTTTCATATTTAAATACTAATGACTATGTTCAAGGGGTTTTCAAATTTAAATATTAATGACCATTTCCAAGGAGTTTTCAAATTTAAATACTAAATACTAACAACCTTTTTAGAGGTGTTTTCACATTTAAATTCTAATGGGCATAAAGAATCAAAATATAATTCAGTCAAATTTCAACAAGTATGTTATAATTATAAGAGACATCAAGTTTCCACAATCCATGAGATATTGATCTTGATTATTTATGGATTAGATTGTGTGTGAGTTTTTGCATCAACGTTTCGGATCATACTCCGTGATCCATCATCAGGTTGAATAAAGAACATGCAAAAGTAAAAAGATGGATCACAAAGTGTGATCTGAAACGTTGATGCAAAAAATCACACACAATCTAATCCGAAAACAATCAAGATCAATATTATAATTATTTTTATATATCTGTTTTCAATACATTTGTCTCTAAACATAAACACTTATTTTTACATAAATAATTTATTTTCTTCTCTCAATTTTATAGCTATCCAAATGTTAGGAATCAATAAATCAGATTCTTTTTATCCTTTTAATATTTTTATATATACAACTTTAATTCTAATCAAAATATAATTCCAATCAAATTTCAACAAGTATATTATAATTATTTTTCTATATCCGATTTCAATCTACATTTGTCTCTAAACTAAACATTTATTTTCACCCTCAAATCCAAGCTGGGTAGTTGGACTCAAGCTTTGGTTTATGAAAATGCTACCCTTTTTCCAGAAGTGCCACAAATCCGGGCATGTTATCTCTCAATGCAAGGCCCCAAAACCCCCTCTCCTCAAGCTTAAGGGCCCAACCCTGGGGGAGGACTCTGTGGTTCTCCATGACCTTGTTGTGGGGCCTGTTATCACCCCTACTCCTGGCCCGGACCTGCCTCACTTGGCTGTTGAAGACCCAGCTATAGAAGAATACCCATTTGCTAAGAGTATCAACAACCTTCTCCAATCTCCTACAAAGATTGTGGAGGAAGGCCCTATTCCGTCCTGGATGGTACAGTGCATGTCCCCGACGACCAGCTTGGTTTCTCTGGCTAATCAACTGGAATATGGTGAGATTGCGAGGGACCCCTCTCTAGTTCTAGAGATAGCTCACTCCCTGTTGGTGGCTCCCTCCCTGAACCAGGGCTTAACATCTCCTGGTGCCACTGGTGCGTCATCTAGTGGTTGGATTACTCAAAGACGCAAGACCGGGACTGCTAAGCCTGATGTGGGGACAAATCTCAAAGTGGGACGACCGTCGCAGAGACTTTCAAGACAAAAAGAAACAGCAAGGGACATTGTCAATGGCAGGCAGAGGACCTTGGAGACGACCATAAAAGGTAAGAAATGAAGGTCCTCTCTTGGAACATGAGGGGCCTAAACAACCCCCAAAAGCAATATGCTATGAAAAAATGCATTTTTGAAGATAAAATCATGATCCTTCTTCTCCAAGAAGTTAAGATGTCTTTGTCCTCCTTTTCCATGGTGGTTGGGAAAATCTGGCTTGGTGCTAAGTTTGTTATTAGTGAGGCTAATGGAGCCTCTAGTGGTTTGGTCACCATGTGGGACCCCTCCCATTTTTCTAGTAGTCTTCACTCCTCCTTGGCCAACCTTTTGGTTTCTGAACTCTCCTCCCCGATGGACTCCTGCATCCTTGTTAATGTTTATGCTCCTAATGTCCGATCTGGTAGATTAATGCTCTGGAATGAGATATCTGCTCTAATACAGAATAATGCCAATGCTCACTGGTTGATTGCAGGTGATTTCAACTCCTCTTTGATTCCCTCTGAGATGCTGGGAGGCCTTCCAAAATACTCTGACAACATGACTGACTTAGCTAACTTCATTGATAGAAATGGGTTAATGAATGTCAAACTATCGGGGCAAAAATTCACTTGGTCCAATCTTAGGAAGGGAAAGGATCTTATCTAGGTCAGACTTGACAAATTTCTCATCTTGGGTAATTGGGGAATTGGTCCAGCCTTGAAGCTCACTGCCCTCCCCAGAACGGCCTCTGATCACAACCCCCTGCTCCTTTGGAACACCACTAATGTTGTCAGGAGGAAGTTTCCTTTTCAGTATGAAATCATGTGGAACTCTCATCCTGAGTTCAAGGCCTGCATTAAAAGATGGTGGAGTACCAACATATCTAGTACCCCTATGTTTAGGATTGCCCACAAGCTCGACTTGGTCACAATAAATGTCTAGGACTAGAACAAATTCACCTTCTGGGATGTCTTCAAGCAAAAAAAGGAGCTCAACAATAAACTGACTGCTATACAAGAGCGTATTGACCAAGGTGACTCCCTTGAAGCCACCCATATGGAGGAGGTTGCCCTTCGTAGAAAATGGAAGGAAAATTCCCACAAAGAAGAATTATATTGGAAACATAAATCCAGGGTTCAATGGCTCAAAGAGAGTGATAAAAACACTATTTTCTTCCATAGATATGCTTCTATCCACAGGCATAAGAACCACATCTCTTCCCTCATGGGCGATAACAATCTAGTAGTCAACGACGTTGACGACTTGGGCCGTTTGACTACCAATTGCTTTGCAACCTTATTCTGGGATGATGATGACCAGGGGACCCTGCAGGGGAGGACCTTCTCAACTACCTCCCACCACCCCTATCGGTGGAAGACAACAACCTCATCATGGCCCCTGTCTCTGAGGAGGAAGTTAAGTCTATTGTTTTTGCTATGGGCCCCTTCAAAGCCCCGGGTCCTGATGGTTTCCCCCGGACCTTTTTTCAAGATTTCTGGGATGTGGTTGGCCCTGATGTTGTTTTGGCTATAGAGATTTTTTTAGATTGGGAAGGCTCCTCAACAAAATCAACCACACCTTCATTGCTCTTGTTCCAAAAAATCAGGAGGCATCTTCTCTCAAAGACTTCTGCCCCATCAACCTTTGCAACACTATTTATAAAATTTTCAACAAAGTTCTTATCAATAGGCTCAAACCTTTTTTGGATCCTTTGATTAGCCCATCCTAGAAGGGGTTTGTTCCTGGCCACCAAATTCTTGATGCGGTCATCTCTACTCATGAGATTACACACTCCATGGATAAATGTCATCAGGCGGGGATGGTTCTCAAGCTTGACATCTCTAAGGCTTGTGATAGGGTCAATTGGAACTTCCTCTTCAAAGTTCTCATAGCTATGGGGTTTGGAGACAAACTTATCAAACTTATTGGGGAATGTATTTCTACTGTCACCTATGTTGTGTTGCTAAATGGAAACCCCCTGGAGAAGTTTAGGGCCTCTAGAGGGCTGTGGCAAGGGGATCCCCTATCCCCTTACCTTTTCATCATCCTTGATAAAGTGTTGGCCTCTAACTTGAACTCTTTGGTTCATAGGATTACTCTGTTGGGTATCAAGCCTACCTCTACGATGCCCCCCAATGTTCTGCAGTAGTTTGTTGATGATACAATCCTGTTTGGTGTCTCCTCTATTTGGGAAGCTAAAACTTGGAAATCCTTTCTTAACGCCTATGCTCTGGCTTCTGGCCAACACATTAACTATGATAAGAGCAACATTTACTTCTTTCACACTAATGACCAACTCCAAGATAAAGTCTACAGAATCCTTGGTTGTCAAAAGGCCTCCCTCCCTAGCACCTATCTTGGTCTCCCTCTGACTATTAAGGATGTCTCCAATTCCTTCTGAATTTCTATCCTTGAAAGAATGCAAAAAAAGATGGCTGGTTGGAAAGGTAGATTCCTGAGCAGTGTTGGGAAGTTGCAGCTGCTTTCCTCCTCCCTCCAGGGGATCCCCATGTACTTTCTCTCCCTATTCAAGATTTATGCGACTATGGATGCTAAGCTGGAGAACATTCAAAAGACTTTCCTTTGGATGAGAGTGGAAGAAAAGAAGAGGCTCGCCTTGGTGGGCTGGGACAAATTTTGTCTTCCCAAGACCATGGGTAGCTTGGGAACCCGTGGGATCTCTAAATTCAACAAGGCCCTCATGATTAAAATTGCCTTGAAGCTTCTGAACAAGGATTAAAATTGGAGTAGGATCATTAGGGCTACGTACCTGGGCAATGCATATTTTTCCTCTGTCCTGAAAAATGAGGACCTTCCCAAGGGTTCCAAAATTTGGAATAACATCTTGAGTTGCAGGGACCCTTTATCTCATGGTTTGAGGTGGATCAGTAGAAATGGCAGGAACATCCTTTTCTGGAAATATTGCTGGCTTGGAGAGGGACCCCTGGCTTCTTCCCCCTCCTTGAGATGGATACAAGATGCCACAAAAGGCTTCTTTGGTGAAAGGGTCAGTGACTACTTCAACAACTGCACTTGGGAGGCCTTGGAGGACTGTTGTACTGACCACCCCTTGCTCCTTCCTGCTGCTAGAGAACTCCGGAAGCTTTTGGTTGGTATTTTCCTCCCCCTGTTCCCCAGGGATGGCATACTTATTTGGAAATGGGACCCCTCTGGAGACTTTTCTGTCAAGACTGCCTATATAAGTCTACTAAGGGAACCTATTGTCTCCTTTATCTAGAAAGAGGTCTGGAACCCCCAGCTCCTCCCCAAGGTCAATCTCTTCTGGTGGACTGCCCTTCTCAACAAAATTTTGACCCAAGACAACTTGGTCAAGAGGGGATTTCATCTCCCAAATAGATGCATTCTCTGCAAAGATGATGAAGAAAGTACTGCCCACCTCTTCCTCCACAATGCCTTCTCTTGGGAGCTTTGGGGGATGGTCTATAATAAAATCAATATCAGTTGGGTAATGAGTGATAACTTGGGTAATATGTGTCAGGAGTTTCGGGGCCCCTCTTCCAACCCTCTTATCCAACAACTATGGAAGCAGATGCCCCCCACGTTTGTTGGTGTATCTGGAAGGAATGAAATGATAGGATATTCAAAGACAAAGAGACCCCTGTGGAAAAGGTGTTTGCTCGGTTCCTTAATCTGATTCTGGAGAATATCTTGGTCCCTAAAAATCGAATGGCGTCCAAGCCCCCCTATACCTGGGACTGGGGAATTGCCAGATGCTAGAACCTCCCCCCCTCATTCTCCCTTGTTGACTCCTCTAAGAGACTTCTAAGACAATGCACAATTTGGTTCCCCCCGGCTACTAATTTTAAATTGAATTTTGATGGGGCTGCTAGGAGGGGCCTTGCTGTTGGCGGTGTGGTGATTAGATCGCACCTGGGGGCCCTTGTTGCTGCTTATGCAAGAAACCTAAATGGTCATTCCTCTAATCAGGTTGAAGTGATGGCCTTAGCTTGGGGAATTCACATTGCCCTCTCCATGGGAATCAAAATTATGGACATTGAGGGGGACCCCATGCTCATCATTAATGTTGTCAAAGGAAGGAATGAGCTTAATTGGTCAATTGAGGGAACTATCAAGGACACCTTGAGGCTCATCTCCGGGCTTAACTCGTTCAGAGTGATGCATATTTACAGGGAAGGCATCGCATGGCAGATGCCATAACTGCCATTGGCCTAAACCTCTCAGGGCTCAGATGTTGGAGGAGTCTCAAATCTCTTCCAAACCATGTGAATTTCCTCCTACAGGATGAGAAATCTAGAATCCCCACTAATGATTGAGTGGCTGCTAAAAGCTTCCCTCCCCCTCCTATTTTCCCTCAGGATTATCTGGCGGTGGTGGTTTCATAATTCAAATAAAGGGAATATTCCTCAGATCCCTTCTGCTGAGGTGGTGACTTGTTTGGCATGGTTGGTGATGATGCACGTGTTGATGTGCTGGCACTTCACTTGGGCTTGCAAAGCCATGATAAAGTACGACGGGTTTGGAAACATGTTGGCTGCCGCCGGTTTCTGCTGACGCTTAAGGCCTCGTTTCCAGCAAATCATTACTAAAAGTGACTTCTTGTTTTTCCATGCGCCCAACTTTATTTCTCATTTTTTGAATCTGGGCTCGCACATTCCCCATTTATTGAAGTTGGGCTCATACATTCACGATTTTCTCTGCTGGGTTAGCTTCTCGAAGAATCCCTGCATTTTCCTCTGTTTCATGACTAAGGAAGCTTTGTTGGTGGACGAAATGGGGGGCGACAGAGTGAGATATGAACCGAATAATCCGGATGATTTTAAAATGACCCTCTTGTTTGGAACTTCTGTGTTGAAGGTGGAATTGCTGATTTTTTGGATTGCCTGAAGGGCCATGACGAACAACTCTAGGCTGCTTTCGCCTCCTCCTGGTTTGGAAGGTGGGTCTCGGTTGGAGGCATTACCTTTGATGTCTCTGAGGAGACTATTGGCCAAGCTACCAAGCTGACCCTGGATGGCCATCGTTGGAAGCGCACCAGCCACGTGGCTAACAACGAGGGTTTGAAATGGTTCTTTTGTAACCGTGAGGAACCCGTCAAGCTGCAAGGTGTGTTTGCGCGGGAGGAGCTCAAGCACCCATGGAACATGATCTGTCTCATGATCATGAAATACTTCACCCTCAAAGACAGGTTTAAGGTATTCTACTACTACCATTTGCCCCTCCTCAATCACTTCCGCAATAATGATTTGCTTTGCTTGTCGTTTTATTTACTGCACTCCTTGGAGAGCTCTGTTAAGGACACTATGGACCCCAAGCATGGGGATAAACCTCCTTTCCTCCTCCACCAGGTTCTTATATACAGGTTGTACAAATTCCATGAGGCCCTCTGCCCCTCTAGGAATCTCTCACTCTCTCAGCCCCCCATATCGACTCCCTAGCAACTTGCGGCCTTGTCTTTGGCTTTCCCTAGATTCTTCCAATTTCCCCATGAGGGATTTGCAACAGCCACCATGTCCCTGCCTGCCTACGCCTCAACTGTTTCTCTATCGGCCTCCCCCACTATTTGTCGCTCCCTGGCCAAGGGCAAGAGTAAAAACCCTGCTAAACGCAAACACATTGTCTATGATGACAATTCTTCCTCTGAAGATGTTGGCAATGATAACCCCTCCCTAGATTCAAAGGTTAAGAGGAGATCCTCTAGACTTGCTTCCAAAGGCCACAGGAAGAAGACCCCGGTTATTGAAAATCTGGACTCTAAGGAGGACCCCATTGGGGACAGCAAGGAGGAGGGCCCAAAAAGTTTGGGGGCCCCTGATGGGGGTGCTGACAATGTTAATATGACTAGGGACCCCATTGTCCCGACCACTGTTGCTGCTGTTGATATTTACTACTCTGGAAAGGAAAACTCGGGAACTCATTGATGATAAAGATATGACCCCTAACACTCTGGGCCTTATGGATGTGGAAAACCTCGACAACAATGCTTTGGATCCCAAAAATTTGAAAGCGGATTTAAACTTGGTTGAGAAGGTGATGCATTCTATACCGTTGATGGACTTGGTTAAAGACATTGATAACCCCATTGCTGGTGGTGAGTAGAAAGAGACTACTGAAACTGATCAGACTGCTAAGGTCCCCCGGGAGGCCCCCACGATACAACAAATGGAAAAGCTAAGCACAGAGGTTTCAGATATTACACAGAGAATTGAAAATCTAGGCCTTGTCCTAGATCTACAGTCTATCAAGTAGGAGATTAATCAACTAAAGAACAAAATGGCAGCTTGGGAAGCCCAAATGGTGGGCCTGAACATATTTCATAGGCCGGTCCTTCGTAGCTCCGCACTCACCCTCTCTCTATTGAGGGAATGTCACACTGACACCGAGGAGGACAAGCTGGAGGCTGGGAGCCTCTACAAATTCCTCTCTAATGAATGGAGCAGTACTATGGAGGCCTCGGGGGTGCACATGTCACCTCTGTAGTTTGTTTTCCTTTCCTGTTGTTGTTTTTTATTGCAAAAAAGAGTTGGTTCCTTTTTGATAGTTGTTGTTATTTGTTGTTATAGTGATGTCTCAGTGCTATGATTTTCGATAGTCCAGCTATGTAAAGGATCAGTGCCCTTGTTCTCACTGCTTTTTTAATCAAAAACATTTATTTTCACATAAATCATTTTTTCTCTCAATTTTATAGCCACCAAAATGTTAGAAATCAATAAATCAAGTTTTTTTCATCCTTAAAATAATTTATATATACAACTTTAAGTCTTTTAGGTTTATAGTTTGAAGAATTCAAAATTAATATTATCCTCTATCTAATGAGATGTGCTAACAAATCCTACTAGGTTCATCAAAGTAGAACATATATTTAGGTCTCAAGTAAAACAATTTTTAATCCAAATTCAATTTTTTGGTGATATTGGATTAAAGTTTTAAAAATATTCTGAATAATTAAATACACAGATAGTCTTTTTTTACAACTACACAATTTACACTCCTCAGAAGGCATCATGCAAAAAGGAACACTAAACTTTAAAAAAGAACACCAAACTTAAAAAAAGATAAAAAAAAATTAGATTTGATGGAGATGCAAAATAAAAGTTTAACTAAGACATAAAAAAGAAAAGTAAAAATAAATAATGACACAAAAATTACATGAACAAGTCAAACAAAAACCCTAAGGTATGAAGAAAACAAGACAATTAGACAAACTAATAAATAAACAAATAATAAAATCACAAAAGAAAACAAAATTAAAATGTCATTAATGAATTATGAGAAAACACGAACCTAGTTAGTGATATGGATGATGAGAAATGATGCAAAACAAAAGTATGTAAAACCACGCCACCATTTGTGAGCCCTAGAAATATCTCAATAAAGTACAAGAAAGTGTTCGTTAGGATACAATAAAACCAAAGAAATCACCAAAGCTCAAAGATTCATGAAAACATAAAAACAAAGTGATGAAATAAAATCTAAACAAGAATAAAAACTAAAGTGAAAATTGTCATTAATAAAAAGTTGAGGGTAGGCTGGGGTTGTCACATTCCATGTCAAGTGTTGGATTTTAGAGATTCTTTTATAATCATGTCAAAATGATCAACTCTAAAAGTTCAATGAAAGTGTTATATCAAATGTCAACAAATCTAATCTACAAGAAATGTGAAGCGTTTAAGGTTTTATTTGTTGTGTAAAGATAATTTGACAAGAAAGAAATACTTAAAATAAATAATAAGGTAAAAAATTCACAAATAAAAAAATTAGTATCTGAAGATCAAAACAAAGAGTTATATAGATGCATTGATGAGGAGGAAGTTAAGAAAACAACCTTCTAGCTTAACCTGGATAAGGCCCCTGGTCCCTTTTTCCAATCATATTGGGGCATCTTAGAGAAAGATCTTCATCGGATGGTGGAAGAGTCAAGAAAGAGAATGAAAAAATTAACACTGATGATTCTTCTCGGAGGAACCTTGGGCATGCTCGCATTGGTGGAGTTGGGCCGGACAATTCTGGTGATGTTTAGTTTATTTTCTCTATTTATAAAGGTTTAATTCTAATAATTTAATGGAGGCTCTTGCCATTTTGTATGCTGTTCGACAATGTTATACTCTTAGGTGGTGCAGTATTATCTGTGAATCTGATCATCCGATGGTGGTGAATTTGCTATCCTGACAGGAGCATGGGGATGCTAGTTGACACTTGGCATCAATTATTAGGCAGATTCTTCAGGTGTGCGGTTCCTGGATTCAACTATTTTCACAACATTCCTAGAGAGTGGAACAATGTTGCTGACTATTTAGCCAAATGGGACTTGGATCAAATGCAGAGAAATATAGTGGATAGGGGGCAATTGCCTTCTAATATGGTTCTTAGGCTAGATCAGCTAGCGGACAGGGATAGGGCTCTCTAGTTCTTTCTTCTTGTCTCTCTGTTTGTATCTCTTTTGTGATTGAATTAATTTTTACCCTTTTTAGTTAAAAATAACTCAAAAACAGCTAAAATGATTATTTGTGAATCTGATTCACAAGTAGTGGCGACTCTGCTGAATATTAATTGACACTTAGTCCTAATTATTAGACAGATTTTAAGGCTGTGTAGTTCTTTGGAATCTCTTACTTTTACTCACATTCTTAGAGTGAAATGGAGTAGTGACTGCCTGGTCAATTGGGCTTCTGATTGGAGGGAAGGTTGGAATATTATGGATAGGGGACGATTATATTTGAAATTGGTTCACATGTTGGAACAGTTAATTGATGAAGATAAAATTGATTATTTTTCTGTTCTTTGCTGGACTTTTGACCCCTCTTGCTATATTATTCTTTTTGTGTTAAATAATTTTTTACTCCTTTCAATATTAAAATACCTCAAAAACAAATAAAATAAACCAGTTAAATTAACTGCTTTTTATTTGTTTAATATCAGAAAGAGGGCTGTGACGTAAGTATTTGTTTGCTTGTCTTAGCTATCACAATTAATACTTTATTCAGCAACTTGCAGGAAATACTTGGATCTGCGATGAGGGATCAAATAGAAAACAGGGACCATTATTCTCAGTAGGAATCAAAGAATGTGAGCAAGACAAACCGACCTAAGAAAGGTATTTGTGAAATCCCATGTGGCCGGTGGAACATTTAAACGTGCACTATCAGAAGTACTAAATGCACCTGGGTGGTGGCTCAGGCAACGCTTGTTTATTTACTGAGTGCTGCAGACATTTTAATGGTAGTTGAGTATTTTAATTTTTTTTTTCAAAATTTTATTTTGAAATTTCAAATCATTCTTAATTGTGTTGTTTCCAAAATTTTATTTTGAAATTTCAAATATTCTTAATTTCTTATTTATAATGTAAACTCAGAATTGAATTAATTCTGTTTTTCATGCCATTGTTTAAGTATATTTTCTGTCTAACTTTAAGCTGGAGTGTTCCCATGCAATTTTTTCATTACAGACAAAGGATAATTTGAAATTGTTTCATATTTAGTGGAGCAACTATTTCTTAGGAATTCTTTTTTTCATTTGTCTTCAATCTTTCTTCCAAATTAATTGCAATTTTTTTTAATAAATATTTTCATTCATATATGTAAAGCAGTAACAAAATTGAATATTCATGGGCCACCAGCTCCACAACTATTCTATAAAAAAATGAGCAGTGGCTGCTAGCCAAAATACGCTAAGCAGCTGCATGAGACCTGGCCTAAGTTATGTTTTATTGGTCCACTGATGCATTTTATGATTTCTTACTTTTAAGATCTAAGAAATACATTTTCATTCAATTATGGGTAGCCATCATCAAATTTGGTTAAGCAGCTGAATGGGACCTACCCTAAGTTACATTTTATTGATGAACTGATGCATCACATGATTTGTTACTTTTAAGATCTAAGAAATACGTTCACATGATTTGTTATTTTTAAGATCTAAGAAATACGTTTTCATTCAGTTATGGGTATAGACATCATCAATTTTGGCTAAGCAGCTGCATGAGACTTGTCCTAAGTTACGTAGTGCAGTCAAATGATTTGTTACTTTTAAGATCTAAGGAATGCATTTTCATTCAGTTATGGGTAGCTATCATCAATTTTGGTAAAGCCACTGCATGAGACTTGCCCTGAGTTACGTTTTATTGGTGCACTGATGCATCACATGATTTCGTACTTTTAAGATCTAAAGAATACAGTTTCATTCAATCATGAGTAGTCATCATCAACATTAACAACTTTGAAATTATAACTATTGGTACAATATTGTCAACAAAATTAAATATTAAACCAATAAATACTATAACAATTATTGAAACATGCTCAATTACTAAATCTTTTCCCTCATGCTTTTCATTTAAAGATATCAAAAATATCATGAGTGTGGGCCTTTAAATCTAGAGATGTGTGGATCAGTCCAAGTGGATAGCGTTATCCTGAGTTTTTTAATGTTTATATTCAGTTTGGTTATGCTGTGTGGCCAAATAAAATACTCCCTACTTCATTAACACAGTCAACCCAGAATTTGGAGGTGGGTATGCATCTTTTTCACTATTGATAGAATAGATTTTTATACTAGATTTGTGCAGTGTTCACAGCAGGGCACATATTAAGAGCGTTACATTTTTGTGTTAGAGGAGGATTTGACTAAAATGATGTTTGAATTTTCTTCCGCATGTGCGTGTCTCCCTAACATCTTGTACATGTGACGGGGAAGGATCTCAACTTATTCAACATGGGTTCCCCTCGTCTGCAAGACAAAGATTTCTGTTTAAGGAAAAGTCTGATTGCTTTTCTTCTAGTATCCCTTGAATACTGAGGATGTTTTATTTTTGTTTCACAGGATTTTGCTCTAATGTCAATTGGATTCTCATGTATGTGTGTCTTATTACGTTGGTGTAAAAGAAGAGAATCGATTTTGTGTTTGGGAAGTTTAACGATTTATATAATTTTAGATCTGATATTAAAAAATCTTAGATATATTAGATTTCTAAAGTTCATAATGGTTGATGTGCTGTATTTTAAGATTTAATTGTGTTGCATCAAAAATCTATCATTAGGATGAAAGATGGATCATTTATCCATTTATCATTTTTCTTAACCTACCTTGATTTGCAATTTATTCTTTTTATTTCTACAACTTTCTCATTCTGATGATGAATCATAGAGTGTGTTCCGAACATTGATACAAATAAATTCTACACGATTGAACCCAGAAACACAACACATTAATTAAAACATCTGTTTCCCTTGACAAAGGGGCTTCTATAGTTTATTTTGTTTGCTTCTAAAAACTCACATGTTGGAACAGTTGGTTGATAAAGATTGGATTGAATAGTATTATATTATCAGTTGGACAGTTAACCTTTCTTACTCTGTATTTCTTGGAGAAATTTGTGAGACAACTCTGAAAAAATTTGTCCTCTATCTTCAATAGACAAGCTCTCCATGAAGATCAAAGGCCATTTGACAAGACAACCAGCCACCCCATTCCATTAATTAAGTACCCCTGTACAATAAAGTTTCTCACAAAAAAAAAGAAGATAAAAACTCAATGAAATAACTTCCTCTCCAAAAGAGAGAATGAGAACCTAGATAAAACCTCCTAAAAAATTATCTTATAAAGATAAATGAAAATAAAGAACTTTTAAAACATTTAGCTATAAAGTTTGCTAAAGATGAAGTCTTGTTTTATGTTGGAATCAATGAATCTCCAATAATTGTAGATCTTGATAAAAGGTACAAAGTATATTATGAATGACTTCAAGTACACTATTCAATTATGCATACACAAATGACTCAATAAAGTTGAAGATACAAGAATACTATTATCAAGAAATATAAAAACATTAAACATAAGAACATCAAAACCCATCTTTAAAAAATGTGCAAATAAAATCAAGTTGAATATTTTACTAAAATAACTAAAAACAAATAAAAAGATACACTGTATTTTATTTGTTTAATATCAGTAAGTATTTGTTTGCTTGTCTTACCCATTACAATTAATTCTGTATTCAGCAACTTGCAGGAAATACTTGGATCTGCGATGAGGGATGAAATAAGAAACAGAGACCATTATTCTCAGTAGGTGTATAGGTAGATATGGAATCAAAGAATGTGAGCGAGACAAACCGACCTAAGAAAGGTAGTTGTCAAATCCCATGCGGCCTGTGGAACACAACCCCAAATATAAATTTTAAATGTGCATTGTCAGAAGTACTAAATGCACCTGGGTGGTGGGTCTGGCAACGCTTGTTTATTTAGAGTTTTTGCAGACATTTTAGTGGTCCAGGGTTTTCTAAATTGGAGGTTAAATAGGGGAGAAGACATATTTATTTATTTATTTTTATGATTACTGTAAGAAGTTTATCATCAACACAGACAAAAGTCATAATTATTGGTCAAAGATTTCAGATTTCTACAGTTCATGTTTTTGATAATAAAAGCAGTAAAAAACGAGGGGCTGATCCATAGGTACAATTATGAAAACAGTGGCAGGACCATTGTCCGCATATAATCAGCAAAGTAGCAACCTTTTACCTCTATCAAAAACAAAAACTATACTACGAGAGTTTATCAGCGATAAAATAATACTAGTCAGAGTATAATTCATATGCCACGCAGGGCCATAAACAACAAAATATAAACAAAAGCATAAACTAGGCTAAAGGCTATGTTGACTAAAGGCTATTTTTGGATTCAACTCTGTGACTATGTCCACAGTCCATGTTGACTAAAGGCTATTTTTGGATTCAACTGTGTGACATTTTTGTTCTCATCAACTTTTCAGATCGCACTCCATGAACCATCATCGTGATGTAATAAGAGAGCTAAAGGAGAAAAATAAATAAATGACAGACCAAGGTAGGTTAGAAAGATTGGGAAGGAGGGAGGCCCTGCAACGTCTTCGCTCCTCTCCCATTTTGTTAACCTACCTTGGTCTGCAATTTATCCATTTTTCTTCTTTAACTCTCTTATAACATCCTGATGAATGTGATCCATTGCTTTGTTATTCTTCTGCTTTGAATAAATTTTAACCCCTCCTTTATTTCAATGTGATCCAAATGTTAGTAAATTTTCTTTTTACATAATTTAATTCAATGACAGTATTTATTTTCAATTATTGATTCAATATTATTAAAATATTATACATTAAATCAATAAATATTATAACAATTATTCAATAGATTTGCAGTCGAATGCATTGACTTAAAAATAAATAAAAAATCACGACTGTGGGCCTTTAAATCTGGAGCTGTGTGGACCAGTCCAAGAGGATAATATTCAGTTTGGTTATGCTGTGTGGGCAAATAAAACACTACGTGCTTCATTAACACATTCAACCCATAATTTGCAGGTGGGTATGCATCTTTCTCACAATTTGATAGAATAGATGTTTCTACTAGATTTGTGCAGTGTTCACAGCAGGGCACATATTAAGAGCGTTACATTTTGTGTTAGAGAAGGATTTGACTGAAATGCTGTTTGAATTTTCTTACACGTGTGTGTCTCCCTAACATCTTGTACATGTGACGGGGAAGGATCTCAACTTATTCAACATGGGTTCCCCTCGTCTGCAAGACAAAGATTTCTGTTTAAGGAAAAGTTTGATTGCTTTTCCTCTAGTATCCCTTGAATACTGAGGATGTTTCATTTTTTTGTTTCACAGGATTTTGCTCTAATGTCAATTGGGCTCTCATGTATGTGTATCTTACTACGTTGGTGTAAAAGGGAGAATCGATTTTGTGCCCTAGGAAGGTTAACGATTTACATAACTTGGATCTGATATTAAAATATCTTACATATAATAAATTTCTACAGTTCATAATGATTGATGCTCTTTATTTTTAGATTTAACTGTCTTGAATTTATTTGCATCAAAATTCCACATCAAAAGATGGATTATCTATCTATTTATCATTTTCTTAATCTATCTTAGTCTGTAATTTTTTCTTTTTATTTCTACAACTTTCTCATTCTGATGATGAATCATGGAGTGTGTTCCAAATATTGATACAAATAAATTTTACATGATTGAACTCAGAAACACAGCACATTAATTAAAACATCTGTCTGCCTTGACAAAAGGGCTTTATAGTTTATTTTGTTTGCTTCTAAAAATTGATTGATTTTCCTGACCTACAATTATCTTCGAAATTGTCTCACATGTTGGAGCAATTGATTAATAAAGATTGACTTGAATAGTGTTTTGTTTTCAGTTAGATGGTTGACCCTTCTTGCTCTGTATTTCTTTCTCTTTATGTTTTACCCTTCTATAAAAAAAATAAATAAATTAATACTCTCAAATAACCTGTGCTGTGAGAGTTGACAAAATATCTGAATCGCAAATTGCAAGGAAGGATCGCCCGAGTCCATTTCTAACCTCTGTTTTCCTAAACAATAACTTCCCAAGTTCCTGAATGGTTCCATATTGTACCTCCATGTGACCAAATGCCTTAAAACTATGTATGGTCGAAACCCATTATAGATTTTTACACTTCAGTCCACTAAACTTGTTTGATTCTTCACCTTTTGACAGTTTGACTGCAATCCCTCTTTAACTACAGCCTTTTACGAGGCTGTCCCTCTTCTGATCTCGGCTCATTGATTCAAATCAAAAGGTTAGCTTTTGCCTACACTTTTTTTTATTAATATTTGACCGAAATTTATAAAGTCAAACCTTTCACAGGGAAGACTCGTCAAAAGAAATTTTGTCAAAGTAATGCTCCATGTATCACCAATTGACACCAGTACCTTTCCTTCGTTGAAGTTTATTCGAGCCATAATATATTGCAGAACTACTCATAAAATCTCTGGCTTTACATATTATATTGGCTGATACATTATAATTTTTAGAATTTTTAGATTTTTAGGAGGAGGTTCCGAATCCACCTCTAAACCTATCTATTATATTTATGTTTTTTTAGATTGTAAAAATTCAGTGATCCCTCTCTGAATTGTAGTTTTTAATGTGATTGGTGACGCTGGTGGGACACCTCTAATAACATGTGATTGGAAGAGACTGAATCTCCCACTTTATCACAGAAAGTTTTTACCAATTGAACAAGCTCCCAACCCTCATATATCCTGCTTAATTAAAATTTAAATCTAATAAGGTTTTTTTTGCAGGAGTTTACGAAATATCTATTTTATGAAAGAAATCTGGTAAATTGGCAAGGCATACAATCATTTTTGGTTTTCTTTGTTCTTCAATACTCTTACATGGCTTGAATAACCTGTTGCAGACACTATGCGTTTTCTTGTAGCAACTCTTGGGCTATTAATAGTAGCACAAAGAATTCTAAATGAACTTTATAAATATCGAGCCTGTAAGAGGCCTACGCAACATGATAAGTTGATGCCAGTGATAGAGCTGACAGAAGATGGGCATGTCGAGAAGCTTGAGCCGTTTGGGGAATATGTAGGTGAGATCACACATCTTGGATTCTCAAGTTTGTAATCTAGATTCTTCTCTGAAGTCGTTTTAGATTGTCTGAGATCTTATCCTTTTATTCTAAAACTTTATACTAAAACATCAAAGTTTATAATATTTGTACAGATCTGCTAGTTTCTTGAGTGTTCATAGTTAAAAGGGAGATTCCTTTTCAAGATTAGTGTTTCAGAATGCTTTCTTATGGCCCGACTTATGGGCCATAGGATTGTCATTGAACATAAATCAGCATAGGTAGTAACAATCTTAGATTAAACATCGAAAGAGATTCTCAAATATATGTGTTTGGTTTATAATTTATATGTTCACTGTTATGTTAACTAAAAATTGATCTAATAAACCTTTTGCTGAACTTAGTTCTCGCTATAGAGATTCAATTACAGTTTGCAAGCAACATTCGGAGGCGTGAATAGCTCGGAAGATTGTAAACATCTTGCTGTGTTTGTGTAGAGGAATAGAGAGTAAAACTGAAGTTACTTGTATATGTTGCAGTTCGGCAACTTGGTATTATGACACCTGATGGTGATTCTCGCCTTTCCAAGCTTGCTGAAGAGTATTTGAGGGGAGATAAGAGCAATTCTGATCGGAGTCGAGAAAGCATCCTTTTGTATCTTTCTGATATGTGCCCTGAAGATGAAATTGAATCTCTCTATAAAGTGATAACAGATGAGCTAGATAGCTGCATACTAAGTTACTTTGCATTTCATTGGGATCACTCTATGTTTACGATTAATCAGGTAATCACTTGCAACAAAGGACAATTCCCCTTTTTTATTTGAGGTGCTTTAAGGTTTATTGAAACCCTACCAGGTTGAATAAAACATGAAGTTGTGGTAAATATGCTTTTCAAGATAGGTTTTGGGTTTGTGTACAGTTGCTCATATATTCAAGAATTTTCTAGGTTCTACAGATTAATTCTCCGAAGAATAAGCTTCAATCTGCTGTATATAGTGCTACCAGGTGAATCATATACTAAAACTTCTATGCATTTGGTTGACATTTTGAACCCAATAAAAATTCTAGTTAGGCATTCAGCTTTTTTCACTTTTATGATTTACATTTCACAAATAATGGTTCACAATAACTCTCTTCTCACAAGATTGGATACTCTTCACTTACGAAATCTAAATACATCTGAAATTCCATCTGTCATCCACCCCAGTATTGATCTGATTGACGCACACTTACTGTGGAGTTTCCCTACAATTAAGTAGTCCACTTCGCTTCCTACCTAATATGCAATGTCTTCAACATTCATTGTGGAGCTCCCTACCTCTTTCATTTTATGTATTTGGCATTTTCCATAGCACAACATTATACCATATCATTTTTCATTTTTCCAGTTTCCATGTTTTTCTCCCAAGGTTACTATCCCTCTTTTTGAAACTAGTTTATATCAAACAAACGAGTTGCAGGGAACAAAGTGCTCAACGGATTGTGAAGAATCTCAAGACAAAAAGTGTATTTTCTACTTTATTACAGGAGTCTAAAGCTATTGGCCACCTCCCCAATCTTCCTAGTGAGCACCTCCCCAGTCTTCCTAATGAGACGAATGTAGTTATGCCACTGCTTGCCAAAGATAGAAGCCCTGTGCTGCTTCTAATTGGGGGTGGGATGGGAGTTGGAAAGAGCACGGCGGTCAAAGATATAATGAAAAGGTATTATCTGATTTTATAATCGTAATTCATGGGATTATTCAGTGTCCATTGTAGTTCAAACTTCAGAGTATCGCTCAATGCAAGTATCTACTAAGAAAGCTCCATACTATAGAGTTCCAATTAGATTCTCTCAAACATACATGCTTGCTCTTTTGAAATGGATATGTGTCTTTGAATTTGACAGTTTCAAATTCTATCAAATTTTGTTTGGGCAGCCCTTTCTGGTCAAATGCAGCAAAAGATGCTGTGGTAGTAGAAGCAGATGCTTTCAAGGAAACAAATGTCGTATACCAAGCCTTGAATTCTAGTGGGCATCATGACTTGTTGGAAGCATCAGAACTGGTAAGCATCCTCTGTCTTAACTGAATATGAAAATTCAAGTATCTCTCCTATTCAGCAAGAAGAATCACTTGAGAAAAACCAGTAAACAGTTAGTCCCAGATCAGAATGTAACCATTTTATATGTTTCCTAGGTGCATCACGAATCAACCGATGCAGCAGAGTCTCTCCTTGTCACAGCCTTGAATGAGGGTCGTGATGTAATATTTGATGGCACAATGTCCTGGGAACCATTTGTTAAACAGACAATTGACATGGCTCGAGATGTCCATTGGAGACAATATAGGAGGGGTCCAGGCTATAAAAGAGCAGAGGATGGTTCTGTACTAGAAAAATACTGGGAACCAGTTGAGGATACTGATCCTCCCAATGGTTTGAAAACCAATGATAAGCAACTTGAAAATGGGAGGAAACCATACAGAACAGAGCTTGTTGGAGTCATCTGTGATGCACATCTTGCAGTAGTTCGTGGCGTGAGGTAAACCCTCACTTTTTGATTGTCTTTGCTGAATGTTTAGATGCTATGTGTGCATGATGCTGTCCTGTTTGATTAATTGTGTTTCTCAGGAGAGCCATAATGACAAAACGAGCTGTGAGGGTTAAAGAGCAACTGAATTCAATCAAAAGATTTGCTGTTGCTCTTCCGAATTATTATGACTTGGTTGATCAAGTCAATATATTCAGTACTAATGATATTGGAGGCCCAGCAAAGGTAGTTGATAAACATTATTTTTATAATCCAAATTAGTTTAGTTCTACTGTTCTTTTTATGCATTTGAGACCTTGGAAGAGTGTATTGTGTTTCTGAATTGTATAATCTTCATGGAGAAATTATCTGATGTTAAAATGGGAAGTTGCCACCAATTGGTATACAATTTTTAGGCTTTCACTTTCCACATCTAACAATTGGTACTTGTTCAGATAATAGGATGGAAAGAGAGGCAGAGTAAATTGCTTGTTGATCCTGAAAATCTCAATGCTGTGACAAAGTTGGCCTTTTTGAATGAGAATGCAAGATCGATGTATGAATTGTACGGTTCACTGAATGACACAGTTGAGTTAGATAAGGCCATGAAAGAAGCATTATCTCCTGAAAGAGCCTTGCGTCAGAAGCAGTTGCTGAGTAAAATTCAATCCATTGAAACTCATTTGCTACATAGAAATTCAAGCAGCATCAAATCCAGCCACTCTGCATCCTCTCTTATGCTCTGACTACAGCCGACAGTCTTCACTGGACTCTTCAGATTTTAGTAGTCATGCATATGGTCACAGTTCATAGAACAATAAAGAGGGTTTGGGCCCAGATTCCTTCTGACCCAGCTCATCAGAAACGACATATTCTGCTTTCCATTTCAACATTGTAGATAGCTTTGTTATCACAAACAATTTTACATGTCAAGGGGATAATCATGAAGATAGCAATGGTGGATATTGTTGAATATTTAGTAATTCTTTTTATTTGCATAGTTATGTTTTTTGTTTTTAGTTTGATAAGTTTCTATAAATCTTTGATGTATCTAAAACTTTTATATAACAAGTGTCATGTAGTGGCAAGTACTTCTCTTTATAGTATTGTATTAAAAATATTTGTTGTAATTGTTAATTATTATAATTTTTGAATTGTTACATTTTTGTAATATTAACTATAACTCTCATTTCAATATAATAATATTAATAATTATAAAACTAGCAATGGCACATTAGTATGCAATGGGTACCTCAATGAGGTGTGGACAAGTCAATTAGAAAATATTTTGGTTTATTTTATTGCATACATTTGTGTAGTACATGAGTTCAATCAGTAGGCCATTTAGAAAACAATGTTGTTTGTTCAACAAAGGTCTTCATAGAGAAATGATAGCTTTAAATCAACTATGCATCCACTTCCAAGGATCTAAATATGATTAGAAAAAACCTCCAAATTAGGAGGATAATTAGGATCCATTATGAATAGGATCATGTTATATTTGCAGCAAGGAGAGAGTGAGAGTGAATGAGAGATATAGATAAAACGAGGGAGAAATAGAAGGGGGGGATTGAGAGAGATAGAGAGAGGGGAGGGCTAAGGAGATAGAAATAGAGAGGAACATTGGAAAATACCTCTAAATATGGAAGAGAGAGAGAGAGAGAGAGAGAGAGAGAGAGAGAGAGAGAGAGAGAGAGAGAGAGAGAGAGAGAGAGAGAGAGAGAGAGAGAGAGAGAGAGAGAGAGAGATAAATAAGGAGATATAGAAAGTGGGAGAGGGAGAAGAGACAGAGAAATATAATAGATAACAGAGATAGACAAACACAGATTGAAAGAGGGAGAGAGAGAAATCAAGTGAGATAAAGAGGGAGAGATAAATCGAGGGAGATAGATATATGGGAAGATAAGGAGAGAAAGAGAAAGGGAGAGTGGTAGACGAGAGAGAGAGAGAGAGAGAGAGAGAGAGAGAGAGAGAGAGAGAGAGAGAGAGAGAGAGAGAGAGAGAGAGAGAGAAGGGTAAAGGAAAAACAGAGAGAGGGGGTAAGGAGATATAGATAGGGGATAGAGGTAGAGAGGATGATAAAGATAGAGATGGAGAAGGAGAATGGTATGGAGAGAAGAAGAGGGAATGATAAAGATAGAGAGATAAGAGAGGGATAAATAAATTATATGAACATAAGTATATAGATAGGGAGAGAATGAGATGGAGGGACAGAAATATAAAGGTAGAGATAGGAAGTGGTATATAGAGAAATGTGGAAAGAGGTATATACATAGGGGTAGAGAGATGGAGATATAACAAGATAGAGATAGTGGGAGGGATGAAAGAAGAAATGTGGAGAGGTAGAGATGGAGAGGCAAAGAGATGTAGATATAGAGGTCTAGGAAGAGAGAGGGTGGGGTGATAGAAATATAGAGGTCTAGGAAGAGAGAGATGGACAAAGAGATAGAAAAACAAAAAGAATTAGAGATATAAGGGAAGATAAAGAGAGGGAGGGAGGGAGGAAGAGAGGTAGAGTAGAGAGAGAGAGAGAGAGAGAGAGAGAGAGAGAGAGAGAGAGAGAGAGAGAGAGGAGAGAGAAAGAGAGGGAAGAGAGAAAGAGAGTTAGGTGGATAGGGAAGGGGGATATATAGATAGAAAGCAATATAAAGATAGAGAGAGATAGGGAAAGAGATATAAATATATGGTAGGGAAAGAGATATAAATATATGGAGAGAGATAAAGGGATAGGGGATAGAAATTGCATTTGCTTTTCATCTGTGGAAGTCGTCAATTACACTATGACATTATTTCCTTTTTACCCATACTTGATCGAGTATTTTCTCTCATAGGGAATGCATTTGGCGTAGTTATATAATATAAATAATAAAGTGAAAATAGGTAATATTTAATGACTAAATAAAAAATATTTAAATTTATGATTAAATGTTATAAAATTATATTGTATATATTAAAATGATTAAAAAGAAAATTATGATTTTCAAAAAGTATTTATAAAAATTAGAATGATTTAAAATATATATAATTATAATTATAAAATATACATACTTGATTTTTTTAATAGAAATATTTGTTGTGTAATGTTTGTAATGAAATAGTTTAATTATTTATTTTATTTTACTTAAATAGCGTGAATCAAATTCCTATACAACAGTTACTTTTTTTTTTATATATATATATGGCTAAAAAAATATTAAAATTTATATCTGTGTATATAGAGAAATAACTTTATTTACAAGATCATAAATAAAAAATGAAAAAAGTTATTTAAAATAGACATTTTTTTTTTAAATATAAAGAAATCTTAAAAAAAGCCTATAAAATCTATCATTCTTATAAATTTTCTCCTATAACACCAATTTTTTTCATCCAATCATATTGTAGATAAACAATTTCTAATTTTAAAATATAAATCTCAACTTTATAAAAATCAAGCTTATTTTGAAAACAAAAATAATAATCACTTTTGATTGGTGCAACAAATTGATTAATTAGGCTTAAGTGAATGCAATAGTATTGCCTAGGGCAAGTACTAATAAGAGAATTGTAATTCATCTATTATCTATTAATTTTATTTTTTTATCATGGAATCTCTTGTAATCTCTAAAATCAATAGAAAAAATTATTTGTGTTACAATTTTATATTTCTTTCATATATTGACAATTACTTAGAAGAACACACAAAACTAGAGTGGTAGAGGTAAAATTCTACTCTAAATTGAATATTGACTAACATAATGGTCATTCTCAAAGAGCTTTCATATTTAAATATTAATGGCCATAGAGAATCATAATATAATTTAAACAAAATTTCAACAAGCATCGTATAATCATTTTTCTATGACTCGCTTCTCATCCACATTTGACTCTAACCTCAAACACTTATTTTCACATAAATTATTTCTTTTCCTAATTTTCCTAAGGTCAAATGTTAGAAATCAATTATTCGGGCATTCTTTTATCCTTTAAATTAAATAATTTTTATGTACACCTTTAATTATTTTAGGTTTATAGTTTGAAGAATTCAAAATCTTCAAAATTAATAAGGATTCAATTTCAAACGGATTTTCATCCCTTCTTTTATGCATGCTAGTGGCTTCAAAAGGAAGTGTCTTATTTTTTAATCACCTAAGAAGATTTTTGTTTCATTTTTATTGTCTTCGCTATACATATAATACATTTCAATATTGCTTTTTTTCTTTAGTTTATATTACTCTTGAAGCATCTTTGCAGTGCCAAAGTGTTTGAATAATGGTGAACATAGATTCATCTCCTTCAAGGAGGTGAGAGTCATCATGGCAATGAGCAAGTATAAAACCCTCTTTTTTGTTCCTTTCTTTGATCTTTTGTAATGTTTGAAACAAAGAAGGATGCACTTCTCGAGCTTGGAATCACTTATTACTATAAAAACTTCTCAAAAAATTCACTTGCACAAGATCATTAAATACTTGATTTTCTTGAGATGCATGTGTAGAGAAATCTTTATCATCTTCATCATTGTCATCATTAACTACTAATTTAGGGAAATCTAACTAATTCATATATTTTTCTTAATACTAGCTCCAACTCGTTATTTTAGGTGTCATCTTCAAATAAAGTCATCAATCTCCATTCCAAAGAAGGAACCTTTAAATCTCTAGACAATAAGGGTCCCTAGTATTTCATATCCCCAATAGAGTTGCCAAAAATCTATTGGCAAACAGACTTGCGACTATAGTGTTGCCTTGAAAAATGTTCCCAAAACGCCTCACAAGCAATTGCAAATGTACTAATAATTAGAGAGATCAAAATTGATTTAATGATCTTCCATTATGTTTGAGAGGGGCAACTCCCTCAAATGATAAAATTTGGACTTTTGGGACTATTCTTTATGTTGGCAGTATGTCGGATTTGGTTAAGTATTGTCATTGATGTCAACACTATATCCCGGTTGGAGACCATCCCGGTTAGTCTTGGTGATCTTCTTGGTTTTGGTTGTGATTCTGATCTGGTATGATCAGATCTCTGGATTTGGTTTTGGATGCTTATTCTGGTTGGTTACATACTTGATATATTATGTTGGTTCATGATTTGGTGCTTTGGCTATTATCGCTTTTGGTATTTACCGGTACCAACTAGTTTCTGTCTTTACCGGCTTGCCTCTGCTATCCCGGTTAGCTTTACCAGTATGCATTATTTGGTGACTTGGTCAGTGGATTTTGGGTCCAGCTAATGGAATCGGTCTCTATCATGTTGAAGGTGCTTCTTGATCTATTCTGAGTATTTGATGACTTTGCATTGGATGGTGTGTTGTGATGTAGGAGCATCCCCAGTCGATGAGCAATCTTGCATCAACCAAAAGTATTTCCTTTCAGTTTTGTTCTTGTTTAGTTCTTTGTGCAGTTTTTTGTGTTCTTACCGATTGGTACCGGTAGTTGCTTGTTCTTCATGGCAGATCTTATTTTCGGTTTCTAGATAGTTTCATGTGCTTGAGTCCAACTTTTCAATTCATGTGGGTTCTTTTCCGGTCAGTTATCGCTTCCGATTGACCGTTTCTGGGTTCCAGGACAGTTCTTGTGCTTACTGGTTGGTTTCCCTTCATTACCGACATGATTATTGGGGTGGGGATCCATCTTGGGTCTTGTCTAATGTTCTTTGGTGTGTGGTCGACCTTCCTACTGATTTGCATTACTTGGTTGTTATTTTCCAGAAAGATTTATTTAATTTTTAGAACCGAACTAATTACACATTTAATTTTCCTACATTGGTGAATGTAATCTTATGAGGCTGACCTGGATGTGATCCGATGGGTATAAATATGATTTTATATAATCATTTGTAGTGGCAGAGGAAGTAAAACTTAGAATAAGGATTGAGATTCACATGTTGTGATCCGGTTGATTCTTAGAGTCCCGGTTGGATTGTATCTGGCTTGAAGCCTGCAGGTAACCAGTTAATTACCGGATGTTCTTTGATGATAATATGATGATTGTCGGATGATTGTCAGAAGTTCTAAGGCTTTAATATGATCTATTTATGTGAACTTGTTTTTTTCTTGGCTGCTTTCATTGTGTCTCTCAAGCTGCATAAGCCGGTTGACTCTTTTGAGGGTTTTTACCAGTTATGGCTACACCATGTTGTTATGATGGTCCTATTTGGATCCGGTTAAACTTTATGTTATTTCACTAAGGGTTTCTACCAGTTGGTGAAGCATGTTGTATTTTTGTCTTAGTGGAATCTCCGACGGATATAATTATTTGAATACTTGATTGAGGTCCATGCTATGTAATGTAAATCATAATATTAGTCTGGTGGCATCGTGTGATGTAATTTTTGTAATTATGGGTTTATGGCTTTAGGGTTTATCTGATCTTGTCAATAAGGTTGATTATCTGTATTTATAGGTGACTTATTCATGAAACTTGGATATCGATGGGATGGATGGTTATGTCTGCATTATCAGAGGAAAGATTATGTGCGAATAAAGTCATATCATTCAAGTGAAGGTTGGAAAAGTTTTGTATTGTAGAGAAAACAACAATGCATAATTGGAATTGTATCAAGCATTAGTAGATGCCAGTTTCATAGTTCATTTCTTTTCGGATTGTAGTCCAATGTTTATGTAAGTCAGTGATACTTCCCTTTGTGTTGAGCAGTGCGCTTTAGGTTGTTGGCCTTTCTGCAAGTACAAACCCCATTGTAATTATTCATAATACTACCACAGAGTATTCATCTAATTGTGGGTAGGGTTTCCCACCCTGGTTTTTCCCTTTCTGAGTTTTCCACGTCAAAATATCGGTGTTATGTGTTTTGTGCTTTCATGTTATATCTTTCATTGTGTTGTGCTCCGATATAAGGTTTATAACTGAATTAATTGTTGTACTTGTGAGTAAACTGATTTACCCCCCCTCTTAGTTTACTGCCAGTATCAGATCATTCCAACAATTGATATCAGAGTAAGGTCCTCTCTGCAGAAGCTTAACCGCTTCAGGAGATCTGATGGCAACTGCATCAAGTTCCGCATTCAATCCTTACCAGAAGGACAAAATCAAATTTGATGGTACTAATTAAAAAATATGGAAGGAGCAAATGAAGATTCATTTTAAATGTCTTGGAGCTGAATTTTGGGAGATATTGGAGAAAGGGTATATACCTCATGATCCTAATTCTGGAACACCGACACCTATTGATGAACAAAAGAGAGCTGAAAATGATGTGAAAGAAAAAGAAGCATTGTTAAGCGCCCTATCTGATAAAAAGCTATTGAATGCCATAGAGTTGGAGAATTCTAAGTTGATTTGGACAAAGCTTGAAACTCTTTATGAAGGTAACCAGGCTGTGAAAATTGCAAAACTTGAAGGTTTCCGGGTAAGATATGAAACTTTGAAGATGGAAGAAGATGAGAAGATAAGTTCTTTCATGGATAGAGTCAATGAGATTGTCATGGGTATCAAATGTTGTGGCGGATCGGTTAGTGAGGATGAGATAGTGTCAAAAGTTCTGAGAGTTCTACCTCTAACTTATAAGATGAAGGCTACTGCTATCAATGAACTCCAGACAATGTCAAGTACCCCTGTGACCAGAGATACATTACTTGAGAAATTGACTGCTTTTGAACTTGGAGATCAGAGTGCTACTAAAACTGAGATTGCATTTAGAGCATCTGCGTAAGCAAAAGATAGATTGGAAGGAGATGAATGCTAAGGATATGGAGGAAATTGAGAGAGAAGAAAGAGAACTTGAAGAGCTGGAAGCCCTGATTGCTAGAAGAATTCCTAAAGGACCAACTAGAAGTAAGTATGAAGGAAAAGTCCCTTTTAAATGTTTTTCATGCAATAAGATTGGTCATTTTGCTTCTAGATACCCTGAAAGAGCTGCTAGGAATCATGAAAGATTTGTGAGGAATTATAAGCCCAATCCTGAATATCAGAGCAACCTAGATTCAGAAGGAATAACGATAAATCATGGTATTATGCTGGTGATGATGATTTTGGTATTTCTGACGATGATGATGATGAACCTGTGAGTGGATCTGGTAATGGTGCCTCATCCAACAAAGATTGGGTCTTTATTTATATTAAAGATGATTCTCCAGAATCTATCATTGAAACAAATCATATTGAAGAAAAGGCTTTAGCTGCAAAAATTGAAGAGAATGATGAATGGGTCATAGATAGTGGATGCTCGCATCACATGACAGGTGACAAGAGAAATTTTTTATCATTGCAAGAATTTGATGGTGGATTGGTCAGAGTTGGAGACAACAAGGCGTGTAGGATCAAAGGGAAAGGAACAATATCATTGGACGGTAAGACTAATACTAATAATGTTCATTATGTTGAAGGCTTAAAGCATAATCTTTTAAGTGTAGGTCAAATGGTGGATAGAGGATTTCATTTACAATTCAAGGATGGAAAATGTAAGATCATCAATAGATCTGGATTGGAGATTTCTTCCAGAACTCAGACCAATGGAAATATCTTTCATTTGAACTCCAGTGAGAAGGCTTTCTTGATTGCTTATATTGACAAAAGTTGGTTATGGCATAAGAGGATGTGTCATGTAAATTTTGATTGCATATTGAAGATTAGTTCAATACTCGCTGTTAAAGATTTGCCCAAGATTGTTAAACCTCATAATCCGGTATGTAGAGAATGTCAAATGGGTAAGCAAGTTAGAACTTCTTTTAGAAGTATACATGATAAATCTAATGAAGTTATTGATCTTATTCATACTGATTTGTGTGGACCGGCAAGGAATAAAAGCTTTCAAGGTGATAGATATTTTATGTTACTTATTGATGACTATTCTAGAATGATGTAGGTAGCATTTTTGAAAGAGAAATCTGAAGCTTTTGAGAAATTTAAAATCTTTAAAGCTATGGTTGAGACTGAGACAAGACTAAAGATAAAATGCTTAAGATCAGATCATGGCGGTGAGTTTACATCTGATGAGTTCAACAAATTTTGTGAAAGGAATGGTATTAGGAGACAACTTTCTGTCCCAAGGACTCCACAACAAAATGGATTAATGGAAAGAAAGAGAAGAACAATTTTGGATGTATCAAGGACAATGATGAAAGAAGCTAGATTACCTAATATCTATTGGAGGGAAGTTGTCAATACATCGATATATACTTTCAACAGAGTACACATAAAAGGTGATACCGGTAAGACTCCTTATGAATTATGGTTTGGTCATACTCCTACTATCAGATATTTCAGAATTTTTGGAAGAAAATGTTACATTAGAAGAGATGATGCATTAGGAAAGTTTGATCCTAGAAGTGATGAAGGAATATTTTTGGGTTATTCTACTAAGAGCAAAGTATACAAATATTATAACAAAATATTGAATAGGATAGTGGAGAGCCTAAATGTCAAGGTGGATGAGCATGACAATAATCAAATCGGATCATTTGATTATGTACTGGAAGATGAATTTATCAGACCTGAACCGGTAATGCAAGAATCAATTTAAAACAGTGAACCCATCACTTCGGTAGCATCATAAAATTCAACATTGACAGTTGAACAACAAAATGAGTCAGCAAATCAAGAAAATTCAAAGACTCCCAGGTATGTTACACTAAATCATTCTGAAGATCAAATCATTGGAGATAAAAGGAAAGGTGTGATGACTAGGAGAAGGTTAGTTGTTGAAGAGGTATGTTTAATTTCTCAAATTGAACTGAAATCATTTATTGAAGAAAGTAAGGATGAAAACTGGATAAAAGCAATGGAAGAGGAACTAGATCAGATTGGAAAGAATAAGACATGGGAACTAGTACCTAGACCTAAAGATAAGAACATTATTGGAACTAAATGGGTTTTTACGAATAAATTAAAAGAGGAAGGTCAAGTTATAAGAAACAAGGCTAGATTGGTTTGCAAAGGTTATTCATAGGAAGAAGGAATTGATTATGGAGAGACTTATGCCCCGGTTGCTAGAATTGAAGCGGTAAGACTTTTTCTTGCTTATGTTGCACACAAAAACTACAAAGTATATTAGATGGATGTTAAATATGCATTTCTGAATGGAGATCTTGAAGATGAAGTTTACATTGAGTTGCCTGATGGATTTTCCTTATCAAAAGACAAGGACATGGTTTGCAGATTGAAGAAAGCTTTATATGGACTAAAACAGGTCCCTAGAGCATGGTATGCTAGATTGGATAAGTATCTTTCAAAGCTTGGTTTTAGTAAAGGTAATATTGATAGTAACCTATATTAAAAAATTGAACATGATGACATATTGATTATTGAAGTCTTTGTGGATGATATCATTTTTGGAGGAGAAGAAGGTCTATGCATGAAATTTACTAATGATATGAAGAATGAATTTGAAATGTCTATGATTGGTAAGATGAAATTTTTCTTAGGTTTGCAGATTTCTCAGACTAATAAAGGTATTTTCATTTGTCAAACTAAGTATGTGAAGGAGTTACTTAAGAAATTTGGACTTGATTATTCTAAACCTGTTTGTACTCCTATGATAACCGATTGCAAATTGTCTAAGGATGATTAATCCCCTAAAGTGAATCCAAGCATATACAAATCAATGATAGGTGGTTTTTTGTACCTAGCACAGACTAGACCTAATATAATGAATGTTGTTTGTATTGCTTCTAGATTTCAGGCAGATCCTAGAGAAACTCATGATATTGTTGTCAAGAGGATATTCAGATATTTGGCAGGTACAACAGACTTTGAGTTATGGTATCCAAAGGATGACGACTTCACATTATGTGCATATATAGATTTTGATTGGGAAGGAGATGTGGATGACCAGAAGAGCACTACTAGAGGTGCATTCTTTCTCAGGAAGAAGTTGGTTTCATGGCTTAGTAAGAAACAATCATGTACTTCATTGTCTACAACTGAAGCAGAATATGTAGTTGCTGCTACCAATTGTACTCAAATTTTATGGATGAAACAAATGTTAAAAGATATAAGGGTAAGTTATGATGAGCCTATTGCTACTCACTATGATAATATTGTTGCTATTGATATGTCAAAGAATCCGGTATTTCATTCCAAATCAAAACACATTTCTAAAAGGTATAATTTCTTGAAGGAAAAGGTTGAAGCAAAGGAAGTCAAATTGGTTTATGTGCCTAACAAGGAGAAGATTGTAGATATTGTAACTAAACCATTGCCTAAAGAGACTTTTGAATATCTCAGAGATTAGTTGGGGGTTACCAAACGGTTGATGAGATGGTGCTACTACTCAAGGGGAGTAGTCATTTGTTTGGTTTAGTATTCTTGGTCTAGTATCTATCCTTTGTCATTGATGTCAAAGGGGGAAAGGTGGTATTCATGTGAAAATCAGTCATATATTTGAGGGAGATTGTTGGAATTCTTTGGCACTTAGATGTTTTTCACATTCAGTGTTGCCATCAATGCCAAAGGGGGAGATTGTTGGCAATATGCTGGATTTGGTTAAGTGTTGTCATTGATGTCAACATTGTATCCCGGTTAGAGACTAGCCCAGTTGGATCTATCTCGGTTAGTCTTGATGATCTTCTTGGTTTTGGTTGTGATTCTGATCCAGTATGATGAGATCTCTGGATTCAGTTTTGGATGCTTATTCTGGTTGGTTACATACTTGCTATATTCTGTTTCATAATTTGGTGATTTGGTTATCGCTTTTGGTATTTACCAGTACCAACTAGTTTCTGGATTTACCGGCTTGCCTATGCTATCCTGGCTAGCTTTACTGGTATACATTATTTGGTGATTTGGTCAGTAGATTTTGGGTCCGGCTTATGGAATTGGTCTATATCATTATAAAGGTGCTTCTTGATCATATTTTGAGTATTTGGTGACTTTGCATTGGATGACGTGTTGTTATGATGGTCCTATTTGGATTTGGTTAAACTTTATGTTATTTCACTGAGGGTTTCTACCGGCTAGTGAAGCGTGTTGGAATTTGGTCTTAGCGGAATCTCTGACAGATATAATTGTTTGAATACTTGATTTAGGTCCATGCTATGTAATCTAAATCATAATATTGGTTTGGTGGCATCGTGTGACGTAATTTTTGTAATTATGGGTTTATGGGTTTAGGGTTTAGTCGACCTTGTCAATAAGGTTGATGATATGTATTTATAGGTGACTTATTCATGAAACTTGGATATCGATGGGATGGATGGTTACGTATGCATTATCAGAGAAAGGATTATGTGCAAATAAAGTCATATCATTCAAGTGAAGGTTGGAAAAGTGTTGTATTGCAGAGCAGACATCAGTGCTTAACTGGAATTGTATCAAGCATTACTAGATGGTACTTTCACAGTTAATTTCATTTTGGATTGTAGTCCGATGTTTATGTAAGTCAGTGAGACTTCCCTTTTTGATGAGAAGTGTGCTCTAGGTTGTTGGCCTTTCTATAAGTTCAGACCCCATTGTAATTATTCATAATACTACTGCAGAGTATTCATGTGATTGTGGGTAGGGTTTCCCACCATGGTTTTTCCCTTTTTGGGTTTTCAACGTCAAAATATTGGTGTTATGTGTGTTGTGCTTTCATGTTATATCTTTCATTGTGTTGTGCTCTGGTATAAGGTTTATAACTTAATTAATTATTGTACTTGTGAGTAGACTGATTCACCCCCTCTCTCAGTTTACTGTGGGTATCGGATCATTCCAACACTTTTAACCAAATAGTATAAATTATGGCTAAACTAAAATAGAAACTAAGAGAAAAAAATATAAAGAGGAGGAACAAATGCAAAGGTTCATTCTTGGAAACAAGAAAAAAAAGCTCATTCAATTTTATTTGAGTTCTCATAAATCTTGTGGTGTGTTGGATCTTTTTCATTTTAACATGTTTACAACTATAAATGTTCCTTTCATTGCAAAATCCATATATTATGTTTCATTTATTGATAATTGTAGACACCTAAAATTGTCCAGTCTAAGTAAATAAATATCTTTATTTATTTAATTATTTGAGACCAATTTTTCTATTAATTGAATAAATATTTATTTATTTAATTAATTCATTTATCCTCTTCTAGCCTTATTTCTCATTTAAATAAATACTTTTATTTATTTAAATTATAATTTCCCTAAATTAAATAAATATTTTATTTATTTAATTGATCCCACTTCTTCTATTAATTAAATGAATCTTTATTTATTTAATTAATTCATTAACCTTTTCCACCTATGACACATGTCATTCATCTCTTAATTCCTACACTACCTACCCTCTCATTATTTTCTTATTTCCTCTACCTACTCTCTAATCATAGCCGACCATTTATCTTTTACACCTCTCAATCTTATCCCTCCATTTCTTATAGTGTCTTCTATATAAGGAGATGCTTCCTCCATTATCAAACCCCCTGACTACTCTAGCATTCAAACTTTCATATGTGATCAAGCCTACTTACAATCACATTTCTGTTCTTTGTTGAGCTCTTGTGCACACATAAAATCTGAGAACAAATATATCAAGCAAGATCAATGGAGATAGGAAGAATGGAGATCGAAACCCTATTGGACATGTGATGGTATAATCTTTGTGATTTCATTTGATTTGCATTGTCTTAGGTAATCTTTATATGTTATGGTGGATCTTTGTTGTTGTTAGGCTAGGGTTTTGTGGTTGAATTCATTTAGTCTTTCAATATTGTTGTTTCCATTTTTACCATAAACATTTTGGCATGCCCGGTGGGACCCTTGTCCCTTTTGCATTTAACATTTTTTGTTGCAGATTTTGTGTTTTTGAAGTTGTAGATCTGACATTTCTGACAACATTTCGACATTTTTTTGCGTTTGCACATTTTGAGATCGCGTTTTTGATTTTCTGTCACGTCTATAATCTTTGGACTCGTGTCTGCATCTTCGACACTAGTTTATTTTTTTTGCAGATTACAGGGTCGCGTTTGTGAAGCCTTCATACGCGTCTGTGTTCGGTAGTCGTGTCTGTGTTCAGAAGATGCATCTGTGATGTATCTAGGCACGTTTGCATTTTTCTGTGGCATTTGTGTTAGGTTTAACTATGTTTGTGTTTTACCTTTTGCATTTCAGTTTTTTAATCTAGTTTTGAGGTTTTATTTCGTCATTCGGATTTCAGATCTGGTTTATTTTGAGCTAACATCTTCTGATCTAGCTAACGAAATTGGTGCAGCTTGTCTTGAAAGAAAAATCATTTTGTCTAAGGCCCCTATTTCATAAAGTCTTTTGGATCTAAAATTTACCTAACTTGTGTGCTTGCAGGAAGGAGTGACCATTTGAAACAATCCAAACTACTAACAAATCTTTGTTGCAGGACCTTGACAAGGATTTTCTTTTGATCTTTATTGTGTGCCTTGTTTTCATAGATTATCAAACACTTCAATTGGTGCACTAAAATTGAACCATTGTCTTTTGTTTCTTGGGCAATAGGCTCTTTTTGTTTAATTTTGAGAGGGCCTGTCTCCCCGTGTGGTCATTAGGACTACTAGTGAGGAGAGAACGACCCAAGTGGCAGTGAGGAAAATCCATCCTCTTCCAAACCACTATAAACAATTGTATCCATGGTGAAAGCCATGGGTAACGTTTGTTGATTAGTTCATACCGACACTATGTCTCCCCATAAACTCATTTGATCAAATTTATTTGATCATTTGTAGGGCGTAACCCCTACCGACTGAGAGCCTTCTGTATTTAGAGAGTTGAAAGTGTTTCATGTATATGCCATAGTTGGTTCCATCAAGTTTAGGACTGTCCTTCCTAAAATAATTAGTAGACATTGGATCTCCTCAAGCTGTTAAACTTCTGCAAAAAGAGGACTAAGCTCTAATAGCAATTGTTAGGTCCCAGAGACAACTGAGAGGGGGGGGAGGGGTGAATCAGTTGTTAACTAAATTCAAACCAAAAACAACTTAACCAACTTAATGCTTAATACCGGTAAACCAATTAAGTATGTCGGTAGACAGTGTTAACAGTTAATTGCTATACCGGTAAAGATTAATGCATGAAACATAAACACAAAGTCATCCACAACACATAACACCAATATTTGTACGTGGAAACCTTGTAAGGGAAAAAACCACGGTGGGAAACCTTACCCATAATCAGATGATACTACTGTAGGTAGTAAGTGTACATAAATGGGGTCTGCACATGCAGAAAGGCCAACAGCCTAGAGCTCACTGTTCAATCACAAAATGGGAGTCACACTGACTACAGTTGGATGGTTAAATCCAATAAGAATGTATTGCACAAAATAGCATCTTCATATGTTGGATTCAGTACCGGTGTAATGCTGATATGCTTTCACAAAAGCCTAGCTTCACCTTCAAATGATGTCTTCGTGTATAGCTCTGCTTAATGTCGCATATACCTTCACACAATTCTTTTTCGCATTCCACATTCGATCTTAAAAATAAGATCTTACATTTATACCATAACCTAAGACCAATTTTAGTAGGTCGGCTCTACAAGATATTACAATAAAAACATTTTACAAATAAAATATCTGATGCAATAACCAATTAAACATGTCGGCTTAATGCATTTACAACAATAATTAATCATCTCCATGGTGTGCCATGCTAATCTGGAAAAGATAAACCTGCCAGTGTAACCCTAGGTAACCTTGGACCTATTTGTCGGTAAAAGCAAATATGCAAATATGAATATACCAATGATTAATTCTTCAAATCAAAGTGTCCACACGATGTCTTTGACATTACCAAGTGTCTTCCATATCATTCCAAGTGCCGGTGATCATTATATCCTGCCGGTGAACTATATACCAGTAACTGTGCAATAGTTACTTGCTTGCCGGTGAATGCTGTTGGATCTCCAGAGTGCTAGTGTTTTAGTAGGTGTTGACATCAATGACAAAACCATATCAAAAGACCAACAATCTCCCCCTTTGGCATTGATGGCAACACAAGATGGAAAAACCATCAAAGTGCCAAAACAGAAATGCCAAATACCAAAAACCAACAATCTCTCCTAAACAACAATCTCTCCCCCTAGGAGCAACATGTGTTATCCAAGTTTTTCAATACCAATCTCTCATTAAAAGATAATGTATTTTTCCATAGATATCTCTCCCCCTTTGACATCAAATGTCAAAGTTACAATAATAAAATCAAGTTCATATACAAAATACCAATCACTTCAATATACCAACTACTCCCCCTGAGAAGTAGCTTCCTCATCAAAGACTGGAGTAAAAGATTTGTCTGTTAATTCTGCCGGTTGATGACAATCATCAACTGTCTAAGTCTCTATCGGTGGTGGTATGACTCCAAGATGATCTTTGAGATATTCAAAGGTCTCCTTAGGCAAAGGTTTTGTGAAAATATCTGCAAGCTGTTCTTTAGTGTTCACATAAACCAGTTTTATCTCCTTTTCTTCAACTTTTTCCCTTAGAAAATTCAGTTTGATAGAAACATGTTTTGTCTTAGAATGTAATACCTGATTCTTAGATATATCAATTGCTGCAGTGTTATCACAATATATTGTAATAGGTTCCTTGCATTTTACCTTTATGTCTTTCAACATTTGTTTAAGTCATAGTACCTGTGCACAGTTAGTTGCTGCTGCAACAAATTATGATTCTGCTGTTGATAAATATGTACAACTCTGTTTCTTACTCAACCAAGAAACTAATCTCTTTCCAAGAAATAATGCTCCGCCGGTGGTGCTTTTTCTATCATCCACATCTCCTGCTCAATTTGCATCTGTGTATGCACATAGATCAAAATTTTCATCTCTAGGATACCATAATCCAAGATTTACAGTGCCTTGTAAGTACCAGAAAATCCTTTTTACTGCTGATTCATGTTTTCTCTAGGATTACTTTCAAATCTTGAAACAATACATACTACGTTCATAATATCAGGTCTAGTTTGTGTCAAATACAGTAAACCTCCTATCATAGATTTGTATCTAGTTGGATTAACAGGTGTAGATTCATCCCTTTGAGATAATTTGTCATTTGTAGTCATAGGTGTGCTTACCGGTTTAGAGTTCTCCATCCCAAATTTCTTTAGTAACTCTTTCAAGTATTTGGATTGACTCAAGAATATACCTCTGTCAGTTTGTGAAATCTGTAATCCTAAAAAGAATTTTATTTCTCCAATCATAGACATTTCAAATTCTTGCTGTATTTTAATAGAAAATTCTTTACATAATCCATCTTCTCCTCCAAAGATTATATCATCAATGAATACTTCTATAATCAAGATGTCATCATTAGTTATTTTGTAATATAAATTGTTGTCTGCATTTCCTTTAGTAAAACCAATCTTTAAAAGATACTTATCCAATCTTGCATACCAGGCTCTTGGGGCTTGTTTCAGTCCATACAGAGCTTTTCTTAACCTGCAAACCATATCATTGTCATCTGTCAAAGAAAATCCATTAGGTTGTTCAATATAGACTTCCTCTTCAAGATCTCCATTCAAAAATGCACATTTAATATCCATTTGATAAACTTTGTAGTTCTTGTGAGCTGCAAAAGCCAAGAATAATCTGACTGCCTCAATTCTAGCTACCGGTGCAAAGGTTTCATTGTAATCAACTCCTTCTTTCTAAGAATATCCCTTACACACTAGTCTTGCTTTATTTCTGACAAACTTTCCATCTTCATTAAGTTTGTTTCTAAATACCCATTTGGTTCCAATTACATTTTTATCTTTAGGTCGAGGAACTAATGTCCAAGTATTATTTTTCTCAGTTTGTTCTAATTCTTCTTCCCTAGCTTTAATCCAAAATTTATCTTCACATGCCTCATTAACAGATGATGGTTCTATTTGAGAAATAAGACATACCTCTTCATTTGCCAATCTTCCTCTTGTCATAACTCCTTTAAATTTATTTCCAATTATTTGATCTTCAGAATGATTCAACCTTACATACCGGGGTGTCTTTGTTTGCTATTGTTCTTCAATTACTGTGGAATCCTCAGATGGTACCCAGGTAACTGGATCTTCATTCTGTACCGGTGGATTTAGTGTAGGTTCATTTGTCACAATTTCTATTGCCAGTTCAGAGTCTATATACCTTGAAGTTTCTCTGAATTGTTCATCAATCTTTACATTTGTACTCTCAACAATTTTTTGCAATCTCTTGTTAAAACATCTATATGCCTTGCTCTTAGATGAATAACCAAGAAATATTCCTTCATCACTTCTGGGATCAAATTTTCCAATATACTCATCTCTTCTGATATAACATTTACTTCCAAAAATTCTAAAATACTTAAGAGTAGGAGTATTACCAAACCATAGTTCATGAGGGGTCTTACCGGTTTCACCTTTGATGTGAACTTTGTTGAATGTATAGACCGATGTGCTAACTGCTTCTCTCCAATATACATGTGGTAAATTTTCTTCAGATAACATACTTCTTGCTGCATCCAAGATAGTTTTGTTTTTCCTTTCAACAACTCCATTCTGCTGTGGTGTCCAAGGTGTTGATAGTTGCCTTCTGATTCCATTTACTTCATAGAATGTAATAAAGTATTTAGATGTGAATTCACCTCCTTGATCTGATCTTAGACATTTGATTTTCTTACCGGTTTCATTTTCAACCATTGCTTTGAACAGTTTTAACTTTCCAAGTACTTCTGATTTTTCTCTGAGAAAAGTAACCCAACACATTCTAGAATAATCATCAATAACTAGCATGAAATATCTATCACCTTGTAATCTTTTAGTTCTAGCTGGACCACATAAATTAGTGTGAATCAAATCAAGAGCATTATTGGATTTTTCTGGAATACTTTTAAAACTAGCTCTAACTTGCTTTCCAAATTGACATTCCTTACATATTGTATTATGAGGTTTCACAATTTTAGGTAAATCTCTAACTGCCTTAGAAGTACTGATCTTTACCATGCAATCAAAGTTTACATGATAGAGTCTCTTATGCCATAACCAACTTTCATCTATATGTGCAATCAAGCATGCCTTTTCACTGTTATTCAAATAAAAGATATTACCTCTAGTCTGATTATCGGTTGCAATTTCTAAACCAGTTCTATTCATGATTTTGCATTTTCCATTCTTAAATTGTAACTGAAATCCTTTCTCAACCAATTGACCAACACTTAAAAGATTATGTTTTAATCCTTCAACATAGTAGACATTGTCAGTGTTATGCTTACCATCAAGAGATATTGTACCCTTAGCTTTGATTGAATAGGCTTTGTCATCTCCAAATCTTACTAAACCTCCATTGTATTCTTGAAAGTTCAAGAATATACCTTTGTCTCCTGTCATATGATGTGAGCATCCTGAGTCAATGATCCATTCATCCTTTACTTCAAATTTAGCTGCTAAGGCTTGTTCTACTGGTTGAATAGTAGGTGTCGGTTGATCTTCTGTTATAGCAACAAAAACCCATCCATTGTCTGTCAGATCCTCATCAGAATCATCAGTCACACTTTCATCAGTAATGTAACAAGATTTGTCTTTGTTTTTCTTAAATCTGTATTTCTGATATTCAGGATTAGGCTTGTATGTTCTTCTAGCTTCTTCTCTTACTCTAGCATGTCTATTAGGGCATCTTAAAGCCATATGATCAATCGTATTGCAGTTAAAACATTTAAAGGGTGCTTTACCTTCATACTTACTTCCAATTGGACCTTTAGGCATTTTCCTTGCAAATAGTGCTTCAAGTTCTCCAAGTTCTTCATTCTCCTTCCTAGTTTCTTCAAGTTCTCTTGCATAAAAGGCTTTCCAATCTGATTTGTCAAATGATGGAGCAGATGATGTTGATGCTTTAAAGGCCAAATCTGTCTTTATAGTAGCAACAGGACCAAGTTCCTCAATTTCAAAAGCTGAAAGTTTTCCAATCAATGTATCCCTAGTTACTAATGTATTAGGCATTGTTCTCAACTCATTTATAGCAGTAACCTTCATTTTATATGTCGGTGGCAATCCTCTTAAGATTTTTGAAACAATTTCATCCTCACTTAAGGTTCCTCCACAACATTTAATACCCAAAAAAATTTCATTTACTCTTTCCATAAAAGCAGAAATCCTTTCATCTTCTTCCATTTTTAGATGTTCATACCGAACCCGGAAGCTTTCAATTTTTGCAATTTTGACTGTGGAATCCCCTTCATTCAGTGTTTCCAAATGATCCCAAATAGCTTTAACAGTAGACCTATCTAATAATCCCATGATTTGTTGATTTGATAAAGTGCTCAAAAGTGCTTCTCTTGCTTTGTAATCATTTTCTTCATCTTTTGTCAAGTTAGGAGGACTAGGCTGACCAGGTACAACAATAGTATAACCATTCTTTGTAACATCCCAGATGTCCTTACCAATGCAATTCAGATGTGTCTCCATTCTGATCTTCCATATGCCATAGTTGGTTCCATCAATTAGGATTGTCCTTCCTGAAATAATTAGTAGACATTGGATCTCCTTAAGCTGTTAAACTTCTGCAAAAAGAGGACTAAGCTCTGATACCAATTGTTAGGTCCCGAAGACAACTGAGAGGTGGGGGGGGGATGAATCAGTTGTCAACTAAATTCAAACTAAAAACAACTTAACCAAATTAATGCTTAATACCGGTAAACTAGTTAAGTATGCCGGTACACAGTGTTAACAGTTAATTGCTATACCGGTAAAGATTAATGCATGAAACATAAACACAATGTCATCCACAACACATAACACCAATATTTGTGCGTGGAAACCTTGTAAGGGAAAAAACCACGGTGGGAAACCTTACCCACAATCAGATGATACTACTGTAGATAGTAAGTGTACATAAATGGGGTCTGCACATGCAGAAAGGCCAACAGCCTAGAGCTCACTGTTCAATCACAAAATGGGAGTCACATTGACTACAGTTGGATGGTTAAATCCAATAAGAATGTACTGCACAAATAACATCTTCATATGCTGGATTCAGTACTGGTGTAATGCTGATATGCTTTCACAAAAACCTAGCTTCACCTTCAAATGATGTCTTCGTATATAGCTCTGCTTAATCTCGCATATACCTTCACACAATTCTTTTTCGCATTCCACATTCGATCTTACAAATAAGATCTTACATTTATACCATAGCCTAAGACCAATTTTAGTAGGTCGACTCTACAAGATATTACAATAAAAACATTTTACAAACAAAATATCCGATGCAATAACAGATTAAACATGTCGGCTTAATGCATTTACAACAATAATTAATTATCTCCATAGCGTGTCATGCTAATCTGGAAAAGATAAACCTGTCGGTGTAACCCTAAGTAACCCTGGACCTATTTGCCAGTAAAAGCAAATATGCAAATATGAATATACCAATGATTAATTATTCAAAACAAAGTGTCCACACGATGTCTTCAACATTACCAAGTGTCTTCCATATCATTCCAAGTGTCGGTGATCATTATATCCTGCCGGTGAACTATATACCAGTAACTGTGCAATAGTTACTTGCTTGCTGGTGAATGTTGCTGGATCTCCAGAGTGCTAGTGTTTTAGTAGGTGTTGAGATCAATGACAAAACCATATCAAAATACCAATAGAGATTATTCCCACAAAGCTTAGGTGATCAAGCTATGGAATGGTTCTCCCAACTCCCATCTGGAATTAAGTCATTGGGTGACTTAGCAGAGGCATTTATCCAACATTTCTCATACAACATAGAGACAGACATATCAGTCACTACTTTGTGCAACACCAAACAAAGGGACAAAGAGTCTTTTTCGTCATTTTTACAAAGATGGAGGAATCTAGCCAGCAAATGCTCTTGTGAAATTCCACAAAAACAAATGGTAGAGATGTTCACTTAGACTATTAACAAAGATATTGGTTATGACTTGAGAAAAGCTTATTTGTCCACCTTCAAGGATGTCATTGAAAAAGGCTTAGCAATAGAGAAGGTCCTAATTGAGCAAGGCATCGTCAAAATATTCAAAGAAAACAAAGAGGACTTTAAAAGAAAAGACAAGCCAAGATTTTGGAATAAAAACAAGAACATAGTCAATGATGGTGTTTTTGATGCTAATATAGTACGACTCAAAATCATTTTTTCCAGATCAAGCTCTACAAACAATCAGGTGAATACTCAAACAACTTCAAAATCATGAAGTACACCCCATTGGGAGAACCACTAGAGTCAGTTTTCAAAAAGTTAGTGGCAAACAAAATAATAACAATCCCAGATCCACCTCCACATGAGCCAAAGGTTAAACCAAATTGGTGGAATGATGATGAGTATTGTAAATTTCATAAGAGCAAAGGACATAAAATAGGAAACTATCATCGACTGAAGAACATCATACAAGATCTTATTGATAGAGGTGACATTGAGATTGAAGGACACTCATCCAATCAAGAACATGAAATGTTTAAAGAACCATTCCCAAAACATGACAAGGGAAAAGCTAAAGCCACAGATGAGTAGACCAACTATACCAAAGCATCCTATAACTATGATTCAACTGTCAATCACATTTCGATGGACAATTATGTCTCTGCCATTATCATCTAGGATAAAATGCCTAAGAATTCTGCCCAAAGACCCAAGATTGTCCTAAAAGGCATTGGATCTTCTTCTGAACCTACCTCTGAATGTAATGTTACAACTCGTTGAGGTAAATTTACCTTGCAAGGTGCTCCAGCTAAAAACATCGCTTCCTCATCAACCAAACCTGAGTATGACCTTGTAGAATAGTTAGGGAAGACACTCATGCATATCTCCATCCTCGAGCTCTTACGCATATCCCCTGCACATAAAGCAATTCTTCTCAAAACTTTGAGAGACACTTATGTCCATACTAATCTGAACATGGACCAGTTTCAAGCCATGGTGGGATACCTTTCTATTCCACACTCCCTTAAATTCATAGAAGCTGATGATGCCTTCGTGATACAACCACATAATGCACCTTTACACATTGAAGCCTTCCTACACAAACATTGTATAAAACGAGTCCTGATAGATGGAGGAGCAGGTATAAACATTTGTACATTTAGCACTATTAAACAATTGGGATATTTAGACAAAGATGTGAATGCTAAAAACAAAATTACCATCAAATCATATGATGATGAAGAGAGTTCATTCAAAGGCACACTCACCTTACCTCTCAGAGTTGGACCGGTTACAAAGGATGTGGTTTGTCAAGTTCTTGACCTGGATCTCAAATACAATATATTGCTAGGACGTCCTTGGATTCATGAGATGAGGGTAGTCCCATCTACATACCACCAATGCATTAAGTTTCCTCACAATGGAGTTGAAATAACAGTTAATGGTGATCCTAATCCATTTATATACTGCAATAACTTGAGACCAAAAACTGAGATGATCATTCCAAGTAATAGGGAAGCTATCCCTTCTTCTACATACATTGACCCTGAATCATTAAAACCTTCGACATCAAAACAAGGTGAGCTTAAAGGGAAATATCGGGACAATGACATGGGTGAATACACTTTGAATCAAACCATGTGCTTACAACAAGTTATGAGTTCACCAAAAGAATATGGATGACCACATCCTACTAAACATGTATCTATCATTACACTCAGGTGGGATCCTACTATCTTCCAAAAGTGGGTGAAATGGAAGAAGAAGATTTATACAAAATGGTTTACAAAGACCCTGAAAATGGTACACAAGATCACATCAACATACCATGTGGAAAATATGGCAAAGGATTCAAGATCCTACAAAAGTTTGGGTATGGTGATAAAAGTCCTCTTGTCTTAAGAAAGGAAGGTATCATTCAACCTATGCAACCAGAATTGACATTTAAAAAGGAGCGCTTGAAAGGACTTGGTTTCATGTCTTCTAGGATAAATACTCAAAAGACAGAAAAAGCATTACAAATCAAAGCTGCCAAAAATCAACAAGAGAACCGCTATTCCATAGACTCCAATAATTTGGAATGGGATTCAGACAAATCCTCCGGTGACTATGAACTCACCGAAACACTCAGAGAACCAGGTCAACCCACAGAAGAGGAGGAATTTTATAGAAAATTCAAAGTTGGTCAGGAAACAACCCCTGAGGATCCCACATAGTCTTTGCCTCTAGGTTCTAGGTTGAAATCACGACGGGTGAGGGCACCAATTCCGGAATCCGCTACTAGTGATGACAATTTGGATTCATTCATGATTGAGACAAATGAGGAGAGTGCCAATGATGACCTCGATAATTACCTCGGCATACCTGGATATAACTACATCTTCACCCTTAGTCCCGCTGACTTTAAAAACATTGAAGGCCTTCCCCTTGTTCACCAACAACTTATTGACTGGGACCATGAAGGACCTGTACAGTTCGACACATTCCAAAATGATGAAGCCTTTATTGACTATCTAGGCTTACGAGATGATCTTTTGCTTGGGGACCATAAGGCAGGATACACTATAGAGCTTAACAACGTGGCATATTTTGGTGAGGGTGTTGGGCCTTCCAGTCACAAAAATATAAAAATAAAAACAAATCAAGGGTCTTATGGTGAAAACCACGTTGTGGCGCTGTCTGACCCCAAAAAAGTAAAAAGAAAGGATGTATCTGAGGACAAAAACCTCTCTGAGGCACCCGAGAATGGAAGGCTCGACATTCTCCCGGCATCATATGAAGAAAAATAATCTATGTTAGTGGGGGAGACCATCAAAACAAACATTGGTACAAAAGAAATTCCACATAACATATTCCTAGCACAATCTCTGGCAGAGACAAAAAGACCAAAGTTCATAAGTTTCTTCACAATGTGACAAATCAATTTTGCATGGTCATATGCTGATATGCCTGGACTAGATTCAGATTTAGTAATGCATCATTTGACAGTCAAACCGGGGGCAAAACCAGTAAAACAGAAATTAAGAAAGATGCATCCACAAGTGCCATTATTAGTCAAAGTGGAGCTTGAAAAATTATTGGATGTCAGATTCATATGCCCAATTGATTATCCTGAATGGATCTCCAACTTAGTACCTATCAGCAAACCAGATCGTAGCATCAGAATATGCACAGATTTCAGAGACATCAACAAAGCTTGTCCTAAGGATGATTTTCCATTGCCAAATATCGACCTGATCGTAGATCTCACAATAGGTCATGCGATGTTATCTTTGATGGATGAATTCTCTGGCTATAATCAAATAAAAATTGCATCCGAGGATCAACACAAAACATCATTTACTTTTCCTTGGGGAACTTTCTATTGTAATGTCATGCCCTTTGGGCTAAAGAATGTAGGCGCTACACATCAAAGAGCCATGACTACAATCTTTCATGATCTCATGCATGTTACTGTGGAAGAGTATGTTGATGACCTCTTGGGCAAATCAATAGACAAAGATACACATTTAGACATACTTTCAGTCATTTTTGATCGGTTGGAAAAATACAAAGTAAGATTAAACCCTAAGAAATGTGTCTTTTGAGTAACCTTAGGGAAGCTCCTGGGATTCATTGTCTCAAAAAGAGGAATTGAAGCTGATTGAGCAAGAGTCAAGGCCATCCTAGAGATGCAACCACCAAGAAATATCAATCAACTTCGATCTTTGCAAGGGAGACTCCAGTCCATACAAATATTCATAGCACAAATTGCAGACAAATGTGATCCTTTTCATCACTTGCTACACAAAAACATCAAATTCAAATGGGATCATAACGACCAACAAGATTTCCAGATACTCAAAGATTATCTTCTGAATCCACTAGTATTGATGCCACCAGTTCCATAATGGTCTTTGAAGGTGAGTATCATATGCTTGACGATGTGTATGTAGGACCTTAGTTTTTTGAAATAAAGATGATGGTGATTCAAGCACAAAATGTGGTCCTCTATTGCCTCCACTATTAGGCCTCCTTTGATCCATGTTGAGGTGAGGTTGTTGCAAAGGTAGACTTTCCATTATTTAAGACATGTCAAAATCATGAGGTATCTTGGCTCCACTTTGTGCCATCACTTGTAAGAAATATTGTCTATCTCTCCTCATTATTTCCTCAACCAATCTATTAAAATGGGGATCCATAATGGAGTCTTCGACTTCTGCTGAATGTATGGAAAAGTTGTCCATATTGTCATTGTGTGTATCATTGTTGTTTGTAGTGTCCATGTTCTCAACATTTCAAATGTTTTTATAGGCATCCATGTCAAGTAATTTAGTATGATCAGAATTGAAAAAGACATCATTGTCATACTCATAGGAACTCATGTTTGCGGACTCTTGAGCCTCTTTATCTTCTCTCCTAGATTTTTGGGAATGAGTTTCAACCATGAACTAGGTATTGACCAAGATGTGTGAGACTAGATGAAAATGGAAAGAGTATGGAAGACCAAGAGTTGGATGGAATGTAAATGAATCTGAGGTGTACTTGCAATGTCCAAAGTGTAAGACCAAGTATGTATGTAGTAGAAAAGGTATGGCTTCCATAGAGATGATAGTTTCTCTTGATGAGGTAAGTTGACCTTGACTCTAAGTAAGACCAAATGAGACCCAAAGGTGATAGACCTTGATGAGGGACCACTTAGCAAAATGTTGTTGTATGTGGTGTGCTGACAAAGCAAGATGAGGACAAGCAAGTGACCTTTTGACTCAAGTTTAGACAAATGTGAATGTAATGTAAGGTGTAAAGAAATGATGAACTATGTGAGACCCAAAGATAGGTTGAATGCTAGATGAAAACCTGGAGAGATAACCTAGGAAGCTCAATAAGTCAGAAACTAACTATTCTTATTGGTTGGACTGTAAAGTTTTCTAATTCTGAACACAAACATGTCTGTATACTTCACAAATGCGATTAAATGATGCAGACATGGTTCTATCAGACACAGACGTGTTTCTGAGATTTTGTAAATGTAATGTTGCTTCAGAGAACACAAACGTGTTTTTGCCCTTCACAGACGCAGCTAGATGACACATACGTGATTCTATCAGACATAGACGCATTTCCAAAAATTAAGTGCAATTTTTCCAATATGTGAAGTTGCTTGTTGTGACCAAATCTGAATTTTTGACTATTTTTTTTGTAACAAGAGGACACAATGTTGATGAGGACTCAATGTTTACAAGTGTTTAGAATCAAAATGACTAAAAAATGACTCCAAAGAAAGTGTGTTGTTTGATGTAGGGGTTACGCCCTAGCCGGTAGGGGTTACGCCCTACAAATGATCAAATAAATTTGATCAAACGGGTTTATGGGGAGACATAGTGTCAGTATGAACTAATCAACACATGTTACCCATGGCTTTCACCATGGATAAAGTTGTTTATAGTGGTTCAGAAGAGGATGGCTTTTCCTCGCTACCACTTGGGTCGTTCTCTCAACACTAGTAGTCCTAATGACCACACGGGGAGACAGGCCCTCTAGAGATTAAACAAAAAGAGCCTATTGCCCAAGACACAAAAGACACTGGTTCAATTTTAGTGCACCAATTGAAGTGTTTGATAATCTATGAAAGCAAGGCACACAATAAAGATCAAAAGAAAATCCTTGTCAAGGTCCTGCAACAAATATTTGTTAGTAGTTTGGATTGTTTGAAATGGTCACCCCTTCCTGCAAGCACACAAGTTAGGTAAATTTTAGATCCAAAAGACTTTGTGAAATAGGGGCCTTTGACAAAATGATTTTGCTTTCAAGTCAAGCTGCACCAATTTTGTTAGCTAGATCAGAAGATGTTAGCTCAAAATAAACCAGATCTGAAATCCGAATGACGAAATAAAACCTCAAAACTAGATTAAAAAAACTGAAATGCAAAAGGTAAAACACAAACGTGGTTAAATCTAACACAAATGCCACAGAAAAATGCAAAGTGCCTAGATACTTCACAGACGCGACTACCGAACACAGACTTGTCTGAAGACTTCACAAACTTGATTTAGGAACACAAACACGACCTTGTAATTTGCAAAAAAAATAAACTAGTGTTGAAGACGCAGAAGCAAGTCCAGAGATTATAGATGCGACATAAAATAAAAACACGTGATCTCAAAATGCGCAAATGCGAAAAATGTCAAAATGTTTTTGGAAATGTCAGATCTGCAACTTGAAAAACACAAAATCTGCAACAAAAGATGTTAAATGCAAAAGGGACAAGAGTATACAGCCAACCCTCGTGTCGCCCTATCTAGACAGAGGAACCCACTGATCACTCCTGCCAATACTACTGGTAGCACTAATCTTGTTTGTGTCATGGTATCCCACGCCACATGTCCAACCCTCATCTCCAATCCTGGATCCTGGAACACTCATCTCAGTGCATCCCTGTCTCCATCTCGATCATAAGGAATCAACTCCCCATCGATTTGTATCTATAGTATCCTATATACATCTTCTAAGGTGACTGTCATCTCACCCATCGACAAATGAAATGTACAAGTCTCTGAGTGCCATCTCTCAGCTAAAGAAGCCAACAATCCCATGTTTGCTCGAAACTTAGGCACATACAGAATATATCGCAAGCTCATAGCCTAAATTGCTACTCTATCCTTGAATGTCAGCTCTACTCGTAAACTCTGAGTCGAAGGGAATCTCTCCCATGACTCCAGCGTAGGTAGGTCCTTCTGCAGTCAAGCAAATCAACTGTGTCAATCCTAGTGGTACTCCATGTTCATCACAAAGTACTGCTTTCTATCCTAGTAGCATTCCCTGTTCATCACAAAGTGATGCTCTTTTTAGTACTCCCTGTTCATCACAAATTACTATTTTTTTTATCCTAGTAGCATTCCCTGTTCATCACAAAGTGCTGCTTTGATCCTATCTTTTAGGGAACCTACTTGAGTGTATCCTCTTGAGTAGCTTATCTAATTGACAATATATGTTCTATCACATAATTGTCAATTCCAGCCTAATCCAATTGGCAATGTATGTTCTATCACAGAATTGTCAATCCTAGCCCTATCTGCTATTCTGGTCTTCCCTAGAGGACCTGCTTGAGTGTATCCTCTCAACAACTTATCCAATCGACAACATATGTTTATCACAGAACTGTCGATTCGACCTTGAAGACATAAACATGCATTCATGACACAAACGCACCTAGCCTACCTAGACGCGCCTGGCACCAATGCAGACGTGCCATAATGTTTTTCCTCCCACTTGACATTTTTCTAGACATACCTAATGCGCATTTATTACCCTACCTAGCATGCATTTATAAAAACAATTAACACAACAAAGTACAAGGAGGTTTTGTGGTACTTATCGACTCTCCTGCATCCGTTGGCATCTGATATCGGCGAACGCGATTGAATCTATGTACCAATACCATCGCTGTTGATTGTTGATTGTTCTCTGCTTTCTCTGCACTCCGATCTCTTGGATGTGTGGATGACAATGAGGATGTTTTCCCTCGTAGTCTATCTTATAGACTACCCTAGCCCTCGTTTCCCGAGTCAATCTTCTTTATCCCATGACTCTGTCACCCTATCCTATCTTGTCAGTCATTTCTCACCTTTCTTTCTTATCGAGAGATTGTCTGCCATCTTTTTAGACATTTTCATCCACTCTCGAGGAGGCATATCATTCCCATCTTGGGGCAACTTTGTATCAGTTCATCTTATCTTCTTTGAAACAACGTGACAAGCTGCATTGTCTCAAAGAGGAGCAAAATGTAGACACCTAAAATTGTGTAGTCTAATTAAATAAATATTTTTATTTATTTAATTATTTTATCCTAATTCTTCTATTAATTAAATAAATCTTTATTTATTTAATTAATTCATTTATCCTCTTCTAGCCTTATTTCTCATTTAAATAAATACCTTTATTTATTTAAATTATCCTTTTCCTAAATTAAATAAATATTTTATTTATTTAATTGATCCCACTTCCTCTATTAATTAAATCTTTATTTATTTAATTAATTCATTAGCCTTTTTTACTCATGACACATGTCATTCATCTCTTAATTCCTACACTACCTACCCTCTCATTATTTTCTTATTTCTTTTACCTACCCTCTAATCCTAGCTGACCATTTATCTTTTACACCTCTCAATCAAATAAGTCTCATTATTTATGGTTTTATATGATGAATTTATGGCCATTGATGGAAGGAGGGTGAATCTTGCCTATAAGATCGATTCCCCATTGGCAAAAGGGCCAAGGAGTCGCAATTGGTTGAAGTTCTTGTGTTGGAACATGAATGAGGTCTCCATGAAGTTGACATTGCTTACATTTCTTGACAAACTGATATGAGTCTTTTTCCATATTGGGCTAGTAATATCCAGTCCTGATGAATTTATTGGCTAAGGTAGGACCATTAGAATGTGGACTACATATCCCTTCATGAACTTCACGTAATGCAATTTGAGCTTCATCCCTTTCTAAACATCTAAGAAGAGTGCCATCTAGACCTCGACCGTATAGGATATTGGCTAAAATGATGTATCGAGAAGATTGGTGAATGAAAGTGCGATGTTGGCTGTTGGATAAGTCAGGAGGAAGGGTATTATTACGAAGGTATGTGAAAATGGAACCATATAACTGGGAATCAGGACCAATGACACATATCATCTCAGTAGGAGTGATCTCATACGAGGGAACCAAAAGGTTATCCACCAAGAACTCATAGCGGGTTTCATTATGTGGTAGATCGATCAATGAAGCAATAGTAGCCATAGCATCTGCGGCTTGATTCTTCTCTCTTGATATCTGCTCAAAGTTTAACTTCGTGAAATGTTGTTTTAGGTCATCCACCATTCTTTTGTAAGGCATTAATTTTTCATCTTTTGTTTGGTAGTCATCAGTTGCTTGACGAATTACAAGTTAAGAGTCCTACACAACATGAAGTTCCTGGATCTTCCACTGAAATGCAATCCGTAATCCTGTTGTTAATGCCTCGTATTCTGCTATGTTATTAGTGAAAGGAAATGATAATCAATATGATTTTGGTATGGAATCCCCTTGAGGTGTGGTGAAGAGGATGCCAGCTCCTGCACCATGCTGTGTATGAGTCATCAAAGTATAGTTGCCAAGGCTTTGTGTGTGATACTGTCAAGATGGATTCATCTAGAAATTCTGAAGTTAGAGGAGCATCATCTATCATGGGAGCATCTGCTAATTGATCTATGATAGCTTGTCCTTTAATTGCTTTTCTATCTACATATTCAATGTCGAATTCACTCAGGAGCATCACCCATTTGGCTAGTCGACCAGTAAGCGTTGCTTTATTGAGAAGGTATTTCAATGGATCGATCCTTGCGACAAACTTAGTTTTATGAGTTAGCATGTAATGTCATAATTTATGTGAAGCAAAGACCACAACGAGACATGCACGCTCAATTGGTGTGTAGTTTAGCTCATATCCCACCAAAGTACGAGTGATGTAGTAGACTGCCTTTTCTTTGCCCTCAGAATCTTGTTGTACTAAGAGTTCCCCCAGTGTTGTTGAAGTAGCAGATATGTATAGTAATAGGGGTTGTTCCAGAACTGGTGGCATCAAGACTGGTGGATTCAGAAGATAATCTTTGAGTATCTGGAAATCTTGTTGGAAATTATCATCCCATTTGAATTTGATGTTTTTGTGTAGCAAGTGCTGAAAAGGATGACATTTGTCTGCAAGTTGTGCTATGAATCTTCATATGGACTAGAGTCTCCCTTGCAAAGATCAAAGTTGACTGATATTTCTTAGTGGTTGCATCTCTAGGATGGCCTTGACTTTTGCTAGATCGGCTTCAATTCCTCTTTTTGAGACAATGAATCCCAGGAGCTTCCCAGAGGTTACTCCAAAGACACATTTATTGGGGTTTAATCTTACTTTGTATTTTTCCAACCAATCAAAAATGACTGAAAGTATGTCTAAATGTGTATCTTTGTTTATTGATTTTCCCAAGTGGTCATCAACATAATCTTCCACAGTAACATGCATGAGATCATGAAAGATGGTAGTCATGGCTCTTTGATATGTAGCACCTGCATTCTTTAGCCCAAAGGGCATGACATTCCAACAAAAATTTCCCCAAGGACAAGTAAATGTTGTTTTGTGCTGATCCTCAAATGTGATTTCTATTTGATTAGAGCCAGAGAATCCATCCATCAAAGATAACATCGCATGACCTGTTGTGAGATCTACGATCAGGTCGATATTTGGCAATGGAAAATCATCCTTAGGACAAGTTTTGTTGATGTCTTTGAAATTTGTGCATATTCTGATACTACGATCTGGTTTGCTAATAGGTACTAAGTTGGAGATCCATTCAGGATAATCAATTGGGTGTATGAATCCGACATCCAATAATTTTTCAAGCTCTGCTTTGACTAATAATGCCACTTGTGGATGCATCTTTCTTAATTTTTGTTTTAGTGGTTTTGCCCCTAGTTTGACTGTCAAATGATGCATTACTAAATCCGGATCCAGTCCAGGCATATCAGCATATGACCATGCAAAATTGATTTGTCATTCTGTGAAGAAACTTATGAACTTTGGTCTTTCTGTCTCTGTCAGAGATTGTGCCAGGAATATGTTATGTGGAATTTCTTCTGTACCAATGTTTGTTTTGATGGTCTCCTCTACTAACATAGATGATTTTTCTTCATATGATGCTGAGAGAATGTCGAGCCTTCCATCCTTAGGTTCCTTGCAGAGGTTTTCACCCTCAGATACCTCCTTTCTTTTTACTTTTTTGGGGTCAGACAATGCCACAATGTGGTTTTCACCATAAGACCCTTGATTTGTTTTTATTTTTATATTTTTGCGACTAGAAGGCCCAACACCCTCACCAAAATATGCCATGCTATTGAGCTCTATAGTGTATCCTGCCTTATGGTCCCCAAGCGAAAGATCATCTCGTATACCTAGATAGTCAATAAAGGCTTCATCATTTTTGAATGTGTCAAATTGTACAGGTCCTTCATGGTCCCAATCAATAAGTTGTTGGTGAACAAGGGGAAGGCCTTCAATGTTTTTAAAGTCAGTGGGACTAAGGGTGAAGATGCAGTTATATTCAGGCATGTCGAGGTAATTATCGAGGTCATCATTGGCACTCTCCTCATCTGTCTCAATCATGAATGAATCCAAACTGTCATCACTAGTAGCACATTCCGGAATTGGTGCCCTCATTCATCGTGCTTTCAACCTAGAACCTAGAGGCAAAGATTATGTGGGATCCTCAGGGGTTGTTTCCTGACCAACTTTGAATTTTCTATAAAATTCCTCCTCTTCTGGGGGTTCACCTAGTTCTCTAAGTGTCTCGGTGAGTTCATAGTCACTGGAGGATTTGTCTGAATCCCATTCCCATTCATTGGAGTCTATGGAATAGCGGTTCTCTTGTTGATTTTTGGTAGCTTTGATTTGTAATGTTTTTTCTATCTTTTGAGTATTTACCCTAGAAGACATGAAACCAAGTCCTTTCGAGCGCTCCTTTTTAAATGTCAATTCTGGTTGCAAAGGTTGAATGATACCTTCCTTTCTTAAGACAAGAGGACTTTTACCATCATACCCAAACTTTTGTAGGATCTTGAATCCTTTCCCATATTTTTCACATGGTATGCTGATGTGATCATGTGTACCATTTTCAAGGTCTTTGTAAAGCATTTTGTATAAATCTTCTTCTTCCATTTCACCCCACTTTTGGAACATAGTACGATCCCACCTGAGTGTAATGATAGATACCTGTTTAGTAGGATGTGGTCATCCATATTCTTTTGGTGAACTCATAACTTGCTGTAAGCACATGGTTTGATTCAAAGTGTACTCACCCATGTCATTGTCCTGATATTTCCCTTTAAGCTCACCTTGTTTTGATGTCAAAGGTTTTAATGATTCAGGGTCAATGTATGTAGAAGAAGGAATAGCTTCCCTATTGCTTGGAATGATCATCTCAGTTTTTGGTCTCAAGTTATTGTAGTATATAAATGATTAGGATCACCATTAACTGTTATTTCAACTCCATTGTGAGGAAACTTAATGCATTGGTGGTATGTAGATTGGTCTGCCCTCATCTCATGAAGCCAAGGACGTCCTAGCAATATATTGTATGTGAGATCCAGGTCAAGAACTTGACAAACCACATCCTTTGTAACCGGTACAACTCCGAGAGGTAAGGTGACTGTGCCTTTGGATGAACGATGTTCATCATCATATGCTTTGATGGTAATTTTGTTTGTAGCATTCACATCTTTGTCTAGATATCCCAATTGTTTAATAGTGCTCAATGTACAAATGTTTAGACCTACTCCTCCATCTATCAGGAATCATTTTATTCTATGTTTTTGTAGGAAGGCTTCAATGTGTAAAGGTGCATTATGTGGTTGGCTCACAGAGGTGAGGCATCATCAGCTTCTGTGAATGTAAGGGATTGTGGAACATAAAGGTATCCCACCATGGCTTGAAACTGGTCCACGTTCAGATCAATAGGGACAAAAGTGTCTCTCAAAGTTTTTTCAAGAATGGTTTTATGTGCAGGGGATATGCATAAGAGCTCGAGGATGGAGATAAGCACAAGTGTCTTCCCTAACTGTTCTACAAGGTCATGATCAGGTTTGTTTGATGAGGAAGCGGTGTTTTTAGCTAGAGCACCTTGCAAGGTGAATTTATCTCGATGAGTTGTAACATTATATTCAGAGGTAGGCTCGAAAGAAGATCCAATGCCTTTAAGGACAATCTTGTGTCTTTGGGCAGAATTCTCAGGCGTTTTGTCCTTGATGATAATGGTAGAGACATAATTGTCCATCGAAATGTGATTGACAATTGAATCATAGTAATAGGATGCTTTGGTATAGTTGGTCTGCTCATCTATGGCTTTAGCTTTTGCCTTATCATGTTTTGGGAAAGGTTCTTTAAACATTTCATGTTCTTGATTGGATGAGTGTCCTTCAATATCAATGTCACCTCTATCAGTAAGATCTTGTATGATGTTCTTCAGTCAATGATATTTTCCTATTTTATGTCCTTTTCTCTTATGAAATTCACATTACTCATCATCATTCCACCAATTTGGTTTAACCTTTGGCTCATATGGAGGTAGATCTGGGATTGCTATTATTTTGTTTGCCACTAGCTTTTTGAAAACTGTCTCTAGTGGTTCTCCCAATGGGGTGTACATCCTTCATGATTTTGAAGTTGTTTGAGTATTCACCTGATTGTTTGTAGAGCTTGATCTAGAAAAAATGATTTTGGGTCATACTGTATTAGCATCAACAACACCATCATTGACTGTGTTCATGTTTTTATTCCAAAATCTTGGCTTGTCTTTTCTTTTAAAGTCCTCTTTGTTTTCTTTGAATATTTTGACGATGCCTTGCTCAATTAGGACCTTCTTTGTTGCTAAGCCTTTTTCAATGACATCCTTGAAGGTGGACAAACAAGCTTTTCTCAAGTCATAACCAATGTCTTTGTTAACATTCTGGGTGAACATCTCTACCATTTGTTTTTGTGGAATTTCACAAGAGCATCTACTGGCTAGATTCCTCCATCTTTGTAAAAATGACTAAAAAGACTCTTCATCCCTTTGTTTGGTGTTGCACAAAGTAGTGACTGATATGTCTGTCTCTATGTTGTATGAGAAATGTTAGATAAATGCCTCTGCTAAGTCACCCAATGACTTAATTCCAGGTGGGAGTTGGGAGAACCATTCCATAGCTTGATCACCTAAGCTTTGTGGGAATAATCTCTGTTGGTATTTTGATATGGTTTTGTCATTGATGTCTATAGTTATGTTGTGTATATGGACCACTTGGTATAGAGTCATGATGAGGAATGAAATATCTGCTTTGTCCATGTATACCATACTCTATAGGCCTGTCATGAGTTTGTTCTAGTGTGTTGCCCCCAAATTTGACGTGGGGTTTCCTTGTGTCCAAATTTTGAACATACCTTTGGATATCTAATTTCTTTGGTGGTTGGTCCTTAGCATTGGCATGTGATTGAGTATATTTTCTGCATAAGACTTCCATAATGGTCTTTGAAGGTGAGTATCATATGCGTGACCACATGTATGTAGGACCTCGGATTTTTGAAACAAAGATGATGGTGATTCAAGCACAAAATGTGGTCCTCTATTGCCTCCACTATTAGGTCTCCTTTGATCCATGTTGAGATGAGGTTGTTGCAAAGGTCGATTTTCCATTATTTGAGACATGTCAAAATCATGAGGTATCTTGGCTCCACTTTGTGCCATCACTTCTAAGAAATATTGTCTATCTCTCCTCATTCTTTCCTCAACCAATCTATTGAAACGGGGATCCATAATGGAGTCTTCTACTTCTGCTGAATGTATGAAAAAGTTGTCCATATTGTCATTGTGTGTATCATTTTTATTTGTAGAGTCCATGTTCTCAACATTTGTAATGTTTCTATAGGCATCCATGTCAGGTAATTTAGTATGATCAGAATTGAAAAAGACATCATTGTCATACTCATAGGAACTCATGTTTGCAAACTCTTGAGCCTCTTTAGCTTCTCTCCTAGATTTTTGGGAACGGGTTTCAACCATGAACTAGGTATTGACCAAGATGTGTGAGACTAGATGAAAATGGAAAGAGTATGGAAGACCAAGAGTTGGATGGAATGTAAATGAATCTGAGGTGTACTTGCAATGTCCAAAGTGTAAGACCAAGTATGTATGTAGTAGAGTAGGTGTGGCTTCCAAAGAGATGATAGTTTCTCTTGATGAGGTAAGTTGATCTTGATTCGAAGTAAGACCAAATGAGACCCAAAGGTGATAGACCTTGATGAGGGACCACTCAAGAAAATGTTGTTGTATGTAGTGTGTTGACAAAGCAAGATGAGGACAAGCAAGTGACCTTTTGACTCAAGTTTAGACAAATGTGAATGTAATGTAAGGTGTAAATCAATGATGAACTGTGTGAGACCCAAAGATAGGTTGAATTCTAGATGAAAACCCAGAGAGATAACCTAGGAAGCTCAATAAGTCTGAAACTAACTGTTCTTGTTGGCTGGACTGTAAAGTTTTCCAATTCTGAACACAAACGTGCCTGTATACTTCACAAACGCGATTAAATGACACAGACGTGGTTCTGTTAGACACAAACGTGTTTCTGAGATTTTGTAAATGTAATGTTGCTTAAGAGAACACAAACGTGTTTCTACCCTTCACAGACGTGGCTAGATGACAAAAACGTGATTCTATCAAACACATACGCATTTCCAGAAATTAAGTGCAATTTTTCCAATGTGTGAAGTTGCTTGTTATGACCAAATCTGAATTTTTGACTATTTTTTTCATGACAAGAGGACACAATGTTGATGAAGACTCAATATTTGCAAGTGTTTAGACTCAAAAATGACTCCAAAGAAAGTGTGTTGTTTGATGTAAAAATATTTTGCATACAATTGAAGACACGAAAGACACAATGTTTTGATGTTTGGTCTTGAATGTTTGATTGTTCAAAATAAGAGAAGCACACTTCTTATGGCTGGCCAAGACAATAGTTGTTGATCCCACATGGGGTTTCCCCTGAGGCTATGCTATTCAAAGCAGATACTTAGATGCTTGACCCCACAGGCTCCACCCTCAACACTCACTTCTCTGGGGCAGCCAAGCACCAGTCCCCACGAAAACTCCTCATGGTGAACTTTGTATCTCTACTAGGAACCATATGTGTGTGGGTCGCTCCAGAGGTCTGACCTCCTGACCCAACAACTAGAAGGATTTTGGCTTTCTAAAACAAAAAGGTGCTAGTAAGGGCATCCGCTCGTGTGGCCATACATGTGGCACTTTCAACTCTGTAAATACAGAAGGCTCCCAGCCAGTAGGGGTTACGCCCTATAAATGATCAAATATATTTGATCAAACGAGTTTATGGGGAGACATAGTGTTAGTATGAACTAATCAACACACGTTACCCATGGCTTTCACCATGGATACAGTTGTTTATAGTGGTTCGAAAGAGGATGGCTTTTCCTCGCTACCACTTGGGTCATTCTCTCCTCACTAGTAGTCCTAATGACCACACGGGGAGAGAGGCCCTCTAGAGATTAAAAAAAAAGAGCCTATTGCCCAAGACACAATATACACTGGTTCAATTTTAGTGCACCAATTGAAGTGTTTGATAATCTATGAAAACAAGGCACACAATAAAGATCAAAAGAAAATCCTTGTCAAGGTCCTGCAACAAAGATTTGCTAGTAGTTTTGATTGTTTCAAATGATCAACCCTTCTTGCAAGCACACAAGTTAGGTAAATTTTAGATCCAAAAGACTTTGTGAAATAGGGGCCTTCAACAAAACGATTTTTCTTTCAAGATAAGTTGCACCAATTTTGTTAGCTAGATCAGAAGATGTTAGCTCAAAATAAACCAGATCTAAAATCCGAATGACGAAATAAAACCTCAAAATTGGATTAAAAAACTGAAATGCAAAAGGTAAAACACAAACGCAGTTAAACCTAACACAAACGCCACAGAAAAATGCAAACTTTCCTAGATACGTCACATATCCATCTTCTAAACACAGACGTGACTATCGAACATAGACGCGATTTAGGAACACAAATGCGACCCTATAATCTGCAAAAAAAATAAAATAGTGTCGAAGACGCAAACGCGAGTCCAAAGATTACAAACATGATAGAAAATAAAAAACATGATCTCATCCAATCCCAATATCATACAAATGCACAAAGCTGCGCCCATGGCCCCTTCCTCTTAAATAAATCGGTCGTGTCGCCGATAGATGCTCATATGCCCACACCTGCAACAAGGTAACTCCGTAGCCTAATCCTGCTGATCCATGGTATACAAACTGATGTAACTCATAGTACCAGTGTGCCAGCAGACACGGTCCCCATGCAAACCTGGTGTGCTCTGTCACCAATGTCTCCAGTGTACTCCCCCATCCCACAACCAATCCTCGTGTCGCCCTATCTGGACAGAGGAACCCAGTGATCACTTCTACCAACACCACCGGTTGTGCCAATCTTGTCCATGTCATGGTATCCCAAGCCACGTGTCCAGCCCTCATCTCCAATCTCAGATCCTAGAACACTCGTCTCAGTGCATCCCCGTCTCCATCTCAATCGTAAGGAACTAACTCCCCATCGATCGGTATCCGCAGTATCCTATATACATCCTCCAAGGTGACTATCATCTCACCCATAGCCAAATGAAAAGTACAAGTCTTTGAGTGCCATCTCTCAGCCAACACAATCATCAATCTCATGTTCGCTCGAAACTCAAGCACATACAAAATATGTCGCAGGCCCATAGCCTGAACTGCGGCTCTCTCCTCGACTATCAGCTCTACTCGCAAACTCTGAGTCAACAAGAATATCTCTCATGACTCTAGCATAGGTTGGTCCTCCTACAGTCAGGGACATCAACTGTGTCAATTAAAGTGGCATTCCCTGTTCATCACAAAGTGTTGCTTCTTATCATAAGTGCTTATGGCACTCTATCCTAGTAACACCCCTTGTTCATCACAAAGTGTTGCTTCCTATCCTAGTGGTACTCCTTGTTCATCACAAAGTACTACGTTAATGGCATTCCTTGTTCATCACAAAGTGTTGCTCCTTTTAGTACTCCCTGTTCATCATAAAGTATTGCTTTTTATCCTGGTACTCCCTATTCATCACAAAGTGCCTCGATCTATCCTATCCTAGGGCCTCTGCTTGAGTGTATCCTCTTGAGTAGTTTCCTAATTGGCAACGTATGTTTTTCTATCACAAAATTGTCAATCCTAGCCCTATCTGCTATTCTAGTCTTCCTGAGAGGACTTTCTTGAGTGTATCCTCTCAGCAGCTTATCCAATTGATAGCGTATGTTCATCACAAAACTGTCGATTTGGCCTTGAAGACATAAACACGCCTTCATGACATAAGCGCGCTTACATACTACACATACGTGTCTACTCTGCACAGATGCACCTGCATCACACAAGCATTCCTCTGATCTACCTAGATACGCTCATACAACACAAACGTGCCTGCACAACACAGACGTGCTCGCATCTGACACAGAATCTGCTACATTCATAGACGCGCCTAGCACAAACCCAGATGCACTTGGCACCAATGTAGATGCGCCTTAGCGTTTTACCCCGCTTGACATTTTTTCTAGACATACCTAAAATGCATTTATTGCGCTACCTAACATGCATTTATGACAATGTTTAATGCGACAAAGTACAAGGAGGTTTTGTGGTACTTACCGGCTCTCCTGCATCTGCTAGCCTCTGAAATCGGCGAACGCGATCGAATTTGTGAACCAATGCCATCGCTGCTAACTATTGCTGCTCTATGCTCTCTCTACACTCTAATCTCTTGGATGTGTGGATGACAATGAGGATGTTTTCCCCTCGTGGTCTATCTTATAGACTACCCTAGCCCTCATCTCCTGTGTTAGTCTTCTTTATCCTGTGACTCTGTCACTCTATCCTATCTTGTCAGTCCTTTCTAGCATTTCTTTCTTATCGAGAGATTGTCTGCAATCTTTTTAGACATTTTCATCCAATCTCTCGAGGGGGCATATCATTCCCATCTTGGGGAAACTTTGTATTAGTTCATCTTATCTTCTTTGAAACAATGCGACAAACTGCATTGTCTCAAAGAGGGGCAAAATGCAAACACCTAAAATTGTCCAATCTAATTAAATAAATATCTTTATTTAATTATTTGAGCCTAATTCTTCTATTAATTGAATAAATCTTTATTTATTTAATTAATTCATTTATCCTCTTCTAGCCTTATTTCTCATTTAAATAAATACTTTTATTTATTTAAATTATCATTTCCCTAAATTAAATAAATATCTTATTTATTTAATTGATCCCACTTCTTCTATTAATTAAATGAATCTTTATTTATTTGATCAATTCATTAACCTTTTCCACCTATGACACATGTCATTCATCTCTTAATTCCTACACTACCTGCCCTCTCATTATTTTCTTATTTCCTCTACCTACCTTCTAATCATAGCCGACCATTTATCTTTTACACCTCTCAATCTTATCCCTCCATTTCTTATAGTGTCTTCTATATAAGGAGATACTTCCTCCATTATCAAACCCCCCAACTATTCTAGCATTCGAACTTTCATATGCGATCAGGCTTACTTACAACCACATTTCTATTCTTTGTTGAGCTCTTGTGCACAGATAAAATTTGAGAGCAAATATATCAAGCAAGATTAATGGAGATAGGAAGAATGGAGATCAAAACCTTATTGGACATGTGATGGTATAATCTTTGTGATTTCATTTGATTTGCATTGTCTTAGGTAATCTTCATATGTTATGGTGGATCTTTGTTGCTGTTAGGCTAGGGTTTTGTGGTTGAATTCATTTAGTCTTTCAATATTGTTGTTTCCATTTTTACCATAAACAATAATTATAGCAAAGGAAAATGGTTTTATTTTTTAAAGAGTAATTTAGTTGATTTAAAGAACTCAAAACAATGGTTGAGTTGCAGGGTAGAAAGAAAATAAAATGTTTGAGGACTAATAATGGTAGTGAATTTTTCTCAAAAGATTTTGATATATTTTGTAAAACTATGATATTCATAGAAAGAAGACAACTTTGTATTCTCCACAAAATAATGGAGTTGTGGGAAGAATGGACATGACACTAATGGATAAGGCTAGGAGGAGTATATTGAGTGGTGTTGGTCTGGAACAAATTTGTTGGCTTGAAGTTGTTGCCACTTCTTGCTACCTGATTAACAAGTCTCCTACATCAACTCTTGCTGATAAAACAACTATGGAGGCATGGTTAGGTCATAAGCCTTCATTGAGACATCTTAGAGTTTTTGGTTGTGAGACATATGCATATGTGCTAAAGGAGAAGCAAAAAAAGTTGGAGAACAAAGATATGGAATGCATCTTACTTAGGTACAGTAATAGTATGAAAATATACAAGCTTTGAGATCTTGTTGTACAAAAGGTAATATATATTAGAAGTGTTAGTTTTAGAGAAAATAATCCTCCTCTTGTTACATTGTAACTAGAACAAACTAAATAGTAAGATGTGATTCAACTTCCTCCTATGTCTGAGAAAGTTGAAGCGAGACCCCTAGATAGATAAGAACCTAAGGAGAGCTCATCTAGCTCTATATATTCAAAAGAGGAGAAAGAACCTCCAATTCAACCTGTTCAAAGGTTTAAAAGTCATAGACAAGCACTTAAAAGCTATTCACTTGATAATTAGAGATACATGTTTTTTCTTTGAATACTAACATAGATGAACATATATATTTAGAAGAGGTATTAAGTATGAATGATGCAAAATCTTGGCAGTTTTGAAATAGAATGATACATTGGATATTGTACAATTACCCAAAGGATGAAAACATGTTGATCACAAATGGGTATTTTAGAAAAATATTGGTTCAAATGAAGGTATTGAGAAGCATAAAGCAAGGTTGGTTGTGAAAGGCTACTCTCAGGTTGAGGGTGTTGATTATGGGGAGATATTTTCTCTTGTTGCAAGAGTGACATCTATTAAATTTGTCTTTCTATTGTTGTTTTTTATGATTTGGAGGTTGAGAAATGTTGGATATTGTTGAGAAGTTTGTTGGAACATTGTTTTATCATTGATGTCAACATATTCCTCTATGTGTTTTAATGTTGCAATCAGATTAAGTAATTTGGTTCGGCCAATGTGTTTCAGTTGAGTTTTTGCAAATTAAAGGGTTTTGAGATAAGTATCTTTAGTTAATTCAACAGAAGTTTCAATGGTTCGCATGATGATTTGATCAACCTCTGTATGGTCTAGTATTGCAATTGTTTTTTCACTGTTCAGTGTTGTCTAGTGTTATGCTTTTGCTCTGCATTACTCTGGGACTGCTATATATTTGTTTGTGGATTCGACAGTGTTTGGGACATTTTGGTGTGTCCTCAATTTAGATGATTCGTGATTTGGATGTTTGCAGGCGCATCTTTCAGTTTGATAGTCAGTTGAGTTAGTGTTCTTGAGGTTCAGTATATTGATGATGAAGATTCTAGTAAGTGGTGATGTTGTTGCGATAATTCATGATTCTTGTGGATGTTTCTAGATCGTGTTTTATTTGTGTTGGTGGTATTCATTGATCATTGTGGGCGTTAATGACACTTTTCTTGGTTTAATGATGTTCTTTGTGCTATGCGACATTCATGATGATTGTGGCATGTTGCAAAAGTTCGAGGCATAATTATTGGAGGTGTTTCATGTTTGTGGTGGTGATTTAGGTCCATACTATGTCTTAGCCAACATTGTTTTGGTTTGCATGTTTCATTGTAGCGTATGTGGTCATATTTTGTAATTTGTATTGTGGGTTGAGCTGACCTTGAAATATAGGTTGATGATTTGTATAAAATGAGGTAATTTTGTGTTACATATGTATTTGTGGAATCTACGAGTGTGTGAAAAGTGTGAATAAAGATTTCATCTTTCAGTAGCAGAGGTGAAGTGTGAAGGAAGTGTTGTAGAACAGTATATGAGCTTAACCAGAACTGTAATCAAACATTAGGAGATGCTATTCTATTAGTTCGTGATCTTCTAGATGTAATCTGAATCTTTTTGTAAGACAATGAGTCATCCCCAAGGTTGTAGCCCTTGTTGTTATTGTGTTTTGAGTAGTGAGCTCTAGGCAGTGTGCCTGAATCCATGTGCATTCCCCATTATAATATTTCATATACTTCTAGCAGGGTATCATCTTATTGAGGGTAGGTTCCCACAATGGTTTTTCCCTTAATCGGGTTTTCCAAATAAAAAATATTGGTGTTATGTGTGTTATTAATGTGGTCATGATTTATGCTTTCATTGTTAATAATCAGATCTGAAATTGAGTTTAAGTAAAGTTTTGAGAAAACTGATTCATTTTCTGCCTTGTTGCCAACAGAGCAAATCGATGTGAAAAATGCTTTCCTTATTGATGATTTGGAGGAGGATAATTGTATGACTTAACCAGAGAACTACATGGTAAAATATCACGACATGCATGGAGTATGATCATGGGCATACATACGTGGAGTTGTACTGGGCATGTGGAGCATTGGCCATTTTGTGTGTGTGTATATGTATGTATATACACACAAACACATGCATACATATATACATATACATATATGCCCAATAGTGCTATTTTCTGTAGACAATATTTGGAATCCATGAATGAGCTAAAGAAAAGACAACCAAAAGGGAAAGGACAAATACATAGTGCCAAATATATGCATATACATCTATGCCCAATAGTGCTATTTTATGTACAAAATAGACCCCACTATTTGGAATTCACACAACTCCATTGTATGAAATTCCAAATCAATTTTGCTATCATTGTCAAAATGCATTCAAAATAATCAAATTCGAGCTACCAAACAATAGCTCCATTGTATAGTTTTCCAAAAAAATTAAATGTCATTCATATAATGTCTGTCAAACATTCAGATTCAAAACACAACCACTTACTATTCTTACATGACCAACTATTGATAAGGAATTTGGGAATGCTAACTGTAGACGTCTAAAAATGGTCAACGCTTGTGGAGTTGTAGTTTAACATTGGCGCATTGCCTTATTTTAGGTATTTTTGTGTCGCATTAACATTTCTTCTATGTCACGCACTTGGTCTTTATCATTTGCGAGCATCGAGTCCTTCTTCTGCATTCCTCATTTTTATCGCTTTTGAATTTGGTCTTGTCGACAACAATCTTCAGTCATGATTTTGATCGATCTTATCCTGTCGCATCAATGTGCGTGCTCATTTGTCATATTTTGGACATCGTCAATCCTAATCGATGACCTAATTAGGGTTTTGTCCTCTTATCAATCTTGTCGATTTGCGATCGATTTGTCATCGATCGTCGTTGTTTTCAATCTTATCATCATGCGATCGATTTGTCTTCGATCGTTGTCATTTTCAATCTTGTCATCTTGTGATCGATTTGTCATCGATCATGGTCATTTTCAATCTTGTCGTTTTGCAATCTATTTTGTCATCGATCGTTGTCATTTTTGTCATTTTGCGATCGATTTGACATCGATCATTGTCCTTCTTAATCATGTCAATTTGGATCAATTAGTCATTGTTCCTCATCAATTGGCGCATTTATCAATCAAATCATTTATCAATTCAAAATCATGATTGAATCGACATCAAATCAATTTTACATCAAGACCTAATTGTTGTCCTTGCATTTCTAATTTATCTTCTAGGGTTTTATGATTTATTCATTTAACCTTGTTTGTCATTTTCTCTCCATTTTCTCTTTAGGATAAATGATTTATTTATCTATCCTAGGTCTTCTTGTCACAATTAAATATTTATTTAATTGGCTAATTAATTCCTCCTATTTTTGTAAATTAATTAATGAATGAGAAATTATTAATTAATTTACCTAATTTTCATCAATTTCCTAATTTCCAAGTCATTATTTCCAACTTAATTTTCTAATTTCTCCTAAATTCCTAAATGTCTATTTCTATTTCAAAATCTTGTCATAAATCCTTGCATAGCAATTTGTCATAAATTGTCATAAATTGTCATAAATCCTTGCATAGCAATTTGTCATACATATGTCATAATTTTGCTATTCTTGATTTGAATTTCCATTCGAATCACTTTCATGCTAATCTGATCTTTTCTCCAATTTATCTATAAATTGGATGAATTTCTTCAATTAAGACTACTACCTAGTCGAATCAATCACGCTTCGAGTATTCTTGCGCTACAATCTTGTCTACTTGCTTTCACATCATGCTTATGCACTAGTAGGTGAGAGCCACAAACAAATCTATTTGAAGAAGAAAGAAGGACAATGGAGCCACATGAAGGAGACATCCAAGTCTGCATTTGGTTTGCTTAGTTTTCAATCTTGAATTGATGTCTTGTTTTCATGTCTTTATTGAGTGTTTTTAGGATTGATCATTGCATTTGAGCTTTCGTGATTGAGCTAGATTAATATTGATTTGCTTTGATGATTTCCAGATTCCTATCCACACTAACATAGATTGAAAATTACAAATAATGAATTTAGAAGACCATTGTTCAAAAATCAAGCCAATGTCAATGGTGTGAATGGGAAATTCAATTCCAATCTAATAATAAGAATAAATTTCAATTTTCCAAATAGGTTGCAAATAACCTACATTTCTTCCATGGGTGCAAATAGATTTTCCCAGTGAGACAATCCACTTTGTGAAATGGAGGTAGACACATCTCCTATTCCAAATAGAGATTATATCACGGTAGAGCAATGGAACAACTATGGTGTGTGGAATACACTGAGGATTTTAATGCAAGCGAGTGCCATTTTGGAGAATAACATAGAGGGTTTGGAGTGGTTAAAATAGTGAAAAGGAAATAACGCTTTTTGCGGGTGCGATTTTGGAATAGTCGCGAGGGGTTTGGAGTGGTTGCAATAGTGAAAAATGTAATAGGGGTGTGCCATTTTGGAAAAAAAATAAAACTGACTTTGGAGCACTCCTACAATGAAGCACAAAAGAGGCATTTTTTTAACCATGTGCATGAGAAACATTTGTTTTTGCAACTGCCTAAAGTACCATTGCAAATAACCTACTTTTCTTCCATGGGTACAAATAGATTAGCCTAATGATATAATCTACTTTGTGAAATGGGCGTGGAGACATCTCCTACTTAAAATAGTGATAATATCATAGTAGTGCAATGGAACAACAGTGGCGTGTGGAATGCACTGTGGATTTCAATGTAGGCTAGTGCCATTGAGAAAAAAAAATAGGGTTTCGAGAGGTCATAACATCAAAATAGGAAATACATGTTTTTTACACACACCATTTTCCAAAAAGCACATGAAACTAAATGGTGAAATGGTTCTTAAAGAAAAAACAAAAAAACAAAAACATCAAGAAACAAGTTGCAGAGACATAGAAATTAGTAAAGTTGGGTATGATTTAGAAACTTTACATGGAAATATGGATTGTCAACTAAAGTTGTTTGAAGACAGGAAAGACTTACCATCAAATACACAATTAATAAAATACATTACATCATTAGAGAATTTGAATTACTTGTAAGATTTATGTGGCATCTAGGTATATTAAAAAACTCCTATTTCATATTGTTCTAATCTTTTGTGTTATCTACAATGCCATTCCGTGGTGATACATAGTTAACAACCATTGTGTTTTTCACATGGAAAAACCAGATGTGTGCAAAACACTTGGGATTCCTACCAAACCAGTCCAAATGTGTACAAGACTATCATGCATTTTCCCAACACACCGGATACTACACTATGCAAAAGTTATGTGTCTTTTAACATCCCAGTCCCAACAGGTGATCAAAAAATGAGTACATAATTCAAAATTTTCAAATTTTTTACAGTCTTATCAAAAAACTTAGTCTTCTCCCCAAATTTATTATAATCCCTAGAAACAATTCAAAACATTATGGAAACCATCATATGACAATCATTACAATCCCTACAAACAATTTGAAACATTACAAAAACCCTCATGATTTTTAACAACCCACACCAGATACTACACTCTCAAAAAACTTTCTTGTACTTTAGCATTACCAATCTTGATGGGTGGTCCAAATCCATGTAAAACAGACATACAAAATGAGCAGAATTCAAAATTTCCAAATTTTAACAATGGATAGGAAACCCTAGTCTTCTCCCCAAATTTATTGCGAACTCTATAAACATTAGACAACCAAACATTTCTCCTCCACAGTCCCTACTAGTGTGACAAAATGACAACAAGTATTGGACAATATACATACCTCTGAGGGAGGTCGACCTCGCTTTAAAACCTCCACGACTCCACCTGCAAAACCTCGATGCCAACATTTCTTCCCTGCACTACGAACAACACAAAACAATGACACAAATTACATAAAACAAGCCAAGACAATGCATTTTCAAAAAATAAATTGATTAAACTATTATTTTGCACACTTACCACACTTTTCTGCAGACTCTGCTAAAGATTATGACATTTTCCTAAAGACTGGAAAAAGTTGGAAAGATTCTCTAATTGCATGGAGAAATTTACCAAGTCCGACTCAACTGTCTAAAGACTCTCCGACCACCACCAATTGTGACCTAAAAGCTTCGTTCTGGAAGTAATCCCTAACTAGCTAGAATACATGCAAATCGACCACGCACCGTGTATTTCTCCTTCCTCTTTTGGTTGTGGCATTTCATTATCCCATTCATGAATTCTAATTTTTTTGCTCTTTCCAAAAAAAATTCAAAATCATTTTACGTCATTATCCGATGACCCTACCGAAAACTCACATATCGACAGTCACCACACTGTTTGCCATCTTCTAGTTGCCACCACCCCTTGCCTCTTCTCTATATGCCCACCATGCCACATCATGTAATCTCCTCCATGCCATGGCCATGCCATTTTATGTGGAGAATAGCCAAAGCCACAAGAAAGTACCTTAACTCTAAAAAGTTAAGTTTTAGCAAATTAGATTTTTCCCAAATCTCGCCACGATTTGTTCATGAAGTAAACACCGTAACAATGGAGGAAGATGGCAAAATTTGTGTGACAATATTTAAGTTTTTTTTTCAAGACTTGCAACTATATATCGTTTGGGGGGTGACAAATATGGGGCATCAGAGGAAATATCTGTGAGTGATAATAGCATTCTACAACAATCTCATGGGAAAGGGCATTCATGTTAATACACACAAATTCTCATATTATACGATTTGGAATATGGAGCTTCTCGTTGGTAAATTTGATGGCTACTGTAAAGGTGAGATGATAAGGTCATTCTTCCTAACAATCAAAAACCTGTACTCACACAAAAGTCCAAATGCTACAGTGGAGTTAGGAGCTAAGAAAAGGTCGACGTGGAAGGGGGCGAGAGACTTTTGTTTGGATAACTCAAATGAGGTGAGTATTCACAAATTATTTATTGATTAGTTTTATTTTCTATAGATTTGGATAATTTTGCACAATGTACTCCTCATTACCCAATCACTTAATGAGGCAATGTTTTAATTGTATTCATATGGAAATCTTTTGGAGTCCTTGTAAATAAATTTGATGTGATTCACACTTTGAATACATATCTATCAATGTAATCTATATTCTTTTTATTCTTTTCCATTTTTCATACCATACCTTGTTTTCCAAGGCTTTTGTTTCATCACAAGCAGATAGGATGTTGGTAAAGGTTGTGGAATTCATTTTTCCACCTAAGATTTGCATTTGAGTGAAAGTTTTGAAATCCTTTTCAATAAATCAATTTTTTTGCACATCATACAATCAAAACGCATTATGGCAAACAGAAACCATTTCTTGTTGTGCATCCACATTTTACCTTCCCCCTGAGACCCCACCTTCCCCACCCCCAACGAGACTGGAGGTTTAGATTAACTGTTTCTTTCTTTCTCAAATGTTTCCTTAAGAGACCCATTCACTTATGATCATATAAGATTGATCTTAATTGTCTCAATAAACATTGTCCTATCCAAAATTATGCATATTTTCTAAATCGCTAGATGTGGGTGATAGGGACTTTAGGAATAAGAAAATATCATTGCACTTGACCACTTGCTTTGTAGAAGACATAAATTCTATCGATATAAGATAGTTAGCCGAACTCGATCTATACATTAGCATCTCAGTTGGTAAACTAATCTGGTCTGAGATCTTTTTCTCCAAACTACACTGTAAACATGTATGAATTTGAGCCTTAGGTTTTCTTCTGGAGATTATAAAAGTTTGAATATTTAATATACCCAAACGGTTACTGCAAGCTTTACACTTTCTTTCCCATCTATGAGAACAAATTTCACCATAAAAAAAAATGAAAAGTTAATGAAAACCTGATTTATCTTACGGTAAAATATATCCTCTTTGTGGGTTTGAGCACTTGCTAAAATTGTGGGGAGGAATAAGGAATCATACCCACCTATCCCTCTCTGCTATTTTCATTTTAAATTATATTTTAATTAATCCACTTATTATTTTCCTTTTCTTTTTCTCAAAAGAAAAACCACGCAATATAATACATATTAAAACATGTATTTTTTAATTTATTTTTTAATTTGTAAGTATTTGTTTTTAAATAAATAAATAAATTGTTTTGGTCTATATCTTACATATATATAAATAAAATCATGTATATGAAGATATTCTATTTATAAATACTAATGATATTTATTTTCATGATAAGTCATATTAAATTTTCAAACAAAATTATATATGTATAATTAAAATATAGCAAAATAAGAAAAGAAGAAGGGGTGCATAAAATAACCACACTATTGACAAGAACTTGACACATTGCATATCTTGTTGTGTTAAGAAGGATAAAATTACAATAAAGGAACTTATTATACCTAATTCCATTATAATAGAATTTCTCAAATGGTCACTTGATCCAGGAGCATCCCCGGTTCTTGGAAATCTTGCATCAACCAAAACATTTCCTTTTTAGTTTATTTTTTGTTTTGTAGTTTCAACATTTCTTTCTGTATTTTCTTGCATTGGCTCGCTGGATCTTGTGGAGATGGATTTTTCTTGAGGACATGATCATATTCCTTATTCTTAAATCGTGGAGCATTTGGATCATTTTCCAACAAGTTATCGATTCTGGATTCTGAGATAGTTTTCTAGCTTAGGACACCAGAACCGACTAGATCTATCTTACAGAGCCTTTTTGTATCTTGCAGAGCACCCGTTCATGGATTCCAATGTTCCTTGGTGTGTGGCCGACCTTCCCTTTCATCTGCACTTCATCCTTTGGATTTTTTAGAGGAATCTATTTGGCAGAGGTCGACCAGTTGGTTTTACACGTTTGATCTTGTTCTTCGGCATTTGATCCCTTTTGGGCCGACTGGATCTCCTTGGATCATATAAATCATTGTAATTGAGCATTATAAATCAGTCAGATAGAACATAGAAGATAGATCTTAAGATTTAGAGGTTTAGAGTTGACCAATTTTGTAATTGAGCATGTATGTGGCAGGCCAGTGAGCCAAATCTTGTAACCCCGATGTTACCGGTTATCTGTAATCAGTTTTCATGATCTAATTCATTTAGTTTTGCATTTCCTCCATCATATCCTCTTGTTTCCATTGTGTTTACTCTTGCTACTTGGTCTAGATTGATCTCTTTGAGGTCTCTCCTAACCAGTGACTGCACCAAGTGGTATCAGAGCGAGATTTCATTCTGGAGATTGCGTTGTCCTGCGAATCTTGTTTTAGGGTGGCAGATTGTGGATCCGACCTGCAGTTGCAGAGGATTGGCATAAAGATGGCGTGAAGAGGAAATATGAATGGTGGAGTGTGTGGGAATGCAGACCCTATTGTGATGGAAATGTTGAGACGAATTGCAACCTAGTTGGAAGTCGTTGAGACAACCCAGAGAAGAGGCCGATATATTGAAAATGTGAGTGAAGATGAAGAAGAAGAAGCATCGATAGAACAAGTAGAAAATCCACCGATGATCAATCTAGAAGAAGAGAGGTTCTTGAGGGTTTTGAGTAGGGAGAACACTAAACCATATTTTACCCCACTAGAGTATGATGGAAAGCTAGATTTAGATGAATTAATGGATTGGATCTTGGAGATGGAGAAGTATTTTGATTTTGAGAACACAACAGAAGAAAGAAATGTGAAATATGCATGTACTCGGTTGAAAGGTCATGCATATCTTTGGTGGGAACATTTGCAGGTTGATAGATAGAGAAGAGGTAAAGAGAAGATAAAATCATGGGAGCGGATGGTTGCCAAGTTAAAATTGAAGTTTATGCCAGTTGATTATCAAGTAAATCTATTCCGGAAGTTGCAAAACTTGAAGCAAAAACAATGTAGTGTAAAGGAGTATACTGAAGCATTCTACAAGTTAAATATTAGATCTAGACACGTCGATGATGACGTTGAACAAGTTGCAAGATATTTGAATGGATTGCGGATGTCTATACAAGATGAACTTAGTTTGATCTGTTGGGATCTAAGAACACTGAGAGGGAGGGGGGTGAATCAGTGTTCTGCTAGTAAGATATGATTTTACCCTTTTATGACATACACATATAAACTGATAAATGAAGAAACATATAACATGAAGCAACCATCCACATAATTGGACACCATAACACATAGAACCATGATGGGATTTGTCACCCACAATATTAGTTCACTGGCCATATGAAAGATATTATATAAAATGGGGGCCTTCACATGCAGGAAGGCACACTGTCTAGAGCACACTGCTCATCACAAAAGAGTCTCACTAACTACAAGATTTTGCTAAAATAAAACACTAATAATGAACTCACAAAATTCATCTACTATGCCAAAAAGAGTTTTGGTTATAGTTCTGCTCTGTACCGGTTCATAAACCCTGAACACTTCTACTGGTATCTCCTCTCCTCCAAGAATGATTTCCAAACTATCTACAGATCATCGCATGATATAACATTTGCATACAAATGATCTACATACATATACTTCGCATTGCACAGTCTCCTATATCCTTATTACAATCTGTCACATCAACTTTTTTTTGTGATGACCTTAACAAACTGACCTATATACCCTTCACAAACAATATGCCTTATGTCAGCTTACAATGCATTACAAAAGATATACAATATTGGCCTTAATAATTAGAAAATGATTTTTACAAATAAAACTTCCGTCGAGTCCAAGACTGATGTCGGCTTCACTAAAGTGTTGGATGTTGATGCTGGTATAACCCTAGATTCTCCAATGTCAGTGTCTATCGGTGATTGCTTCCTTAAGAATCTTGTTTCCATGTTACCATGTTGCCATGTTGCCATGAATGAAAACATATGAATCCAATGAGTGTCAATTGCCAAAAATCTCCCCCTTTGGCATTGATGGCAACACTCATGTGAAAAATGGATTCCCTGTCGGTTCAACCTGAAGTATGCTCCCCTTGAGAAATACACTCCTTTCTGATATCCTTCCCATATGTTTTGTCTAATATTTTTCACATTATATACACTCCCCCTTTGGCATCAATGTCAAAGACCTGTGAAAGAATTGAAAGATTGAATAAATACAAATTACTATACCGGAGCTTGACCAATTCCAAAATTTCCAGGTAAGCCTTGTCTAGAAATTGTAAATATGTATCCCAGCCAGTTTTGAAAGTTTCAGATATAGATACAAGTCCACTCAGTAACTGTGCAAATGTTTCCTTCTCTTTGAATTCTATCGGTGTGGGCTTAGCAATCATATCCATACATTCCTTTTTATGTATACCGATTGAATCCAATCTTGGACTCACCAATCCTCTAAGACTCCTTGCTCTCCGAATGATCTTGTCTCTTTCCTTTTCAAAAGAAAAAATTTGGTTCTTCAAAGATAAAATTTGTCCATCAACAGATGTTGTTAATGAGGTTAATCCATCAAAAGAATTTGCAATATTGGCAACCTTATCATGTAACTCATTTAATCTTCTATCTACATTTCCTTTAAGAGTTTCTATGTTACAACAGACCCTGTAGATATTTGTACACTGTTTCAAACAATTCTCAATAAGAATCAATTTTCCTTCAATTTTCTTCTTCTCTGTTTCAATAATTTGATCAAAAGAGGCTCTCTTAGCCATAGTAAATCTCTCAAGTGCCTGTCGGTCTAAAATTTGCTGCAAAGATTGAAAGTTGTTAGATATATGCTTAGTTAATTCCTTAAGCTTGTTTGAAGGTCTTGCTTCATTTTCAATCTTACAATAAAGAAATTATGTGCAAAAATGTGATTGAGTGATCTATTATTCCTTTATTTGCCAATCCCTCCTTTATTAGTTTCTGAGTAGCCATCATCATTAATTCAATGGGACTCATCTTAGTGATTGATTTCTTCTCAACTTGAGAAGTGTCAATTGCCAAAACCTTTGCCAGGGAATTAATATTAACTACCAGTATAGTCTCAGTTCCCTTTTCCTTATCCTCCTTAGCACCAGTGGCTTTGCCACTTGGTGCAGTAATTATTACTATTGGTGGAGTATTATCCACAATATTGTCAGTACCCTATACATTGCCTTGTTCAAAAGTTGTCTCTGTCAGTATTGACTGTACACTCTCTTTTACTGTCGGTTGTGTCTGTATACTTATAGTTACTGCCGGTTTATTCAAAATTGGAGTTGAACTACCCAAAATACCTTTCCCTTTAGAACTGTCCGGGATGGTGGAAGTTGTTGCTTTTACAAATTCTTCTTGGGAGGTGAGAAAATCAGGATTCTTTTGGAAGAATTTGGTCCAACCATCTTTGGTCTCATTTACTACCTCATTTACCCTGCCCAATATTAGGCTTATTTGCCGAGGTTTACTACTAATAATTGTTTTAATTGCAACATCAATACATCATTTCATTTCCTGATTGTTTATTGAACCACACATACCCAAAAGTTTTACTTCCTTAATTTCTCTATCCCTCTTGACTGCATCAAGTCTTCTAGCATCTAATTTATTGTACAGTGATAGAGGATTTTTCTTCAAAATTTCTACTAGGGCTTTCTTATATATATCTGTGTAACAAAATTGCCTCTTCAATCTCATTCTGCTCATTATCCTCTAAATCTTCTTAATAAATGGATACATTCCTCAAAATTCCATCCTTGGTTATTTCATCAATCAATTTAGTATAGGTCATTGTAGCCTTACCAGATTCAGTAGCATCATCACTCTTCTTCTTCTTGATGTGGGTTGCCAGAGTGGATGTGACCAGTTTCCTCTTCTGAATAGGTTTCCTTGCCGGAGGTGGGGGTGCAGTAGGTTTTGTTACTTTTCTCACAAGCTTCCTCCTTGGCTCCACCTTCTTCTCCTCTACCGGAGGCTGGTCAACTTTCTTTCTTTGTACCCTTCTGAATGCTAGAGGTTCATTATCCTCTGGATTAGAGTCAGAAGTGACAGAAGAAATGAAAGTTTCGGGCCTCTTTGCCTCAGGAACACTAACCATTATCGATTCCTTTGCCGGTTTGGATCCAGAACCTAGTTCAGTGTCTATCTTATGGATTATATTATGTACAAATGCAAACATCTTATCAATTTTTCTCTCTCTTCTTTTTGTGTCGAATCCAATTTTGACTTCAAGAGCCTTTTCCTCAGCAGTACCAAAGTGTTTTGTCTTATCATCCAAGGGAGCTTCAAGTAGCATTTTTACATAAATTTCAAAAATGTTGTCATTCACTTCATATCCAAGCTCAGTGACCCATATGGTCCTAAGTTCTACTGCCTCCATAAGAATTTCATCATTATTTACCATAAAATAGATATCAGTAAAGTACTTCTCCACAATGTGCTTTGATATTCTTTCCCTCTGTCTCATATTTTCCTGAAATGTTTTGAAATAGCCCCAAATATTTTCATCCCTGTCGGTACCAAGACCGGTGATTGCTTCCTTGATTTGCATGCCTACCAGTATGTCATGAGCCCAATGCTTCTTCCCTAGACCGGGTAGCTCATTTATGAAATAAAGCATTAAACAAACAATGAGATTTCCAAACCTAAAAGTTCCTTTCTTAACACTCTTAATCTTTTAGAGATTCAGCATTACTTCACTTCTGAGCCATTCACACAAATCATACTTCTCATTATTTTTTAACATCGGATAAGCAACATGGATGTAGGAACTAGAAATAGAGTTCAATTGACTTGATTGAGTTACCTTATAGCCGATTATCATGTTGACAAATTTCACATCAATGTCTTTGATGGTGCTGACCCTCATAGATCTTCCATCATGGGTTGCATCGGTGAGCTTCTCAACCACAGTGGTGGAAATTTTCTTGTCAGGATCTTGTCCGACTTTGGGTAAGCTGGTGACTGCTTGAATTGCTTCCTTTGTGATCATGTAGGGCCGATCCAGCTAGATGAACTCATTGTGAACCCTGCTCAGAACATATCTAATCACCTCATCTTTGAATTCCAGTATGTACAGAATGCCGGTTAACCCTAGATCCTCGATGATTTTATATTCCGACTTCATTATTTCAGAGCTTCCCAGTATCACAGATTGATACATGCTCTTTATCTCTTCTGTACCTAGATCCTCCAAGGTGTAATGAATATATGCCCTTACATCTTCAACATACATCAGGCCGTCGGGAACCCTAGAGAATGCGCTAGGAGAGTCTTCTTTCTTAGCTATCTAGGGATCTTCCTTGAAAATGGGTCTCAGTCTATCCTTAACTTCAATAATGGTGGGATTTTCAATGAAAGTAGGAGCAGAAGATCTGGATGTCATTTTGAAGATATACCTGAAAATGATTGTCGGTGTGAAGATTTGATTGCTTCTCAGATGATTGCTGGAAATCCTTTTAGAATGCCTTTGATCACTCTTAATCACTTCAGATTTGCCTTTTCTTCATTCTTGATTGCTTGAATGTTGGGTGAGTGAAAATGAATTCACTTTCCCCTTTTATCAGCGAGTAAACCCTAATCCTTCACTATCATAGATGCTTCACGATGTACCCTACCGGATGTCAGTTTCACAGTCTTATGCCGGGTAAACATTTATCAATGATTAAGACAACTCTCCAGATCTCTTCCAGATCTCCTTTGGGGAATATGCAAGATTTGCAATAGATTTTCCAACCCATAAGGCCTATGCCTCAGTTACTGGTGGAATTTCCTGCCGGTGCAGGAATGCTTTGTTCTACTAGTGGAGTTATTGGTGTAGATCTATCTCCACTTGGTTCTTCAGACTTTCTAACCCATCTCTTGGTGTGATCTTGTTGTATTTCATCTACCTTCTTCTTTCCTTTCTCATTTTCTTTATCATTGCTAACCAGTTGAGTCTTTATTCTATAGTACTTAGTAATATGACCTATTTTGTTGCATGCATAACATGTAACATTGTTCTTTTGAATTTCTTTAACATATCCGGTGTCATTCCTTGACCTACATTGATTAGCCAAATGACCAAACTTTCCACATGCATGGCATTTGCGATTCATTTTGCAATCTTCTGATTCATGACCATATTTCTTGTAATTTGCGCATTGACTGGGAACATAATTGTAGTTTTGATTTGCTCTATTTCTACATTGTTTAGCCATATGCCCAAATTTATCACAAACAAAGAATCTACCATTAAATTTATAAGAATTCTATTGCCTTACTGGTTTCCTCTGGTTTGATGAGTTCTGCACACCGGTTGTTTGATCTTCATTTGCAATACCAGAGCTTTCACCTTATACAAATCCAAGTCCTCTAGAATCATCATTCTTCCTTTGTCTTTTCAATAAGTCATCCAACTGTGCAGCACTAATCTTGAATTTTTCTTTATACTCACTTGCAGTAGTCAGATCATCTCTTAGAGTAGTTATTTTTCTTTCAATCTCTTGTTCATTATTCCGGGAGTGTACCAAATTAGTTCTCAACAGATTATTCTCATGAGTCAATCTACCACATTCATCAAATTTGTTCTTCAGAGATATAACAAGATTTTCTTCCTTCTTCTTTCTGTCTTCAATATCTTTTGATAACCTCATAGTCAGGTCTTGCATTTCATTCTTCATGGGCATGTTTGCTTGACTCACTTTCTGACATTGTTCCTTAAGTGCATTTTTCTCTTCATCATCCTAGTTTTGCAAAAGTTCCTTTCTCTTGGCTTGAGCAGATGATAACCTTTCTTTGCAGGACAAGAATGAATTCATTAGCAGAATTCAATTCATCTTGCAATTTAAAAATTTTCATCCTTTCGACATCATAATCCTCAAGAGCCTTCTCAAGTTGCTTCTCCATAGCCATGTTCAATGATTCCGATTTCAAGATCTTCCTCAAGTTGTTAAACTTCTTCTGAGGAACCACACTCTGATACCAATTGTTGGAATCCAAAAACACTGAGAGGGGGGGTGAATCAGTGTTTTGTCGGGAAGATATGATTTTACCCTCTTATAACATACACATATAAACTGGTAAATGAAGAAACATATAACTTGAAGCAAATAAACCATCCACATAAATGAACACCATAACACACAGAATTTATACGTGGAAAACCTCAAAGAGGAAAAACCACTGTGGGATTTGTGACCCACTATATCAGTTCACTGGCCATATGAAAGATATTACATAAAATGGGGGTCTGCACATGCAAGAAGGCACACTGCCTAGAGCACACTACTCATCACAAAAGAGTCTCACTGACTGCAAGCTTCTGCTGAAATAAAACAATAATAATGAACTCACAAAATGTATCTGCTATGCCAAAAAGAGTTTCGATTATAGTTATGCTCTGTACCAGTTCATAAACCCTGAACACTTCTACCGTTATCTCCTCTCCTCCAAGAATGCTTTCCAAACTATCTATAGATCATTGCATGATATAACATTTGCATACAAATGATCTACATACATATACTTCACATTGCATAGTCTCATATATCCTTATTACAATCTGTCACATCACCTCTTTTTTTATGAACAAACTGACCTATATACCCTTCACAAACAATATGCCTTATGTCGGCTTACAATGCATTACAAAATATATACAATGTCGGCCTTAATAATTACAAAATGATTTTTATAAATAAAACTTCCTTCGGGTCCAAGACTGATGTCGGATTCACTGAAGTGCTGGATGTCGGTACCAGTGTCGGTGTCGGTGTCGGTGTAACCCTAGATTCTCCAATGTCGGTGTCTACCGATGAATTCCTCCTAATGTTGGTGTATGCTTCCTTATGAATCTTGTTTCCAAGTTACCATGTTGCCATGTTTCCATCAATGACAACATATAAATCCAATGAGTGTCAATTGCCAACATGATCAAGTTGCAGAGTGTTGAATAAGCTTACCAATATGCCCTGAAGGCAGAAGAAAATTTGAACAAAAGACATGAGCAGAGACAGAGGGGTGGAGGTGGAAGGTTTTCCAGATGAAGATTTCAAGGAGGAAGAGGGTATTCTAGAGGAAGAGGAACTTGTATGAATCAGAACAAGGACATGGAAGTAAGAAAAGAAGGTAATTCATACCAAAAGGATGAAATAAATTTCTACCAGAGGAGAGAACCCGATGGCTACCGAAATGAGAGTTTTGGAAAAGATGATAGAAGACAAGACAAGAGAGCGTTTAGAGGAACTTTATTTAAATGTGGAAGAGAAGGACATCATGCTTTTGAGCGTAAGAAGACAAAGAAAATTGAGAGAAAAACATTGGTAGAAGAAAGCCCCATCGGATCAACTAAAAACCCAGAAGATGGAGAACTGTTGATGATTAGGAGAGTTTTGTGTCATATCGGAGAAGGTGAGGAACCCTTGCAGAGGAGAGATTTGTTCAAGACCAAATGTAAGGTATCTGGTAAGTGCTATAAAGCTATTATAGATAGTGGTAGTTCAGATAATATTGTTTTAGAATAAATGGTGATTAAATTAAAGTTGAAAAGATTGAAACACCCTAAGCCTTATCAGATAGCATGGATTCAGTATGATCATAAGTTGTTAGTAAGTGAGAAATGTTTAGTGAAATTGAAAATTGGGAATTATCATGATAAAGTTATGTGTGATATTATGCCTATGGACATTTGTCACCTTTTATTGGGTAGACCTTGGCAGTTCGATAGAAATGCAATACATGATGGGAGAAAGAACATATACACTATCGTAGAAAATGGGATGAAAGAAACCTTGTTACCCTTGGAGGATTCCCTGAAGAGTGAGTTTTGTACGAATAATAGAATTTGTTTGGTGGATGGAATGAGACATGAGAATGTGTGTTTTTCCTTAGTTCCTAAGAAGACTGAGGACTTGGAGCATGAAGAACAACCAAAGGAGATAAAGGAGTTGCTAACAGAGTATGGAGACATCATTTCAAATAATGTGCCTGATGGATTGCCTCCTGTGAGGAGTATCAGTCATTGCATGGACTTGATTCCTGGAGCTAGTTTGCCTAACAAAGTTGCACATCGGTTGACACTGACAGAGAATGAAGAATTGAATAGACAAGTGCAGGAATTATTGAAAAAAGGTTTGATTAGAGAAATTTTGAGTTCTTGTGCAGTGCTAGTAGTACTGGCACCTAAGAAGAATGTCGAATGGAGGATGTGTACTGATTCCAAAGCCATAAACAAGATCACAGTGAAATACTGGTTTCCCTTACCTAGGATGGATGATATAATGGACTGTTTGAGTGGAGCCAAATACTACACAAAGATAGACTTGAAGAGTGGATATCATCATATCAGAATCATAGAAGGAGATGAGTGGAAGACAACATTCAAGACAAATGAAAGATTGTATGAATGGTTGGTGATGCCTTTTGGGTTGACTAATGCACTGAGTACTTTCATGAGATTAATGAATGAGGTATTCAAGAAATTCTTGGGTAAGTTTTTTATTGTATATTTGTATGAAATTCTAATTTTAGTAAGACAAAAGAGGAGCATTTGTTGCATTTAAGACAAGTTTTGCAGAGGTTAAGAGAAGAAAAGTTGTTGATAAACTTAAAGAAGTGCACTTTCATGAAAGAAGAGTTAGTCTATTTGGGATTTGTGATATCTATGGATGGACTGAAGATGGACCCTGAGAAGGTAAGAGCAATTGTTTAATGGCCTACACTGGGAAGCACTGGAGAGGTCAGATTATTTCATGGACTGGCTAGTTTCTACCAAAAGTTTATTAAAAACTTCAGTTCAGTTTGTAGTCCTATGACTAAAACAATGAGAGGAGATAGGAATGAATTCCATGGAAAATAAAGAATATGTATACTGTACAAAGGTTTCATGGCTCAAGTCCCAAAGTTTATTAAGAAGAACTCAAAGGACTTCAAGCTGGAACCATGTTTGGGCCTCTCAAACCCCTACGCAAACCGAGAGCTTACAAAATTGAAAACTCAACTCAAACTTGTAATAAAATAAACCAAAATGCATCCTGAGCACTAAAAGAACATGTAAAAAACAAAAAACAAAGAACAACAATGCAATAAATCAATTAAGTATGGATTGTTGCTCTAATTCTTGAAAAATGCAAGGTAAAACTCAAAAATGATCTCCAGTTTGTATTCCAATCTACTCCAGGTGTTCAACAACCTCATTACATTCATTCTCAGGGAATTTATATGCCATTTTTGGCCTAACTAACTCTCCATCAGTTTTCTAACCAACCCTTTGCTCAAAAATGCAAAAAGTTGCTCAACGTTGCAAAAAGTTGTCAAGCAACTTTAACAACTTTTGCCAAAAAGTACATTTTTGCCTTACATGCTTTGTTTTCTCCTCCGAACCATATAGGATGACTAAAGACCATTACTTTAACATGTGTCAATTATTAACAAGGCTATCAAGGCATTTTTCATCAAAATGCAAGATTATACCATTTTAGGCTTCAAGGGCTTACAAGCCAAAATTGAGCAAATGCATTGTCCTAAGGACATTCAACCTACCAAAACATTTCAAAAACATATGAGGACCTAAGAGAAGACTCTTATTCATCATCTCAAACAAAACTATGAAAAAACACACCAAAATGAAGAAGTTGGACTCAAAACTAGGTGCTCCTGCACCATACTCCCCCAAAGAATAGAAGTCAAGTGACTCCTTGAGGTAGAAAAGAAACTAGAACTCCATGCTTAGAGAAGTCTACCTCAGGTATCCAAGTAGCCTCTAATGCTGGAAAGTGTTGCCACTTGACCAAGTGCTCCATGTAGGCGGTATGCCTTGTTTTCTTCAAAATTCTAGAATCTAACACCTTCTCGGCTCGGGGAATGGGTGCAGTTGGTAAGGGTAGGTCTGAAAGTGCTTGAGAGACCTCTGAAACTCTTCTATCTTCTGCTGGAAGTGTGCCCTTATACTACAAAAAATCTGCCACATTGAAAATGGGTGACAAAGCTATATTACTGGGTAAGTCTACCTTGTATGCATTATTCCCATACTTGGCCAAAACTTTGAAAGGACCTATCCTCCTCATCTGAAGCTTTCTAAGGATACCTTTCTCAATTCTTGCCTTGTTCAAATGTACTATCACCATGTCACCAACAACAAACTGGATGTCTTTTCTTTTCTCATCCACTTTGTCCTTGATCTTTTGAGTAGTGTCCATTAGGGCTGTCCTAACCTGCTCATAAACCTCTTGCATTGATTGGGCCATGTCCAAGGAATGTCCACTCTGTTGTCCCATCTTTCTCACATCTTTGAGCTCCAAAACTCCTCTAGGATGAATTCCATACACCACCTCAAAAGGACTTTTACCGGTTGACCTATTCACACTATCATTGTAGGAAAACTCAGCTTGATGGATGACCTGATCCCAAGCTTGACCATACTCTTTTGTTAGGAATCTAAGTAGATTCCCAAGTGTTCTACTGACCACCTCATTTTGGCCATCCGTTTGGGGATGATAGGCTAAACTAAAAGACAAATTATACCTAATCTTTGCCACAAAGTTTTCCAAAAATGACCAATAAACTTTGCATGCCTATCTGACACAATATTGATAGGTAAACCATGAATCCTAATAACCTCTCTGAAAAACAAGTGAGCAATGTGACTAGCATCATGAGTGACCTTGCATGGAATAAAATGAGCCATCTTACTAAACATATCTACCACAACATAGATGCTATCAAAACCTGATTTGGTTTTAGGCAAACCAACCACAAAGTCCATACTTAACACTCCCATGGCCGGTTGGGAATAGGTAAAGACTGATAAAAACCAACATTGGAAGATGTACCCTTAGCTCTTTGGAAAACCTCACATTGCTCCACATATCTTCTGATATCTCTTTGCATTTTAGGCCAAAAGTAGAACCTTTGGACAAGTTCCAAAGTCTTGTTCAAACCAAAATGTCCATTCAAGCATCCATTATGCTTCTCTTGCATCAAGTTTTCTCTCATAGACCCTTTAGGAACACATAGTTGTCCTCCTTTGAACAAAAGGCAATCTTGCAAGGTGTAATCTGCATATTCACTGTGAAAATGGTTTCCAAACCCTTGGCAAACCTTGCAGGCAGCAACAAAGTCTTCATCTTCTTCATAAAATTCCTTGAAACTATCCACTCGAATGCTTTTAAGCTGCACTTCTTGCACTGTTAGTAACCTCCTACTCAATGCATCAACTACCTTATTACATTGTCCTTTCTTGTGTTTAATGGTAAAGGTATATGACTACAAATACTCTAACCATTTAATATGCCTATGGTTTAACTTTTCTTGAGAATTAAGAAAGCTAAGAGATTGATTATCAATGTAAATCACAAATTCCTTAGGTAGAAAATAATGCCTCCATTTCCTAAGAGATTTGACAAGTGCATACAATTCCAAATCATAGGAGGAATACCTTTTCTTTGCATTATTGAGTTTCTCACTGAAGAAGGCAATCGGTCTATTGTCTTGACTCAAAACTGCTCCAACCGCTATGTTGCTTGCATCACATTCAATTGTGAAGAGCTTGTCAAAGCTTGGTAGGATAAGTACCGGTTGAGTAGCCACCTTTTTCTTCAAGAGATCAAAACCTCTTTGTGCTTCCTTTGTCCATACAAACTTGATTGTGTCAAGCATGGGTGCACATATTTCACTGAACCCTCTAATGAACTTACTATAAAACTGAGCCAAGCCATGGAAACTTCTCACTTCACTTGTTGTCCTAGGTGTGGGCCAACTGATTATGGCTTCCACCTTAGAGGTATCCATCTTCAAATCACCTCTTGAGACTAGAAACCCCAAATACACCAACTCCTATTTCATAAATTCACATTTCTCCAAATTGATGGTTAGTTGTTCATCACATAGTTTACTCAAGACAATTTCTATATGCTTAAGATGCTCATCTTTAAACTTGCTAAAAATTAAGATGTCATCTAAGTAAACAACAACAAATTTACAAATGTAGTCCTTGAGTAATACATTCATGAGTCTCATGAATGTGCTAGGGGCATTTGTGAGTCCAAATGGCATAACAAGCCATTCATAGAGTCCTTCTGTAGTCTTGAAGGTTGTCTTCCATTCATCACCCTCCTTTATTCTGATTTGGTGGTAACCACTCTTGAGATCTATCTTGGTGAGGTATTCAACACCTCCTAAACAATCCATCAAGTCTTCAATTCTTGGGATGGGAAATCTATATCTGATAGTAATCCGATTTATGGCTCTAGAGTCAGTGCAAAGTCTCCAAGTACCTCCCTTCTTTGGAGCCAAAATAGTGGGTATTGCATGTGGGTTGATGCTCTTCTTGATTAGTCCATTGTCTAGGAGCTCTTGTATTTTCTTGGATATCTCCTTGTTCTAATCCAATGTCATTTTATAAGCTGCCTTATTGGGTAAAGAAGCTTCGGGTATAAAGTTAATTTGATGACTTATGGCACATTGAGGAGGCAATGTAGGTGGTGTTCCATTACTAATGATGTCCCCAAACTAATTTAGGACCTGTTGCATTTCTTTAGGAATGCTCACCTTCTTCTCCTTGTTGTCCTCTTTTGGCTTCACAACAATGACAAACCCCACTCCTTCTCCCTCCTTGAGGGTGTTAACGAACTCTTTCTCACCAACCAACAACATATTAGGACCTTTGGATCTGCCCTCTACTTGGTCTCCTATGGACTGGATTTTGTAGGTGGTTCCATCCTTTTGGAAGGTATAAGCATTCTTCTCTCCATGGTGTATTTCCTTTCTGTCAAACTCCCATAGCCTACCTAGGAGTAGGTGGCAAGAATCCATGGGAAAGATATCACACAATATTTTGTCTTTGTAGCCTCCTATAGTGAACTCCACCCAAGTTTGCTCATTTACAAGAACATGTTGCCCTTTGTTGAGCCATGTAACTCTATAAGGATCACTATGTGGTATTCTTGGTAGATTGAGCTTACTCACCGCTTCCTCTGACACTATGTTGTCTATGGATCCTGAATCCACTACCACTCTACATACCTTTCCCATGATCTTACATTTTATTCTGAACAGGGATCTCCTTTGGTTAGGTTCCTCCCTAACCGGTTCTTTGATCAAGACTCTCCTTATCATGAGGTTCTCTCCAACCTCTGAATCCAAACTTACTTATGATGCTTTCATGTTTGCTGCATCCTCTTGAGCATAATTTACTCTTCTCTCACCTCCTTGGGATGAAGAAGACTTCTCAAGGCATCTATAGGTCAGGTGTCCAAGTTGATGGCAATTTAGCACTTCATGGTAGCAAAATAGGACCCTCTTTCTAATCCGCTAGACCTTCCTCTATTATAGTTGCTAGATCCTCTTCCTATATAGCTTCTCTTGCTATTGGAATCCCCACTTTGCTCAACCAACTTGGATTCCCCTTGGGATCTTTGGTCTACATTTCTTCCACCAAAACTACCTCTCTGACCTCTGCCATCTCTTCCCCTACCTCTGCCTCTATTTCTTTGTTCTTGTTTCTTCTTAATCTTTTCCTCCACTTTTAGTGCCAACTGATAGCACTTGTGCATTATGTTGGGGCATAACAAGCTTAATTCCTCTTGAATATTCCATCTCAAGCCATTTAAGTGTCTGGCTACTTTGATGCTCTCATCCTCTACTACCTTGGATCTTAGACACAACTTTTGAAATTCCTTAGTGTAGCTACTCACATCCAAGTCTCTTTGTCTCAAATTGTGTCTCCTCTTATGCAACTGGATCTCATAATCTTCAGGGATGTATGCCTCTTTCACCTTGGCTAACATTCCCTTCCAAGTAGCTATTGGGTTCTTTCCCTCTTTTTGCCTCTCTTCTTGAATAAATTTCCACCATGTCAATGCTGACCCTCTCAATCTGGACTTGGTCACCTTCACCTTTTGTGCCTCACTGATTCCATCACATTCAAAGTGATTCTCCAATTTCTCTATCCATTCCAGGACTACCCCAGGCTCCATTTTTCCATAAAAAAGTGGTCCTAAGGCTTTGATTGCTTTAAGGAAAGGTTCTTCAGGTAGAATAGGGTCTAATTCTGGAGTCCTATCTTCTTCTACAACTTCTTTACCCTTCCCCACATTGACCTTGATTGTTACTTTCTTAGTTTTATCTTCAACTGTGTCTAGTTTTCTCTCCAGTTGTAGTAATCTTTCTCTGAGGAGCCTATTTTATTCCTCTTGGTCTTCTACCTTCTTGGCTAGTTATACATTGGTCACCATCCTTAGATATTCTGTCCTACTGATTCAGTGTCTATCATGTACTGGCTTCTTCCCAAATCTTGGTTGCTCTGATACCACTATGGTGAGGAGGTACACTCAAAGAGAGTTAATTCCTTGTCTAAGGGTAGTCAAGTGTTGTCCTAGTGGTCTCCCTTCATTTTTCATCTAGTCTACTAGTTAATTTAGACATCTCAACTCTCTAGGAGTGCTCCCAATCAAGATGTGCTCACTGGTTGTTCAGGCGTGGTTTGGATTCACAAGGGTAAATCCAACCTCACACTCTCAATCTCCTAAAAAATTCTTGCAGAGGCTGTAGTAGGTGTTTATTATGTTTTCCAAGGGTAATCAACTGGTTTTGAGTATGGGTTTGATTCATTTTCCCGTCGCTCCTTCCTTTCCCTATTTTCTAGGCCTAGTAGCCCTAGAGCCCCAATTAGCCCTACCTACCCAGTTTTTGTGGTTTTCCTCACAATTTCCCCAAAGAGCCACATAAACTCTTTGATGATCAGGATACCCTATTTTGATTACTTTCCAATTTATGAGATGAGAAATCTCGATATGACCGTACAGGTATGAAACCCGAGAAATGCTTGTTTTAGGTGGTTTTTGGCTTGTTTTGGTCTTTTTAAAAAGGTTTGGTGTCTTCCTTGATCTTCCACACCTCCAAACTCACACATATGGTCTTCCACACCTCACTTGTTTATGCCAAACATTCTGCACTTCCAACCCTGCTCATCCCTACAAGCACTTGGATAATTTCATTCATTTCCTAACTAGGCTATGACTGAGCTCGCCTAGGAAATGATTCTCATTGGTCTTTCAATGACCTCCAAAGGAAAATAAAGAATATGTACACTGTACAAAGGTTCCATGGCTCTAGTCCCAAGGGTTATTGAGAAGAACTCAAAGGACTTCAAGTTGGAACCATGTTTGGGCCTCTGAAACCCCTACTCAAGCCGAGAGCTTACAAAATTGAAAAATCAATTGAAACCTGCAATAAAATCAAACAATTTACTTCCTAAGCACTACAAGAACATGTACAAAACAACAAGAAAATAACAACAATGCAATCAATCCATTAAGTACGGATTGTTGCTCTAATTCTTAAAAAATGCAAGGTAAAACTCAAAAATGGTCTCCAATTTGTAATCCAATCTACTCTAGGAATTCAAAAACCTCATTAAATTTATTCTCAGGGCATTTATATTCCATTTTTTTCCTAACTAACTCTCTATCGGTTTTCTAACCAACCCTTTGCTCAAAAATCAAAAAGTTGTCAAGCAACTTTGACAACTTTTGCCAAAAAGTGCATTTTTTCCTTACATGCTTTGTTTTATCCTCCAAACCATCTAGGATGACTAAAGACCATTAAAATAACATGTCTCAATTCCAAAAGAGGCTATTCAAGGCATTTTTCATCAAAATGCAAGATTATGTCATTTTAGGCTTACAAGGGCTTACAAGCCAAAATTGAGCAAATGCATTGTCCTAAGGACATTCAACCTACCAAAACATTTCAAAAAAATATTAGGACCTAAGAGAAGACTCTTATTCACCATCTCAAACCAAACTATGAACAAACACACCAAAATGAAGAAGTTGGACTCAAAACTAGGTGCTCTTGCACCACATAGTTTCAAACAAAGACACTAAGATTGTTGGTTATTTTTGGAGAATGCTTTGGAAGAAGATGAAGATAGATTTGAAGTTCAGTTCTACTTTTCACCTGCAGACTAATGGACAGATAGAGGTAGTAAACTAGAGTTTGGGAAATCTGTTGAGATGCTTAGTTGGAGAGAAAATTCGAAGTTGGGATTTGATGGACTTAAACAAGCAGAGTTTGCCTACAATAATTCAGTGAACATGAGTACCGAAAAAATACCTTTTAAATTTGTTACCAGAGCACACCCTAGAGTTATATCAGAATTGAGGGATATGAGTGATGAAGACAAGTAGAGTGAAGAGGCAGAAGAATTTGCAGATCACATTAAGGCCTTACATATTCAGGTTAAACAACATTTGGATGATATGAAAAACAAGTATAAGGAGAAAGCAGATGAGAAGAGAAGACATAAGGGATTTGAAGTTGGCGATGAAGTGATGGTGCATCTGAGAAAAGAAAGATATCTAGTTGGAACCTATAACAAGTTGTAGATGAGGAAGTTTGGACCTTGTAAGACCTTGAAGAAGTTCAGTTCCAGAAATGCATATGAAGTAGAATTACGGGATAGTTTGAGTATTTCACCTATATTCAACATTATAGATCCACATCAGTATCATAAATCAAAATTTAGTGAAGACAGTATTGAAGAATTGGAGAAACAGTTGCCCTAGAAGGAACCAGAGCAGATTGAAGATATTTTGGACAGTAGGATTGGGTGTAGTGCCGGGAGAAGTCAGTACAAAGAGTATCTTGCGAAATGGAAGGACAGACTAGTTGAAGATTCATCTTGGATTTCTCAGGAACATGTAGATCACCTTGGTTTTCCTCTAGCCCTGGTAAAGTGAGAGACTCACTTTTTTTTCATCATCCCAGGATGCTTGATGCAGGAGCATCTATGGTTCTTGGCAATCTTGCATCAACAAAAAATAGTTCATATTCAATTTGTTTTCTATTTTGCAGTTTCAACATTTCTTTCTATATTTTCTTGCATTGTCTCACCGGATCTTGCAGAGCTGGATTTTTCTTGAGGACGTGATCATCTTCCTTATTCCTAAACCGTGGAGCATTTGGATCATTTTTCGGCAAGTTATCAATTTTGGATTCCTAGATAGTTTTCTGGCTTAGGACACCAAAACCGCCTAGACCTATCTTGCGGTCCCTTTCCGTAGCTTCTAGAGCCCTTGTTCATGGATTCCAATATTCCTTGGTGTGTGGCTGACCTTCCCTTTGATCTGCACTTCATCCTTTGGATTTTCCAGAGGAATCTCTTTGGTGGAGGCTAACCTGTGGTTTTACACATTTGATCTTGTTCTTCGACATTTGATCCCTTTTGGACCGACCAGATCTACTTGGATCATATAAATCATTGTAATTGAGTATTATAAATCAGTCAAATAGAACATAGAAGATAGATATTAAGATTTAGAGGTTCAAAGTTGATCAATTCTATAATTGAGCATGTATGTGGTAGGCCAGTGAGCCGAATCTTGCGACCCAAATGTTACCAGTTATCTATAATAAGTTTTCATGATCTAATTCATTCAATTTTGCATTGCCTCCATCATATCCTCTTGTTTCCATTGTGTTTACTCTTGCTGCCTGGTCCAAATTGATCTCTTTGAGGTCCCTCCTAACCGGTGACTGCACCATCACCTAATTATGTACATCTTCATGTCTTCTCAATATAACTCTACATCTAATATTTTAAATATTATAAGTATCTAAAACCTCAAATTCAATCAACTAGAAACTACATTAATATTGAACCTAGGAATGATGGGTAATAGCTATTTGACATTGATATTATTTCTAAAATAATGGCATCATAATCCTAAATAATATTTGACTTAGTTCTAATATTGCTAGGAACTCTTCACAATATGACACAATCTAGTTTCTAGATAGAGGTTAAGGTCCAAGACACTTTTCTTACACAAATAACATAATGATTACACAAATATCTTATGCTACTATTAGCTATAATCTTTTAAGTTGATTATGTCCTAGTATACTAAGTATCCCATCTTAGGAAATATGGTTATCAACAAAGACTTTATTAAAGTAAGGCCATGCATGAGTATGGTCGTGGATGCATATACACCAAGGTTAGATTCCCTATTTAAATTATTTTCTTTAAAATCTATAAGTATTTAGACTTCAAAGAGAATATACATGAAATTACTTTTGTGAGAACTAAAATCCTACTTAAGAAGTTGACAACACTATATTCAATGGACCAACTCAACCATAATGCTCTTTCCTTAGTTTTTGTGATAATTCTTCTATTGGGATTATTGTACTTAAGAAGTCATTAAAATCTCACAATCATATAAACACCATGCCCCTAAATTTTGAAGTGGTTTACCAAAAGTATTAATTTGAAACACTAAGAATTTGATCAATATAATCTGGTTCTAATTCCACTAAATGAAGTCATTATCACTTATATTATTATGCAATGAGAAAGTAAATCCCCTCATATATCTCTAATTTAACTTAAGAGTCAGATACACATTTATATTCAATCTATTTCATCAAATTTGACAAGTAAGTCCCATAAATATAATTGTGTTGGTCATAATATGGGTTTACAACACATATCAGAATGTCCCATCAAACCAACATTAGTGATATTTAAATTTAAGCAAGTTTAATTTGTCATTGTAATGCCTGCCAAAATACCCTAGAGAAATTAACCATCTAATATGCAAATGGAGATAAAACAAATTCAAAACATCATCTAATACAACATAAATAACTAAATACTCATATGCATAAACATCCATTTACAAGATATACACATAATCATCATGAACATAATCATAAAAGCATAACCATAGGAAGCTCATTATGCAAGTGGAAATAAATACAACTCATCGACTATCTTTCCTTAGGGCATCTCAACATCATTACTTATAACATCATCAAGAACATATCACCATAGTATTAACATCATGATTACTACTATAATCTAATGCACAATAACACATCTAACACTTACTTCTTCCATGTATATACACATCAGATCATTTACTAATCTATCTATCATGAATATATTCATTAATAATGCAATTGCCATTAAACACCCTTTAAGATTCATTTTAAAAGCACCAATCCAAATATTCCTAATCCCATCTACCTATTCATTATCCAATATGATTATTCCATTTCCAATATTATCTACTGCATTTCTAATCCATTTCTTAGCACAATGAACATACACATAATGCTAAATGTGCATCAATAGATCCAATTACATTATTTCCATCAGTGAATCAATATCCAAGATACATCAATATATCCTTTTACAATAATCATAACCATATCCTAATACATCATCTAGCATTACATATACATTATCTATTTACATCTAGGAGTATAGCTCTCAATCTAGAATTACAATGATCTCATGATATCTACTATACATATGCCATATGAATCATGTACATCCATCTACTACAAAATCCATCTATAAGTTGAAGAGTTAATAATTCACATCCATGCACAAGAGCATACAACAAATAACATCCCAATGGAAGAAGGCGTCAAACCATCCGACCATGTAAAACCAAAGGAACCACCCCTTGTGCTAGGAGATGACACAAGGTTCCATACTCACTCTAGACGTAGGCTAACACCTAACAACCAAGTATAATTAAATAACTCAAGAATGACAACAAGAAGTAATGCATAAACATATATAAGACAACCACATTACAAGTCTAATCATAAAACATAGAAATTCCCAAAGTTGTATCAACAACCATGTCATAAAGAATAATGACACATGTATGGAAAGAGTGTCATCATATTCTATCATCATATAGAAGGGAAAATGCCACACCTTGATAGACATGTCATTACATGCTATCCTCACATAGAAGGGATAATACCAAACCTGATAGATATGTGGAACCATCTCAACCTATGAGAGATTCAAGGGAGTTCAATTTGCCATCTCTATGGCCTTCCCAAGATTATCCTAAAACATCCTCCCTATGACTAAGCATTGGGGCTCAAATAAATATATTATCTTGTTAGATGAATCCTAATTACCCAACCTATCTAATTAATTATTAATATTATCACTTATTTAAACAAGGAAAACTTCCAATGTGTCCTAGTGGTCTAGACTCTAAGCATCCTTACTAGGAACCTCTTAGCAACCTATCTCTCGTAACCTCGGTCATCACATGAAATCCCACTCCCCCTAATCATGTTCCAATACCTTAGGGTAAACATAATTAATAACATTAGGATAACACAGAGGTTCAATAACAACATCATGAAAGTATTCACATAACATATGCAATGAGAAGAATAATCAAATGCCAAGATATCAATACATAAACAAGAGCCCCAACACTATACAATAAACAAAAGCAAGGCAACATCCACTTACTCAGCCATGACAAATCAAATCCTTAATAGAAAGACACCAACCTCTCATTGGAGCTAGCATAACTATCCTCTATAATAAGGCTTATCAACTTGTTGGAGCAAACAATAGTACATCTTCAAAAGCAAGGCGTATCAACTTTTCAGAGCATAAAACAACATTAAAACAACAAAAAATGGTCCCATATCAACTCTGAGAAACACAAGGAATCAATCAAAGCCTCTGGTACAAAGGCAAAACTGGAAAAGTTGACTCAAAAGACCAAAAACATCAAAACAAAGTTGACAGAGCAAAATTGTGCATCTACAGAACAGAATGGCACATTCGATGAATTCATTAGTGTCTTTGTTTAGTATTGTAGTGCTTCTGCGTAATATAGTAGCACCTGTGCCAACTGCTACAATGCATATGGGATTTAGACAATGCTTATATTGATTACAGTAGCGCATATGAGTATTTTGATAGCACTTATACAAATATCTCTAGCACATTTGATAATAATTATAGTGCATATGCCAAGAATAATAGTGCTTCTACTATTTTAGCTCATTTTGCTTAGAAACTTAGCGCTTCGACAATCAAACTTAGAAAATGGATTAAATAAAGTTACAACAATACTGAAAAATCACCAACACGTCAATACAACACCAAAACTAAACAATTGGGGATGCACTAAACATTAATAATTCAAGAATCTTAACAATAACAATAAGAATCAAAGACATGAGAGATACTTCTCTTAGAGCACAAAATGGTTCCCGATACACTCATACAGAGCCAGTATATAAAGGAGATTTTGAGGTTTTCCAAAACCAAGACCCTTGAATGGGAAGAACAATCAACCAAGAGAACAACCAAAATAAAAAAATAATCTCAACGCTTTGAAACCAAAATTGGGTTCTCTAGAAATATATGCAATTATAGAGGATTCACAATGTTGTTCATGGTGAAACTTTGAACAACAAGAAATAAATTAATATATACATAAATAAATTAATCCCAACCTTATAATATAACTTGATAAATATCATATTCATGATTACTCCCAACCAGCAAACAACCTTTCACATAACAATGCAGACAGATCCTTTCCAGAAAATAAAATTGCGGGAGGTTAAAATCACCAACCTAGAACTAGAAGTGATGGCAAGCAAATTAAAGAAGAGCCAAATCCAAATCCAAGCAAAATCCAACCCAATCTAATCAAAGAAATGAAAAACCTCCAGTACGCTAAAGAATAATTCCAGAAGCTAACCCGACAAAATGCCCAGAAAACTAAATAAATAGATTTCATTCAAAAACTATAGAACATGTTAGTCAAAAGAAAATATTATAAAATATAATATAATAAGCAATAATGGATAAATAATAAACCAAATCCCAATAATAAAATAAATCAAGGGACAATATAAATAAATATCATAATTAAATATAAAATCATAACCAACATTAGAAATAATATTTAAACAATAAATAAATAATAAATAACCGATTAAACAATAAATCATTAAATTAATTAAAGAAACATAAACCAATAAATCAATAAAAAGTTAAACAATAAATCATTAAATCAATTAAATATATATAAACCAATAAATCAATAAAACATTAATCAAATAATATTAATAAATCGCTCGATAAAATATCAAAACTAAACATGAATTTAATTCAATTAAACCATATAAATCAATTATCAATTAATTAAATAATCAAATACTCACAACGCCACAAGGCAACCCAACATAGGGTTGAACATCACAACACAATATACCAACATGATGACTCATGCCAAGATGCTCACACTAACAAGGATAACAACTTAAGCCTAGAGTGTATAGAAGGAACTCATGCCATCTATATTCAACTTTCCATTGGGATAAAGACATGCTCAAACTTGTGAAACCAAGTGGAGTCGATGTCTAGTATTTGCAATCGTGCAACCACCAATAACCACTATACAACATATACCATAATGTACATCATAAATAATCAAGCAAGTGAGAGAGAATCACAACGTCATATTATGCTTGTAATGAGTGATATGACATCATCTCTATCATGAATACAATAGTAAGACAGTCTCAAACAACATAGAATCATCTAATCCACTATAGTCATAAAATGGGGTTAGCGTAATCAAAATGCCATTATAATCTCATAACAATATGATCCATTTGAGAATAATAATGGCATACAAATCATCAAACGTAAATCCATCATCATACTAGTCAAGGATAGATATCATCATCCATATAAGTCATCATATATCAAATGTCATATGAAATGTCTAGCATCATTAAAAGCATCTAAGATATAGATTAAGTCATAAGTATCAATCAAAATATCACATAAGAGTCTAGATAAGTCTATTGATGCACAATAAAAAAGGTAGATCGAGGAGGGACACTACAGTCATTATGGAATATCATCACAACTCCCTACATTCAAGCTCATATCTACCCATGTGCATACATGAGGAGGATTATTAATAAAATTATATGCTATAATGCAAAGAAAAATAAATTTAATCCAACACATCAAGCATTAAAAGCTACCCACAATACATAATGCATAAGGATAAGATGTGTACAAAGCAAATGAATTGTCTAACAAAATGTCTTAAAGAAAATTGAAGGTAGGTGTAGACCACATGAATTGTTTGAAAAAAACCTCAAAGAAATGTGAAACATGAATAAGGTAGGGAGTAATACCCCCTATTTCACATGTATTCTTAAATCAACTATATAAAATTTATTTTAATTGTGAAAGTTTACGATGAAAAATTAAATGCTAAACCAAGGAAGTAATAGTAAAAAGGTGTACATGGCGCTTGAGAAGATCTTGAAGACATTTTAAAGTAGGTGTTGAAATTTTCCCCATGACTTCGCCCCTCTACAACAATAGAAATGGTGTTTGATGAAATAGGGTTTTCACTTCCAACTCCCCTCTTCATTGTTGTTGTTTCTTCTAGCTTCACCTTGTTAGACCTTGTTGCGCATATGAATTTCTTTGTTGTCATTGATGTTAAACCTTTGTCAATCCTATACAAACTGATTGTTATTGGTGATCTGGATATGTGTGTGTGTATGTACATACATACATACATATGAATGTATGTATGTATGTATATGTATGCACACACACACATATATGTGTGTGTGTATATATGTATGTATATATATGTGTGTGTATATATATATGTATATAAATTTATATATATATAGATCCATATATACATATATATACATATACATAAACACATATACATACATACATACATACATACATACATACATACATGCATACATACATACATACATGCATACATGCATGCATACATGCATGTATATACATACATACATATATATATATACATATACATATATATACATGTATGTATCAAGATTTTGAGGTTCTTTTGGGGTGAACTAATTTCTTTAGGTCATGGATAAGATAGTATATTTTTAACAGATCAAGTGTTGCACCGATTTGTGTGTATTGGTTCGAGCGGTTGTGCATAAAGGTTTTTGATGTTGATTGGAAGTTCTGTCGACTTGGTGTGAACCCTCACATGTTACTTTTACCTTCTAGATGATGTATTTTTGGGTTGATGCTATGTATAGATTTCATATTCTTTTGGCCGACCTAGTGAAGTTTACTTTGGATCTGATTGATATATATATTGAGCAGAGAAGAGAGATAGTTGATGAGAAGTAAGAAAGAGAGTAGCGTGAAAGTGACAAATGCGAAGGCAATGTTATGAAGGAAGTGCAAAGATTCAAAGATGTATAGAGAAAACAAATGAGTATACATTATGAAAATTTATCCGCATTCTAACAGATGCTATTTTGTGTGTAGTTTGATCTACTATTCCTATTGTTGTGTAATCGAAGTTTTGTATCTTGCCTTGAAGAAGTGATCATTAGTTGATCAAGTCCTTTTTGTATCTTGCCTGAGGTTGTGCACCTTAGTCAACAAGTCTAGAGAAGTGAGCTCTTTGGAAGGAAGTCTTGGTCATTGTAAAACAATTATTATATATATATATATATTGTGATTTTGAATCTCACCGTGGTTTTTCCTAGTTTGGGTTTTCTACGTAAAAAAATTGTTGTTCTTGTGAAAGTGCTTTAATTATGATTAAGTTGTTTACTTTCATGCATATGTATTGGGATAAATGTTGATCAAATAACTTAATATGATCATGTTATTGTGAATGCTAATTTAGACCCCCTCCCCTCTTAGCTTTTAGTAGTGTTCAACAATTGGTGTTAAAGATTTGGTTCATGAAGAGTCATTTTAACCGTTGAGGTACATCTTCGATTTTGGACAGTATATTTGAAGAAGGGTTGAATGAAATGGATTGAAATGGTTGGAAAAATGTGGATATTATTGTTGACATGGATTGCAAATTGAGATCTGCTTTGGTAGACTTGGATGATAGTAGAGAGAAACATAAAAAGGTAGTTGAGAAAATTTCTTTTTTAAGAAGCCTACTTGATAAAGGAAAGAAAGTTATTGATTAATTTTATAAAAATCTTAATGAGAATACTAGAGAATGTGCAAATCTTGAAGAATAAATTGTCAAACTCAAGGAGGAATTGAAAGCTACAAAAGATCAGATTGATAATGGATTAAAACTCAAAGGTGGCAATGAAGTGCTAGATGTTGTTCTTAATTCTCAAAGATAGATTGGAGACAAGAGTGGAATTATATTTGAAGAAGGTGAATGTTAGAAAAGGGATAAAGGAAAAGACAAGGTTAAAGATAGCAAAGATCAGAAAAATTGAAGCTTCAAAAACTCAAGAAATGTCCGGAGAGCTCCTTTTGCTCCTATCAAGTATTCACCTTTTAATGGTAATTATTTTTCATGTAACAGATTTGGACATAGAGTTAGTGAATACAAAAGTCAAATACAAATTCAATCTATTATCATAAGATGCTACTCTTGCAATAAGTTTGGGCATAGGGCCATTGAATGCAGAAGTAGGATGATGAGAAATGGATATAGGAATTTGAGCTATGCTCATTCTTTCATGGAGTGTGGTGTGCTTGAAATACGCATGGACATAAAAATTTTGAATGTAGAACAAATAGAAGATTAAAAAATAACAAAATGAGTGGTCGCAAACCTTAGAGAGGCTCAGTGTGTCATAATTGTAATGAGATGGGTCACATTGTGAAATATTGTAGAAGCAAAACTAAAAAATCTAAAGTTCCAAAAAAGAAGATTGATATCAATGAAGAAAATGAGAAGATGAAGATGAAATGGGTGAATAAATTTAATGATAAAGATTGAGGTTGGATTCGCACCTTCTATGGGTGTAGATCCTTGTTTTGGTAACTAGCTCAAATAGTTGTGTTTGAGGGGGAGATTTTAAAAGCATATATTTCATCCCCTCTTGGCTTGGAGTTGGGTTCTTCTCAACATGACAAAAGTATGAAAGTGATTTTTGGTGGATTCAAAGTGAGTTTGATGGTTTAGAACTTATTTGGCACTTCGAGTATACAAAGTATCAACTTTTTGAGGAAACCCTAGATGGTGACTATATACTACTTGTTCAAAATTCATTTGTGTGAATGCGATTGAAGAATTGCAGACTACGAAGAGAAGTGAAGAAAAATCAGTTAAAGGAATTTTCTAATGGTGAATCCTAATATTATGGGTGATAACAATGAGGCAATACCTAGATCTAAATTTAGTCCATTTATTTTGGCGATGAGCATCTGATTGGTGCATTTTCTATTATTCTCAGCAAAGTGGTATGTAAAGAAGACATTTTCTATCACATTCATGTTTCTTTGGAAGAGTATGATTACAACAAACTTAATGATTTTAAGATAATTGATCTAGTAGATTGTGCACAAATATTTAGGGAATAGTATGCTAGTTTAGGGCATAAGGGTTTGGATGCTTGGAGTAATTTTCCCATGTTTAATGATGAGGAGATAATTAAGATAGTCTTAAGTAGAATTCATGGAGATTGTTTATGGTTGGATCGACCATATTAGATTTCAAAAGAGTCCCTAAGGGATATGACTGGTTTATGTTCGATTGGAACCATGTCTGCATTGAAGTCTATAAAGAATGATGAAGTGAACAAATTGACTGGTGTTGTGTTTGATAAGAGAGCCTTATAGATTGATACCATTATTGACTTGGCAGTCTATTTTGACAATTTCATATAATAAGGTGTATTATAGGAATTATGAAGGTTCAACTTCTTCTATGACAATATATATGGCCTATAAGATGGTGAAAGAAAATGTTGACTATGATCTATGTGAATTGTTGAGGCAACAATTATTGGATAGCCTCTAGTTGATGAAGACTATTTTGTACCCCTTTTGATATGGATCACTTAGTGTGTGCTTGGTATTCTATTTTGTCAATGCATTACCTAGATTAAATAATATAGTATGGAGAAGAGATGTTTTGGTCAGTACTCAAATTAAAGTAAATTTGGATAATTTGGATGATTGTGATGCTGCTTGTCACAAGTTCTTTTCAAATATTCAGAAAGAGATGATTGTGAGGAATCAGATTCCTCCAAAAATTGTTGAAAGGTACAAAGATGATATTAACTTTCTAGTGGACAAGGACAATTGTTTCATTGAAGTTGTTATTCCAAGAACTTCATGGGTGGATAAGCTTCCTTATGAAGTATCAGAAGATGTATGCATGAGCATTGTGGAGATAATTCTCAAGATGCCAAAAGATGTAAATATAGAAAGATTTGGGACATAAGATGAGATTATGGGTAGAAATGTTGGAAAGAGATTCAACAAGATTGATATTATGTTGAAATGCAAGAAATCAAGGAAATCATCTGGAGAATCATATGCTTCCTCTTCTAAGGTGTCTAAAGCTAAATGGATATAAAAGAAATTTGTAGAAGTTGTCATTGTTGAAAGTGATGAAGAAAACTTAGAGAAGGCTAGTTTGTAGAGAAGTGCTACAACAAAGAAGATGGTGATTGCTTCCCTTGTCTCTTTAAAGGCTCATTTGATGAAGGCAAAGTACTTGAAATGTTTGGGAGGTCTAATGGTTTACAAAGTGTTGGTGATTTGTATCTCACTGTTCCGTCTTATGATCAAGACATCATTAAAAATGCATGTGTAACATATTTGCTTTGGAACAATCCTGTTCCTATAAATGTTGTTGATGTTCTTTCAGAAGTTCTAAAAGAATTTTCAATTGAGTGAATGGCTACAGTTGTTGGTGATGATAGTGAATCTTGTGATCCTTTCATAGAAGGAAATGTGATGGAGAAAATGACAGAAAGGTGCCTCAAAGAACATCATGATCTTAAGTTGAACCTAGTTAATTTCAAGAAAATGATGGATAATGATCCCAGTTGTATACATATTGCTTAAGATGCCTTGCAGCTACAAAGCAATTCAAAGATAAAATAGACTCATTGGGTCTTAGCTTATAGAGTTATCCCAATATTTTGATATTTACAAAGATGCTAATGGTGCAATGAGGTCCAAGGCTCAGGATCTCCATTCTTAGTTGTATGTCTGGTAGAAGCAGAGAGAAGAATGTGTGAAACTATTTTGTAGACTCAAGGATGCCATAAAATTATGGTTGTCCTCTTTTCTCAGGTTATTGGCTAATGTGAAAGGGTTGAGCAGAGTGTAGTTAATACTGATGTCTTTGATGTTGCAATGAATTTATATGTTGATTGTGAGTGTCAGAGTAGAATTTGGTCTACTACTATTCATGCATGAAACCCTTCTTTTGTTGGTTTGAAGAAACAATACAAGGATATTTTACTTGGAAATATTTGACAGGTATTTTTGTTTTCATTTGCTTTCTAGAGATTTCTGTTAAGGGGAATTGTAGTTTCCTCTGTATGGTTTTTTTTGGCTTAAGAAGTCATCCTTTGTCATTTTAGTCAAAGGGGGGGAAATAAAGAAAATTATATATATATATATATATGTATGTATATGTACATTCATATACATACATATGCATACATACATATACATATACATATACATATATACATATACATATGCATACATATATATATACATACATACATATATACATGTATGTATATGTATGTATGTATATATGTATGTATGTGTATGTGTATGTGTATGTGTATGTGTATGTGTGTGTATGTGTGTGTATGTATGTTTGTATATGTATATGTATATATCTATCTATATATGTATATGTATGTGTGTGTGTGTGTGTGTGTGTGTGTGTGTGTGTGTGTGTATGTATATATATATATATATATATATATATATATATATATATATATATATATATATATCTATGTGTGTGTGTGTGTGTGTATGTATATGTTTAGTTGATATATGGTGTATCTCATTAGTGGTCCAGATGTTTGTTTCTATGTTATAAAACTAATTGCAGATTCACGTTGTGTTGATGAGATGATATGAGGTGATGATTTAATGTGTTTCCAAAAGTCTAGTATTTCTTGCTTGCTCCAAAATTAATTCTATTCTCTTTAGTGTTTGCTCTGGTGAAACTTATTATGGTTTGTAATGAGTGTTTGTACAGGATGAATCTAAGATGATCATGTTGTCTATTGAGATAATTTTTCTCATCATGACTATGTTGTAAATCAATATGTTGAGGTTCTTTTGGGATGATCTGCTTTCTTTAGGTCCAAAATAAGACACGTTTTTAACATATCAAGTGTTGCACCAGTTTGAGTGTAATGGTCTTAGCGATTGTGCATAAAGGTTTTTTATCTTTATTGGTAGGTGTGCCAACTTGGTGTGAACCCTCATGTTTTTTTTACCTTCTAGATGATATATTTTTGGGTCGATGCTATGTATATATTTCATATTGTTTTTGCCAACCTAGCAAAGTTTACTTTGGATCCAATTGATAAATACTAAGCAGCAAAGAGAGACAACTGATGAGAAGTAAAAAAAGAATGGTGTGTAAGTGATGGATGTGAAGGAAATGCTATGAAGGAAGTGTGAAGATTCAAAGACGTACTGAGAAAATAGATGAGTATACATTTTGAATTATTATCTACATTCTAACATATGCTATTTTGTATACAGTTTGATCTACTTTCGTATTGTTTTGTAAGAGTAGTTTGTATCTTGCCCTAAAGAATCGATCTTTAGTTGAGAAAGTCTTTTTTGTATCTCTCCTGAAGTTGTGTGCCTTAGTCAGCAAGTCTGGAGCAGTGAGCTCTTTGGCAGGAAGCCTTGTTCATTGTAAAACAACTATTATATATTGTGAGTTTGAATCTCACATTGGTTTTTCCTAGTTTGGGTTTTCCATTTAAAAACATTGGTGTTCTTGTGAGAGTGTTTTGATTGAGTCGTTTACTTTCATGCATATGTATTGGGATAAATGTTGTTGTTCAAATAACTTAATATGATCAAGTTTTTGTGAGTGCTAATTCACCTCCCTCTCAGCTTCCGGTAGTGTTCAATAGACCTCACTACTTTGTTGAGTAAGACTTGTGATGGAATCTACTTTACTAATAAGAACATTCTATTGATTCTTCCTCAAACCATCATTATTAGACCATTCAAAATATCTCATTTTGGTAGGCAAGGAGAATGATTAAAAAGTTATAGATCCCAGCTTTTTACAATCGCCAATTGCATTTGCTTGAATTTTTATAAGCCTTTTAACAAATCCATTCATGCATATTCTGTAATCTTGGAATTTTGTGGGAATAAAATCCCCTAGAGGTATTCCACCCAACCTTCTGCACCTTATACATGCTACCACATAGGAAGCATAACAATCAAGATGCTAATCATAACTAGACAAGTTCTTATAGACCCCTAGATACTTGAAGTTATGGTCTTTGCACGTTGATTATTATGTTACATATTATTGTAATTATATAAAATTACTATTTATGTTGTTGAAGAATATGGTTGTTTAATTAACATGTGCTAATTTAATCTTATAAAAACTTGCTCTCATGGCTAGGTTTTTACCAAGACTTAGTTTATAATTTTGTTTTTAAGGGATGCATAATTCTCTAGTTGAAGGGCATTAGGGAATAAGAGGATTTTTAATATGCTACAATATCCATTCAATATATTATACATTTGCCACCAAGTGTCCATATCTATATTTATTTTTGTTAGGAAAATTGTGATTCAACCTTGCAATGATAAAAGAGTAATGTTGATTAAAGGTTATTGTTGATACATGACGATGGGGGTTCAGGAGCTTTCCCTTGACTATAAGGGGTTCAAGGGAAGCACCCTCAACCACAGGGGTTCAGAGTAGAGCCCTTGACTTGGGAGTTTCAAGGGGTTCCGAGTAGATCCCTTGACTTGGGAAAAAAACTCGAGAATGGAAAAATTCCCCCCCCCCCATAAGAGAGGATGGAGAAGTTAGTTGATCCCCTTGATAAAATATCCCACAAACCCAAGAGAGCTCGCAAATGATGAAACTTACTCTCAGTGAAGGGTTTGGTGAAGATGTCCGCAACCTACTTTTCTATAAGACAATACTGCAAATCAATGACCTGCTCCTGAATCAGCTCTCTGATGTAGTGCTTGTGGATTTTGATGTGTTAGGTTCACTGATGATGAACTAGGTTCTTCAAGATCTAAATGGCACTATGATTGTCGTAATGAAGGACTTTAGGTCATGAAGTGGTGAAGCCAAACTCTGTGACAATATTCGGAAGCCAAATAGCCTTAGTAGTTGCATTATTAGCCCCTTGATTATCAACCTTAGTTGAAGAAAGAGCAATAGCATGTTGCTTCTTTCTCTGCCAACAAATGGGGCTTGAACCAAGATGAAAATTGTAACCTTAAGTGGACTTATGATCATCAAGATCGCCAACCCAATTTGAGTCTGTGTAACCAACCAATACAAGTCTTATGCCTACTACATAGTGAATCTCATAGTGATGTGTACCTTGTATGTAGTGCAATATGTGTTTGGCAACTTTCCAATGAAGCTCATGTGGTTCCTGCATGAAGCATGAAATCATGCCAACCGAAAAGGAAATATCAAGGCACGTGTGAATCAAGTAGATGATACTCCCAACAAGTTGATATTACAATGTGGCATCAACAATTGGAGTGGAACACTTAGCTTGAAGCTTAACTCCTAAAAGAAAGGGAGTCAACTTAGGCTTATAATTAGCCATGTGGAACCGTGCTAGAAGATCAAGAGCATACTTGGGTTGTGCAAGAGTAATCTTGAAAGGTGACTATTATATCTCTATCCTAAGAAAGTAGTGCAAAAGGCCCAAGTCATTCATAGAAAATCTCTCATGCAAAGAAGATTTGACACTTCCAATGATGGATGAGGTGCTCCCGTAATGATCAAGTCATCAACATAGAGCACAAGTATCAAATGAGAGTCATCCTGTCGTAAAAATGTAGACATTTGGATGGGAATGACACTTGGTGAATCCTATAGAGAGAAGAAAGGAATCCATCTTGGCATACCAAGCCCTAGGGGCCTACTTGAGGCCATGAATAGACTTCCTCAATCTGCAAATGAAAGAAGAATCCTGAGTGAATCTGTACGGTTGCTCCATGTAAATATTCTCTTTGAGATCCCCATGAAGAAAGGCACTCTTTGCATCCATCTTATGTACAACCCAGCCATGAGCTACGACAATAAAAAGTGCTAGACAAATAGAGTTCATCTTAGCTATAGGTGCAAAGGTCTCAGTATAACCAACACTAGAAACATGTGAGAAACCTTTCGCAACAAGTCGTGCCTTGTACTTGTCCACACTACCATCCACTGCAAACTTAGTCCAATAGACCCACTTACATCTAATCATCCTTCTCCCCTTAGGGAGATGGACTAACTCGCAAGTGTTGTTCCTCATCAAGGAACTATTCTCTTCCTCCATGATCGAGTCTCACTCGGGAACTCTTGATGCTTCTCGAAAGGTCTATGGATTAGAAGCTATAACAATGTAAGCATGTGGAAGCTCCTGATGCTATGACCAAGTCCTTCGAGTGTTGGAAGGTTCCCAACAAGAGGACCATCTAAGTCAATAATCTGTCGAGCCCAACATGGTCTCAGAGGAGATGAAGGACAAGCTGCCTCAATTGCAAGTGATGATAATTCAATGATGAATGGATAGTACCAAACCGGTATTGAGAGGGGGGGTGAATCAGTACAGACAAAAACACAATCTTAAACCGGTTTGTCAGCAGACACTGTGCATTGACAGACAAACAGTAACACCGATCTTTAAACAGAGTACAACTGACAAAACCCAGAATAACTGAGACAAGCATAAACCGGTTGACACTTATCTTCTCATACAATCTAACACTTCATTTCCATTTCACCCTAGTGCATGAACAGGTAATCTACCATCAAAGATATACATATAATAGCTAGATCAACATGATTCACCGCTTGACAGAAAACAACATAGTATCACATGAAGAAGACATCACATATGACACACATATTTTTCACATGGAAACCCAACTGGGAAAAACCACGGTGGGGATGAATACCCACAAGCTTGTTTTTGAACTCTTTAGAAGTCCGCTTTGTTAGGAGCCTTGTCTGGTTAAAGACTGATACAATAGGTTTTGTTAGGAACCGATCCTATTAGGGATCACCTGGTTAAGGGATGGCTAGAATACCCAGTTAAGGGTTAAACCCTGTTAAAGGTTACCTTGTTAGAGGATTTCAAGAACTCAATGGTTTTGAGTCACCCTGTTAAAGGATTTACAGCAAGCCGGTTAAAGCTACCCTGTTAAGGGATTTTCCAACTATTGAGGTGGTTAGAGATCAACAGGTATTTTAATGATCTGGTAATAGCACTCAATGCCAATGCAGATCCGCTTTAGCTCCTCTTCACCTTTTGCACTTACACTCTGCAAGTATCACTTCTCTCCTCTGGTCTGGCAAGAATCACGTATCTCTTCTCTTGGATACACACACACAACTTTTGCCAACAACCTTAGAAAGAAACACAACATTGACCTTATAGGAAAACAGATAGGTTGGTAGCATAAACCCTAAACCCTAAACCTGTTAGGTTAAGGAATTCAAACGGTTCAATCCTGACCGTTGAGCACACTACATTAAATGCAACAGTCTTGATCCAATCTCAAGACATTCTCCATCGTTCGTTTTCCACCGATTTCATGGTGGCTGATAACCCATCGCATGTTATCACCGTTTACAGACTTCGCACATTCCCAAGGTAGATAGGAACAATCTCCTTCATGCAAGATCCTTCACACACACAAGGCTTACGTGGCAACATGATCTGTTCTTCATTACCATGCTAACTCATCACACAAAGTCACCGGTTGAGCCACACAGGCTTGAAGCACTTCAACTGGAAACCCTGAAGTTGAGACTACCAATCGGTAGTCATACAACGCTTCCATGTGCCGGTTCCCATAACCATCTGTCGGTTCACCTTGAACAAACACACTACTTCACTTTGGCACAAATGTCGGTTCATAGTGTTATACTGGTTCTCTTCTCTTCATCATATTGACATCAATGACAATACACAATGTCATTATGTCCTCATACCGATTCACATAATGCCAACAATCTACCCCTTTGGCATTGATGACAATATACAAAGATATCTCTCCACTTCACATCTTCTCCCCCAATTTTTGCAGATATCTTCTTTGCTTCACATCTTCTCCCCCTTTGACAACAATGCCAAAGTGGAGGCACAAGCTTCCCTATTCCATTATGCTGCTCCCCTTGAGGAGTAGCATCCTTCAACACATCAATCCAAAAAAAAAATTGACTATGCAATACCTGACTGATGTGGAGCATATGCCTTTAGTTTACCTCCTGAAGGGGCAACACCCCTAATTCACCTCTTAAGTACATAAATGTAGCATTTGGGAGAGGCTTGGTGAATATGTCTGCTAACTGCTCCTTACTGGAAACATGTTCCAGTGCAATCTCTTTGTTCTGAACCTTTTCCCTCAAGAAATGATACTTAAGCTCAAAGTGCTTGGTTCTAGAATGTAAACCCGGATTCTTGGAGATGTTAATTGCACTAGTATTGTCACAAAATATACTTATCGGTTCAGATACAAGAACTTTGAAGCCATTTAATACATGCTTCATCCAAATTGTCTTAGTGCAGTTCATGAAAGCTACAACATACTCTGCTTCTGTTGTAGACTGAGAGATACAACTCTGCTTCTTACTCATCCATGAGACCAATCTACCGCCGAGAAAGAATGCACCACCAGTTATGCTTTTCCGGTCATCTACATTACCTGTCCAATCAGCATCTGTGTATACTTTCAAGTTGAAATCCTTGCTATATGGATACCATAATCCATAATTAACAGTTCTCTTCAGATACCTAAGAATCTGCTTGACTGCAACCAAGTGGGATTCTCTTGGGATTTTCTGGAACCTTGCAGTAATGCCAACTGCATGTGCAATATCTGGTCTACTATGCACTACATAATGCAACTTACCAATCATTGATCAGTATTCCTTCTCATCAACCAATGCTGAGTCATCCTCTTTGGATAGTTTACAACCGGTCACCATCGGTGTACCAACCGGTTTGCTATCTTCCATGCCAAAGGTCTTCAACACCTCTTTGGCATACTTGGACTGAGTGATAAAGATTCCATCTTTCATCTGCTGGATCTGCAGTCCAATGAAGAACTTAATCTCCCCTATGAGTGACATCTCAAACTCTTTCTTCATCTCATCTGCAAACTCATGACTCATCTTGTCATCTCCACCAAAAATAATGTCATCAACAAATACCTCACAGATCAGGATCTGATCTCCTTCAAACTTCAAGTAGATATTGCTATCTTCACTTGTTCTCTCAAATCCAATCTTCACAAGATGGGAATGCAAAAGTTCATACCATGCTCTAGGTGCCTGCTTTAGACCATATAAGGCTTTATGTAGCCTACATACCATGTCACTGTCTTCAAATAGGGAAAACCCATATGGTTGCTCTAAATACACCTCCTCTTCAAGTACACCATTTAGGAATGCAAATTTTACATCCATTTGATATACTTTGAAACCTTTAAAAGTTGCATATGCAAGAAGCATATGAACTCCTTCCAATCTGGCTACAAGAGCAAAGGTTTCTCCATAGTCTTCTCCTTCTTCTTGGGCATATCCTTTGCACACCAATCTGGCTTTGTTCCTAATCACTGTGCCATCCTCATTTAGCTTATTTCTGAAAACCCATTTAGTACCAATGACAATTTTATGCTCTGGTCTGGGTACCAAAGACCATGTACCATTTTTCTCTATCTGGTTAAGTTCCTCTTCCATTGCCTTGATCCAATCTTCATTTTTATGTGCCTCTTTGAATGATTTAGGCTCAAATTCAAAGATCATACATGAGTTTTCTCTAAACTTTCTTCTTGTAAGGATTCCTACATCCTTATCTCCTATGATCTGCTTAGGATCATGATTCAGCTTGACATACCGAGGAATGGTCTTGATAGATTCCTCTTGCTTTCCTTCTTCATCCTCATCTCCATCAGTATCAGCATCTACATCTACCGGTGTAGGAACATTGTTACTGGTACTCGGTTGACTGACAACTGGTTCCTAGAAGGTTACAACCGGTTCATTTACCGCTTGATCAATGTCGATTTTCTCAGTTTTCTCAAACATTTCATCAACTCTTACATTGATGCTTTCCATAATTCTTTGAGTCCTATTATTGAAACACTTGAGAGCTTTGCTCTTGGTGGAATACCCTAGGAATATTCCCTTGTCACATTCGCATCAAATTTTCTTTGGTGTTCGCTCCTCTTGATGTAACATTTGCTACCAAACACTCTAAAGTAGCTAACCATAGGTGTCTTACCGGTCTAATACTCATAAGGAGTTTTATCCTTACCTTTCTTGATGAGTACCTAGTTCATTGTGTAGACTGCAGTGCCCACTGCTTCTCTCCAAAAGGTGTGAGCTACCTTTCCTTGAATCAACATAGTTCTAGCTGCTTCAACCATAGTCCGGTTATTCCTCTCTACTAGGCCATTCTGCTGTGGAGTCCGGGGGGCAGACAGTTGTCTCTTGATGCCATGTTCTTCACAGTACTTGTTGAATTCACTAGAAGTGAATTCCCCTCCTTGATTAGTTCTCAGGCACTTGATTCTTTTACCGCTTTCCTTCTCTACTAATGCTCTGAAAGCTTTGAACTTTACAAAAGATTCAGACTTATCTTTCAAGAATGTGACCCACATCATTCTTGAGCAGTCATCAGTGAGAATCATGAAGTACCTATCACCCTGCACACTCCTAGTTTTCATAGGACCACACAAATCATTATGCACAAGATCAATCAAATTGTCAGTAGTAAAAGATTTACCTTTAAAGGTTGAGGAAGACATTTTCCCCAATTGACACTCTCTACACAAGGTATTATCCGGTTTGCTTAGCACCGTCAACCCTCTAACAACCTTGTTCTTACTAGCCTTCACAATGTTATCAAAGTTTACATGGCAGAGTCTCCTATGCCATATCCAGCTATCATCAAATTTAGCCATAAGACATGTACTTATATTTGCATTCAGCTGAAATAGGTTACCTTTGGTCTGCATGTCGATGGCCACCAATTCACCATTCTTTCCTTTGATTCTGCACACTCCATTCTTGAATTCTAGAGTGAGACCACTATCATTTAGCTAGGCAATACTCATAAGGTTGTGTCTGAGACCATCAACCCAATACACATTGTCAGCACTACTCTTTCCATTTAGAGAGATGGACCCTCTGCCTTTGACCATGCATGGTGCATCATTACCAAAGCGAACCACACCACCATCATACTCTTCCAAGGATAGAAAATTGCTCCGGTCACCAATCATATGGTGAGAACAGCCACTGTCAATAATCCACTCATTGGAATTATCAAACCGAGAGACAAGAGCCTTCTTGTCTGACACATCTTCCTTGACAGCAACAAACACAATATCTTCATTTTCTTCATCTGTGACACCTTCATCAACTGCCACAAAACAGTTTCTCCGCTTTCCTCCTTTGAATTTCTTGAACCTTTTTGATTTGTCCTTGTTTTCGCCATTAGGATAGTTTACAGCAATATGTCCTATCCGGTTACAAGAAAAGCATTTCAAAGGGAGCTTACCTCTGTATTTGTCAGTTCCCTTAGGAAGTTTCCTGGTAAGAAGAGCTTCAAATACCATCAGAATCTCCTCGTCATCCATTTCTCTGCTCTGTCTTGGTTCACCACTAGTGCTAGCTTCTTTTCCTTTTCTGGATGGTACAACAGAAGCTTTAAAAGTTGATTCAGTCTTTTGAACACTGCCATCAAAACTATTTAGCTCATAGGCTGTCAACTTTGCAATGATGGAGTCTAGGGATACCTTAGTCTTGTCTATTGATCTCATCTCTTGAATAGCAACAACCCTTATTGCATAGACCGGTAATAAGGATCTCAAGACTTTGCTTACCACAGTGGAATCTTCCATTTTACCACCTTCACTCTTGATATCTCCAACAATGGTTTTGATTATTAGTCCATACTGTTGAATGGTCTCACCTTCAACCATCTGCATGTCTTCAAACTTCCCTCGAAGGCTTTCTTCCTTAGCTTGTTTTACATGCTCATCACTGCCATAGATATTTTCAAGAGTATCCCATGCCTCTTTGGGATTTACCTTATCTTGGACATCAATAAACTCAATGTCAGATAAACTACTAATTAGGGCTTCCATGACTTGCCCATTCTCCTGCATTTCTCTCTTTTGGTCATCGGTGAGAGTACCGGTTGGGGCAACATAGGAATTCTCAACATAGCTCCAGTGTTGAGCACCCATGCTTCTGATGTATATCTTCATTTTGTCTTTCCATATACTGAAGTTTTCTCTGTTAAACTTTGGACCTTCCCTCTTCATCATTAGACTAGGATCTTTACCTCAAGCGGTTAAGCTTATAACACAAAGGACCTGGAGGATGCTCTGTTACCAATTGATAACTCAATGATGAACGAATAGTACCAAACTGGTACTGAGAGGGGGGGTGAATCAGTACAGACAAAAACACAATCTTAAATCGGTTTGTCAGCAGACACTATGCATTGACAGACAAATAGTAACACCGGTCTTTAAATAGAGTGCAACCGGCAAAACCCAAAATAACTGAGACAAGCATAAACCGGTTGACACTTATCTTCTCATACAATCTAACACTTCATTTCCATTTCACCCGAGTGCATGAACAGATAATCTACCATCAAAGATATACATATAACATCTAGATCAACATGATTCACTGCTTGACAAAAAACAACATAGCATCACATGAAGAAGACATCACATATTTTTCACGTGGAAACCCAACTAGGAAAAACCACGGTGGGGATGAATACCCACAAGCTTGTTTTTGAACTCTTTAGAAGTCTGCTAGAGCAGGAGCCTTGTCCGGTTAAAGACTGATACAATAGGTTATGTTAGGAACCGATCCTGTTAGGGATCACCTGGTTAAAGGATGGCTAGAATACCCGATTAAGGGTTAAACCCTGTTAAAGGTTACCTTGTTAGAGGATTTCAAGAAATCAATGGTTTTGAGTCACCTTGTTAAAGGATTTACAGCAAGCCGGTTAAAGCTACCCTGTTAAGGGATTTTCCAATTGTTGAGGTGGTTAGAGATCAATAGGTATTTCAATGATCTAGTAATAGCACTCAATGCCAATGCAAATCCGCTTTAGCTCCTCTTCACCTTCTGCACTTACACTCTGCAGGTATCACGTATCTCTTCTCTCCTCTGGTCTGGCAAGAATCACATATCTCTTCTCTTGGATACACACACACAACTTTTGCCAACAACCTCAAAAAGAAACACAACATCGACCTTATAGGAAAACAGATAGGTCGGTAGCATAAATCCTAAACCCTAAACCTGTTAGGTTAAGGAATTCAAACGGTTCAATCCTGACTGTTGAGCACACTGCATTAAATGCAACAATCTTGATCCAATCTCAAGACATTCTCCATCGTTCATTTTCCACTGATTTCATGGCGGCTGATAACCCATCACATGTTATCACCGTTTACAGACTTCGCACATTCCCGAGGTAGATAGGAACAATCTCCTTCATGCAAGATCCTTCACGCACACAAGGCTTAAGTGGCAACACGATCTGTTCTTTGTTACCATGATAACTCATCACACAAAGTCACTGGTTGAGCCACACAGGCTTGAAGCACTTCAACCGGAAACCTTGAAGTTGAGACTACCAACCGGTAGTCATACAACGCTTCTATGTGCCGGTTCCCATAACCATATGCCAGTTCACCTTGAACAAACACACCGCTTCACTTTGGCACAAATGTCGATTCACAGTGTTATACTGGTTCTCTTATCTTCATCATATTGACATCAATGACAATACACAATGTCATTATGTCCTCATACTGGTTCACATAATGCCAACAAGTGAACCCTGCGGAGGTGTTAGCCTATGAGTCACAATTGAGGTAAAGTCATCATTTGAGTCACTATCCACAATGGAGAAAGGATGAGGAGGATGCAAGACTAAACTAGGAGAGATCTCCTCAAAGTGAACACTCGTCTCAATGAATACTTCATGTGTCTCTGGATTCATAAGTTGATATGCCTTAACACCCTCGAGATATCCAACAAATATGCAAAGCCAACTCTAAGGTTCCAATGCCTTGTGTTTCTGTAGAGGAATGCAATATTGCTAGACACCCAAAGACCCTAAAATGTGTCACAATTGGTTTTCTACCACACCAAGCCTCAAAAGGAGTGATACCCCACAAAGCCTTATGGGGAACTCAATTTTGGATGCATGTGACACAATTGATAGCTTTTGCCCAAAAAACTAGACGAAGAGAATGAGCATGAATTATGCAGCTAGCCATCTCCTTAAGGGTTCTATTCTTCCTTTTTGCAACACCATTCTATTGTGGAGTGTAGGCAACTCAGTGATGAAGATCAATCCCCTCAAGAGTATAAAATTTCTCAGGTCTATATGTTCACATATTCCCTTCCATTATTTGTGTGAAGAATCTTGATTAAATTCCCTGACTGCTTCTCAACATGAGCCTTGAAGTCTAGAAATCTATTAAACACTTTACTCTTGTGAACAAGAAAGTAGACCCAAGTGAAGTGAAAGTAGTCATCAATGAAGGTGAAGACATAGTGGGCCTTGCTAAATGAAGACGTTGGAAATGGGCCAGCTACATCGTTGTGAACCAATTGAAGAAATTACAAAGCTCTCCAAGACTTCCCCTTATCAAAACTCTCTTCGGGATGCTTGCCTATGGAACACCCTAAACTTACACCATCAGAAAAGCTGATTTGAGGTAGACCTATGACCACGTCCTTAGAGCTTTACTGTTGAAGTTAATGGTAGTTGAGGTGACCAAACCACTCATGTCATAGCTTAATTTTTTATTTTGAATGAGTGAGCAAGGCCATGGAAGGAGATCGAGGTACAAAGTGGGAGATTGAATAGTCATGAATTGTGATTGGCTTGTCCCACTTCTACCAAGGCATCATTATCAAGCTCTTTCACCACAATTGAATTAGGTGTAAACTCAACTTTCTTCCCATTTTCATAATGGGTGGTTTGGTAGATAGAGAGAAGGTTGGTGGTCAAGTTAGGAACATAGAGAACATTCTCAAAAGTTCCATCATCCATGGCAACTGAACCCTTCCTTTCAACTTCCACTTGTGAATCATCACCAATGAAATTGTGAGGTACCTTAGATGGCTCCAATGAAGAAAACTACTCCCTTGTAGAACCCATATGATGCAAGGCACACGAGTCAGGTATCCACTATTGTGAAGAACTTGTTTTAGCCACAAATGATTGCCCTTTTCCCTTTGACTGTGAAGAAGTAAAAGGAGATGATTCCTTCTTATAGGAAAATGACAAATTGATGTTGTTCTTCTTAATAATGTTATTCAACTCATCAATCTTCTTTGAGTGGCAATGATGCTCATCATGACCAAATTTCTTGCAATATGAACAAGTTGACCTTTCCTTCTTAGGTGTATTTCTCATCTTGGAAGAGGATGAAAAATTGCCTTGTTGTGGAGAGGATGATTGTGCTCTATCTTGTTGTGGCTTTGGCTTAGACTACTTCTAGTTCTTTCCTTTTCCCTGATTACTTTGATTCCCTTTATTAGCCACCAAAGCTTTAGACTTTGAAGACTTGAGAATCCTCATTTTGATCAATTTTGCTTGCTCAAGTATCAATGTTTTTGTAAATGCATCAAACAATGGTGGAGTGAATGAGGCACCTAAAGTCAATTGATGCATGCGGAAGCTATAAACAAAGGTTGCATACTCTGATGGAAGCTTGTCCAAAAAATTGTAAACCAATTGAGCATCCTTCTTGTCAATGCCACAATCCTCAATCTTTTCTCTTAGCTCAGTTGCTTTTGTGACATAATTTTGGATTGTATCAAAATCCTTGGGATCCAACATTGGGAGTTCATTGTCAATCTTGTAGCCCCTAATCTCATCAACTTGACCATACAACTTGTCATAGATATCCCAAGCCTCTTCAATTGTAGTACATTTCTCAATGTGAAAAATGAGGTCATCTAATACATAATTTCACAAAGTTCCAAAAGCCATATAATTTTTAATGAGCCATTCCAATTGAGCATTAGGATCAACTTTAGGATTTGTTGGTGTTGTAATTGTTCCATTTTTGTAATGAATGAGTCCTTTTTCCATTAACTTACTCCATGCTTTAATTTTCCACGATGCATAATTATGTGGAGTTAGAAGTGGAAATTTAGGAGAACCCATAGCAACAAAATGAAGGAGCGCAAGATAGAGAGAGGCACAATCATACAAGACAGCCCCCCAAATTCACTCAATCAAAGAACACCTTCCCCCCCTCCCCCCCCAAAAGAATAAATAAATAAAAATGATGATTTGGCACTTTATACTTAGTGCATGTACAATGGGCTACTTGCAAATAAGGGCAAAGTGGGCTTCTGATTTCAAGATTACAACTACCTCAAATACGCTACAGAAGACTCAACCAATAATGCACAAGATCTAAGTTGAGATTCAAGCAAATTACAAGTACCAAATAGGCCAAAAAAGACTGAGTTTTGAAAGTACAATTTCTATTTAAAATGGTAAAAAATTGATAGCACCACATAAAAGTAGACAAATATGCACTTAAAAAAACAACACTTGAAAAGGAGGTCATATGAGCCTGAATGGAGCTCAAGAAGTTGTAGAATCGAGGATTGGACAGGTACAATTGTGAAAAACTAAAAATTCTAAAAAATATGTCCACTAAAATTATAAACTAACCACACCGCTATGGAGAGTACAAAAAAGTAGCCAAAAAAAAAAATTGCACTGAAAATGGCCTGAAAATGACCAAGATATGAGCCTCTGAAGTTAGACTGCAAAATCAAAAACCCAAATGGAGAGGGGTGAAAAAATTTCAAAAAGTGTTGATGCAGTGTTGACATCAGCAAGTCACTTGATTAATTTTGATGATTGTATAGACGTTATGCCAAAAATATGCCCTGCCTGCATGGTAGTTCGTACTATATGGATTGTTGATGTGCTAGTATGGCATGTCGGCACATGGTAGTTGACCGAGCTTCCATACAGTGATGTGTTGGATAACGTGGCAAGTTGGGTCACTGTCCACATGCTGACTATGCGCTAATGTGGATATCTATACAAATGACATGGCAGGTGATTCAGATCATTCATACGCTTGAACGTGGTTGATGATTAGGCACTTGTGTGTCCCTTAGCATGACAACACCAAGTAATCAAAGTGTGCCATGTGTTAGCCCAATCTGGCACCATTGAGCAAATAAAATAATGCCACGTGGCAGCCTACGTGGTTGGTGTTGATGTGCCACTGACAGGTGTATGACTTGTCGATGTGGCGCTGACTAGGCATGATACAGACAAATGAAGCTAGTCGTCTGGTGACCTATGTGGTAGTGTGTTGGAAAATGGGGGCATGACACATGTCATGGTCCAGGCGAATCAGTGAACGCCACAAGACACATGCGTAGCAAAATGGAAAACCGACACGTGGCGGTGGCAGGAGGAGGGGCCTGACAACAAGGTTATCGGTGGCATGACCTAGGTGGTGGGTGTTGGGAGCAAGTGGAAAGTGGCACCAGAGTAGTGGAGGTTCAGTCAAGGCAATGGTGCTAGGAGGAAGAACATAGGTCGGTGGTGTCGGGCGGAGCGGTTAGAAGGTAAGTACAATGGCCGATAGTGGATGCATAATCAGTGATGATAGGGAGATTCGGAAACAATTAGACATGTATGACCCTGCAAAAGTTGCAAGGGTACAATATGAGGGGGGGTGGTTGGCAGAACTCCCCTCCTTTAAAAAATCTACGAATTATTTAATAAACAAATTTATAGTCAAAATTTATGGAAATGGCCTTTCGAACTCAATGGTGATGTCAGATTTGGTGTAACATGCTCCCAATTGATGTTGTTCCTTATATCTGAATCTCAAATGCACCAAGATCTCTCCTAAATGACTACCTAATGGAGCCCCAATGGCTCTAATACCATGTAAGAATTTGCCAATAATAACCAAGATCTAGAGCTCAATGAATAACACAACACAAGAGAGACAAAGATAGACAAGAACAAACTGTATCTTCACCAGGATGCAAAAAATGATCAACTGGATAAACCATACAATAAAGATGAACCTACTTATAAAGGCAAGGCCATAAGGAATGAGAGCACACAATCATGACATGTGGCCTATGATACAAGGGTAGGTAGAAGAAATAATAATATTCAACTAAAGGTGGATCTGTTGGCAGTGGGCCAACGTCCCTCACGGGGACTCGGGACATGGTTTAACAACCTCCTATGGATTCTATAAGTCTAGTGGTTGTATCGGGCATTGATAGGTCAATCTTTTGGTGCAACGACAACCCTAGCTTGTAAGAAGTGGTATCAGAGCTTGGTCATAGGTTCGAATCGCACAAGCCACAATGAGTGACGTTGAGAGGGGGATTGTTGGTAATGGGCAGCGTCCCTCGCAGGGATTCACGACATGGTTTAACAACCTCCTATGGATTCTATAAGTCTAGTGGTTGTATCGGGCATTGATAGGTCGATCTTTTGGTGCAACAACAACCCTAGCTTATAACAGGATCACCCACTGAAGGTGGAATGTGATAGCAAGATATCACCACAAAAGGTGTAATTTCTCCTACAACCAGCTTCCCTTGATGCACACTTGCCTAAGTGTCTCATATGCAAACTACAATGAATGCATTATCCTAGGTCAACTTAATTAAAGTGTAATTATGAGACATAATTTACACCAACAATAATAACTATTTATTGAACAAACAAATTGTAAAAAAATCTCAAATCATGTGGGGCTATACAAGAGAAGCACCACAATTCTCACCGATATGCAATTAACAAGTTTGACACAAATAGTGATGTAAGCGACATTGAAATTCCATTATTTGCAACATTAAAACCCCATTAGTTGCTTTTTTGGGAGAAACATTTGAATTTTAGAGTTGAATATGTGTCATGAGCTTAAATTTGATAGTTGACCTTCCTTGTCAAATAGTGAGATTTTTTGTAAGTTGTTAATATTAAATTTTATTTAAAAAATATATATTATTAATATACATAAAGATCGAGTATATTTGAAATCTTTCTTTCTAAGTTATTATTCTTTAATTTCGATCATATGAAAATAGAAATGGATCTTTTTATAATCTACGATAATGAGTGATTTGTATTTGGATTTAGAGATGGCTTATAGTCATATGGGACTACCTATATTTCATGAATGAAGTATCTAACTCCGATATAAATGAGAATGCATTCCTTAGGACGTGGCTTTTCTTCTTACAAAACAACATGTCTAAGACATCACATGTATGTACATAATAACCATATAAAACTTACATATCATCATAAGAAAGACCCATCAAAGAGGTAGATTTGTTGTGATAGTGGACATGACAAAAAGTAGGGAAATGAAAGGCAAGGAACAGATGGAGACGACAATGTTTTGGTGTGAAAGTCATATATGGAGAGAAATGAGACAACATGGATGTGGATGCCCTAAATTTCCATCACAAATTGATTTCTTCTTCAAACGTAGGTGGTCAATTTTGAAAACACATTCCCTATCCTGTAAGATTTGGGAAACGACTATCCAGCCAACTAAAACACAATCCATACAAAGGAGAACACTTACCTTTTTTTTTTAAACTCTCATTCTTATGAATTGCATTCTGATAGGGTAAGTCGATGACTTCCTTCTCCTCAAGGAGTTTCTGAAGATCAATACTGATGGCTCCTGTAGGTGGAATCCTAGTCATGCAAGTATAGGTGTTATTGGCTTCGATGCTATTAGTTTCTCTTTTCCATTTAAAAAGGGCTTCATACAAATAATTACATGGAGGCTCTCACCATCTTGTATGCAATGGAGAGAGGTTGTGCTCTTGGTTGGAAACAAGATTATCTATGAATTCAATTCACAAGTGGTGGTACATATGTTGAATGGGCAGCACTTGGATGATGCTAATTGACATTTAGTTGTGGCTATTTGATGGATTCTACAGTTCTACAGTTGAGTAGGTCTTTGACTTTGTTACTTTTTGCAATATTCGTAGAGAATGGAATAGAATAGTGGATTGGATGACAATGGGCATATGATGGAATGTAAAGTTGGAATATTGTAGATAAGAGACAATTGAGTTTGGACTTCTATGTTAGAACAATTAATTAAGGGAATAAGAACGTATAATTCTTGATCTTTACTGGACCCATTGACCATTCTTACTTTGTAATCTTCATTTCTGATTTTTTACCCCTTATAGAAAAAAAAAAAAAGGAACAATTTAAGCCCAGATGTGCGTACTTTCCAGACTTTCTTTGGAAAGCTCCCCACGAATCTGTTGAGCACTCTTTATAAAAGATTTATGCAGAATATAGAATGTCTGAAGAGACACGATCATTGTGGAGAACGAGACATATACTGTGTACGTTATTTCAAGTTATTCTATTCTGCAATTAAAATGGAGCACTTTATTGGATACTCTTTGAGATTATAAACAAGCAAACTAATTGGGATTATAACTTGTGGCGCCCCTTACCGTACAAGAAATGCATGCTTTTTTCAGTTTTAATATATCCATGCATCTAATATTATCTGAGAATCGATATTACCCATAAAAAATTTCATCTTAAGACCAAATGATACTGTACATATGTAGTAATCTGATTTACAGCATATGTAGTAATCTGATTTACAGTTGGTGCTACAGCATTTAAGAATTTTTTTTATCAATAAAGGCAGAGTCAAGTCTATATATTCATTTTGAAAAGATTCAGCATTTAAGAATATTAAACTGATAATATTGTGAATTTCAGAAGTAATGCATCTGAGTGGTGGGTCAGGTCATCCCTTTTTTGGTTGTACCAGTATTGCAGCAATTTTAATGGTTGAGGCTCTCTGAAGTTGGAGGTCAAATAATTGAGAGCAAGTTGTCAATACACATGGAGAAGAAAGAATTTTTTATACTGAGGTCGAATAATTGCATATGAATATAGACCTCTATATAGCCTCATGCTAAATTTGTGAAAGCATGGCAGAGTGTGTCAGTCCAAGCAAGTGAAACAGGGTCACATCCTCTGTTTTTTAAATGTTTCTATCCAGTTTGCTTATTCTCTGCAGAGCCGTAGGCAAGTAAAACATTTGTTTCTCTTAGAGACATTATCCACCTTCTTAACAGATTCAATCCAAAATTTGCAGGTGGGTATCACTTTTTTTCACTATTGATGGGATAGATTTTGATACTAGATCTGTGCAGTGTTAACAGTTAAGTGTATTCCATTTTTGTGTTAGAGAGGGATCTCACTGAAATGCTGATTGAATTCTCTTACATATGTATGTGCCTCCCTTACCACTTTTAGTCATAAAGGACCCATTTTCTGTCACTGGGAAGGATATCTAACTCTACAACATGGATTTCCCTTGTCTGCAAGATACAGTTTCTGATTGAGGAAAATTTTAATTGCTTTTTCCTCTAGTACTCTGTGAATATTGAGAATGTTTGAGTATTGTATCAGAGGATTTTACTCTAAAGTCAATTGGACTCTGATGTATGTGTGTCTTACTGTTTTGCTATATATAAGTAGATGACTGTTTTTGTGTTGTGTGAAGGTTAACAATTGACAGGACATTGGGTTTGATATTACTTTTCAGAGCACTGAACTGGTTTGATCCAGGGGTTCTTCACCTTTTGGCAGTTTGAATACAATCCCACTTTGACTGCAGTCTTCTACAATGGTTTCTCTCTTCAGAACTCAGCTTATTGCTTCAAATCAAGAGCTCTGTTATTTCCTGCACATTTTTTGAGTTAATGGTTTGTTCAAGTTTTGTAAATTCAAACCTTTCACAGGGAAGGCTCTTCATAAGAAACTATGTCAAATTAATGCTCTATATAATTTATGAATTACCAATTGACTTCAGAACCTTTGGTTTATTTAAATGATTCGAGCCACAATCTATTGCAGAACTACCCATGAAGGCTGCAGCTTTACATATTTATTTGAATTAGCCTATTAGTACTTTAAAAAAGTTTAAGAGGCAAGTTCCTGAATCCACCAACAAACCTACAGGTTATGGTCTCATACTTTTCGTAGTTAAATCTAATATTGCAGGAGATCACAAAATATCCTTTTTAACAAATATATTTGGTAAATTGGCAAGGCATTCAATCATTTTGGTTTTCTTTGTTCTTCAATGCTATTACATGTCTTGAATTCTCGGTTGCAGATACTATGCGTTTTCTTGTAGCAACTCTTGGGATATTAGCAGTAGCAAAAACAATTCTGAATGAGCTTTACAAAATATCAACGTCATAAGAGGTCCAGGCAACAAGATAAGTTGATGCCATGGATAGAGCTGACAGAAGGTGGCCACGTCAAGAAGCTTGAGCGGTTCGGGGAATATGTAGGTTAGTTCATGCATCTTGGCTTTTCAAGTTCCTAATCTAGGTTCTTCTGTTCAGTAGTTTTCTGATGGAACTGAAAACTAAATGCTGATATTCCCCTTTACTCGCCAATTTTTTGTACTCGTATATTTGGAGGAAATATTTATGGTGCCTGCTATTTATTGTATTTATTACCCCTGTAATGGTAGTGAGGTTTGCCCATTTTGGTGTGGGATTTTTATTTATTAGGGGGACCGCATTCCTGGTAATAGTAGAGTTTTTGGTATAGTTGTGTTTTATCCGAATTTGAAGATTTTTGTAGGATACTTTAGAACTGTCTATTTTGGGCTTTTTCCTCTGTAATTTGTTCTTTTTTCCTTAGGTTGCTACGAATCTTCTATGTCTGCCATATCTATTTCTGACAATTTATAGGAACAACACATATCTTGGAGATCAAACATGCAGCAACAGAGGTTTCCTCCATTAGGATAATCAGCACCAGTTTTGGTATCAGAGCAGTATTCGTAAAAGTTATTTTCGAAGGAGGTAATTTAGGAGTTGCTTGATCTGGAATTGTAGGAGTATAGTTTTTGAGATGTAATTTTCAGTAGTTGAATAATAAATACAGTATAGAGATTTCCAGTAGTATGAAGTTCAAAATTTTTGCTTGTTTCTGTTCTATTGTGTTTATTTCTCTGTTATACAGAGAACATGTTTACTAATTTGCAGGAATGTTTGCATCACTAATAAAACTTTTTGTTTCCATTATACAATATCATTTGTTTTCAGTAATTAACTGTTTCTTTACATTGAATCACTTTTCATAACTCATATGAATAATGGCTCACAAAAACTCATCTCTCATAAAATTGAATGCTTACCACTCAAAGTCCAGGTACACCTGAAATTCCTACTAGATCCTTCACTAAAATACTGATCTGACTGAAACACACTTTAACTGTGTAATTATGGGCTTTCCCCATAATTAGGCCCAGTTAGCTTGCTACCACATGCAACATTTGTTGTGGAGATCTGTAGCTCTTCCGTTTTCTGCATTTGGAATTTTCCATAGCACAAAAGTATGCTATACTATTTTTCATTTCTCTAGTTTTCATGTTTCAGGAGGTTACACTTACACAGCCTCTTTTACGCTAACAAATATCAAACAAGTTGCAGGAAACAACGTGTTGAACGGATTATGAAGAATCTCAAGACAAAAAATGTGTTTTCTACTCTATTACAGCAGTTTAAAGCTATCGGCCACTATCCTAATGTTCCTAGTGAGACAAGTGCAGTTGTGCCAATGAATGCCAATGATAGAAGCCCTGTGCTGCTTCTAATTGGCGGTGGGATGGGGGTTGAAAAGAGTACGGTGGTCAAAGATATACTAGAAAAGTACTATTTCATTTTATTCTCTTATTTTATAATCACAATTCAAGGGATTATTCAGTGTTTATTGTGATTCAAACTTCATAGTATCACTCAATGCAACCATATACTTAAGAAAGCTCCATACTATATAATTTCAGTTGACTCTCTGAACATGCTTGGTCTTTTGAAATAGGTATATGTGTCTGCATTTGAGAGTTTCGAATTCAGTTTTATCAATTTTTGTTTTGCCAGCTCTTTCTGGTCAAATGCATCAAAAAATGCTTTGGTAGTGGCAGCAGATGCTTTCAAAGAAACAGATGTTATATACCAAGCCTTGCATTCTAGTGGGCGTCATGATTTGCTGGAAATATCAGAACTGGTAAGCATCCTTTGCTTTTGCTGAATATGACAATTCAAGATTCTTTCATATTAAATAAAGAGGAGAACTGGATAAAAACTAGTAAACAAGTTGTCCCAGATCAGAATGTAACTATTTCACATGTTTCCTAGGTGCATCAAACATCAATCAATGCAGCAGAGTCTCTCCTTGTCACCGCCTTGAATGAGGGTCGTGATGTAATATTTGATGGCACCATGTCCTGGGAACCATTTGTTCTACAGACAATTGCCATGGCTCGAGATGTCCATCATAGACAATATAGGAGGGGTCCAGGCTATCAAAGAGCAGAGGATGGTTCTGTACAAGAAAAATACTGGGAACCAATCGAGGATACTGATCCTCCCAATGTTTTGAAAACCCATGAAAGCATATTGAGTAATGAGACCTCAGACATGAAATCAATTAGGAAGCCACTTTCAAATATGAGGAAACCATACAGAATTGAGCTTGTTGGAGTCATCTGTGATGCACATCTTGCAGTAGTTCGTGGAGTGAGGTAGACATTCACCTTTTAATTATCTCAGCTGAATGTTTAGATCCCCTGTCTACATGATGCTTTCTTGTTTGATGTCTCAAATTAATCTTAATTGTGTTTTCTCAGGAGAGCCATAATGAAAAAAAGAGCTGTGAGGGTTAAAGAGCAATTGAAATCCATCAAAAGATTTGCTGCTGCTCTTCCTCATTATTGTGAAGTGGTTGATCAAGTCAAAATATATAGTACAAATGATATTGGAGGCCCAACAAAGGTAGTTGATAAACATTATTTTCGTAATCCAAATTAGTATGGTTCTGCTGTTCTTTTTATACATTTGAATTCATGGAGAATTTTAGTTCTCACTTTATTTATCTAACAGTTGGTAGTTGTTCAGATAATAGGATGGAAAGAGGGGAGTAGTAAATTGCTTGTTGATCCTGAAAATATCAAAGCTCTGACTAAGTTAGCCTCTTTGAATGAGGATGCAAGATCTGTTTATGAATTGTACAGTTCCCTCAATGACAGAACTGAGTTGGACAATGTTATGAAAGATAAAGTATTATCTGGTGAAAGAGCCTTGCATCAGAAGCAGTTGCTGAATAAAATTCAATCTATTGAAACTTATTTGCTAAATAGAAACTCAATTAGCCTCACCTCCAGCCACTCTGCATCCCCTATCTCAAGCTCTGACTATATATAAGGAGCTCCTCGAAATACAAATAAAAGATTTTTGATATACAAGTTATGCATGTTTCCATCACTCTGAAATCAGCAGATGCTTTTGAAAAGGAATTATTATTAACTTGTGGGTATAATTAGTGCAAGTTGCATTAACATTCTAGATCATATTTAATGATCGATCATTAGGATGAAACCAATGATTGATAGATTGTAGACTAGTTATGATTTCCAAATAAAAGAGTAATGGAGGGTGGAGTCGATAATGAGAGACTCTTAATTAACAAGCAACAAATGAGGATAGACAAAAGATAAAACACAATTAAATATACAAGGAAAATGTAAATGGAATTGGAAATCTTCTTTCAACTATGAAAAAAAAAAATGGTTTATTTTCTTCCAATATGAGTGATGACAATCATTAGTGATTTGTTGGTGAGTGCAATGAAGTTTTTCAATGAGTTAGGAAAATTATACTAGTTACATGAGAACTGTCATGGCAATTTTAAAGTTTTGGATAATGTGGATTCCTTCACCACAACAAAAGACAAAGAAATTGTGCATGCCATTTTCTTTGTAGAGAAGAAAACAATAATTGTCATTAACTACATGATGTGATGTTTAGTAGCCTCGGTACTAATGAAGTGAAGCTCTCTCTACCTTGCACATACTTTAAGGCTTTTTTGATTCGTATTTCAATTAAGAATTGATTTAAAAAAAATTATTTCTAATTTAATATATCTTATCAGAAATAACATTATGTTATGTACTAAGGGATATGATATTATAATACATTTAGGTGGATAGTGATGTCAACATGTAGTGTACATCCCTCAAATTAGTTATATTGGGTCATGTGAATAACTTGTGTAATCGATTATATGAGGAGTTGAGTGGGCCTTCATTAAGATTACCCTTCCATCGTGTTGTTAGGAGGAGGTGTATATAAGGAAGGTCATTATCACTGTAAGATATGTGTGAAGCATGATATTGTATTTGAGATATCTTAGAGATATAATGTAGAGTGGCTTCTTCCATAAGGAGTATTATTCGTTGTCATCTTACCTCAAATGTTTACTCTATTTATATATATATTGGATATTAGGGTATCTTGGTCCATAAACATATGTTATGTTGTGTGAGATCTATCTACAACATTATATTATTTTCATTATTATATGTGTGGATTAGTCAAGTGGTATCAAAGCTACGACATGGGCAAAAGTGAACAAAAACTTAGTTTTTGAAGATTCGCCTATAAATTTTGAATGGTTGCGAATTTTCAAAAAGGGGATGAAGAAAAAGAAAAAGAAAATGTTAGCGTTGAGGACAATGCTTTTGTAAAGAGGGGAAATGTTATGCCCCTAACCCTATAGTGTGTATTGGGTTATGAGTACTCAACTTGTGGTTACCTTAAATCTTAATAAATTCATATTATCATTATTATATTGTTATTTAGTTATGTTGGACAACCTAAGGCTTATATGTGGGCCTAAGTGATATCCTAGGCTTAAGTATGGTATATATAGGAGGTATCGCTTAGTTATTATCATCATATTGAGTATTGTGCTCTTATTGAGGAATATTGGTGGTATCCCTCTTGGAGTGGATTAGGAGGTTGCCCCCTCAATGTAGCATATGATTATCAAGTGATTTTAGAATATTTATAATTAAACTAAAAGAGGGGATTTTAGAATATTTATAATTATATTCTTCTATTGTGTGCATTATTTATAGGCCATGCAACATAGAATGAGTACATATTTAATTTTCAAATGCTTGGCCATATAGATTTAAGAAAGGAAGAACATGTTATCAAAAGTTATGAAAATAATGCTTCATATACAAAAAAATTGAAAAAATCTTTTTATTTATTACTGTGTTAACGAATATATTACCTCATCACAAACAAATAACTACTTTTGATTGCTACAATGCCTCCTATGTCTCTCACTCGTGAGATTTTAAATGTTCACATTCATGAGGTTTTAAATGCTTTTGCAACAACTCTTATTCCCACTAGTTTCTCTATGCCTCCTCCAACATTTGCTGTTGCGTTTGGGTCTATCTCTCTAGCACGGATGTTGTTGTGCCCTTGGTGGAGTCTGGGTTGCAAGTTCTTGAGGTTTTGAGGGTGGATCTTCTTGGTAGTTCTTCTGTACCATTTTTCACTTCTCCTGGGTCTATTTGTGTTGTGGGTGTTTGTTAGAGATTGTTGTACATTGGTTGACATGTTGTCATTGATATCAACATATGGTGAGATGGACATTTGGGGATAATTGTTGGATAGAGGAATATGTTGAATATGATTTAGTTGGTTTAGCCTGTGTGTTGCAGATGAGCTGATGTAGATGAATGGGTTTTGAGATACTTATCTCTAGTTGATTCAACAGAAGTTTTAGAGATCTGTATGAAGAATTGATCAAGTATACCTATCGCATGTTGTTTGGTTTTTTAGTTATTCAGTGTTGACAGGTTTCGATAAGTCAGTGTGTATTGCTTCAGAATTGTAATATCTTTAGTTGTGGATGTGTGGGATGTATTTTGGACGTTGTTGTGTGTCCTCAATTCGATCGGTTCATCGTTTGGAAATCCACAAGTGAATCTTTCAGGTTAACAATCAGTTATGTTGGTGTTCTTGAGCTCCAATAGAGAGATGATGATGATTCTAGTAATCCGAGTTGTTGCAGTTATTGTGGTGCAATTCACATTGCTTGTGAATGTTTCTAGATCATGTTCTGTGCGTATTGGTAGTCTGCATTGATTATTGCGTGTTATTGAAAATTTTCCTTATTCGATGATATTCTTCGTGTTATGCGACATTCATGAGGTGGTAGCATGTTGTGGATGATCGAGGCATAATTCTTGGAGGTGTTTCATATTTGTGGTGGTTGTTTAGGTCCAAACTATGTCTTAGCCGACATTGTTTTGGTCTACATGCATTGCTATAGCCTATGTAATTATATTTTTGTAATATGTAGTGTGTGTTGCTCGTCGACCTCTATTTTATGGGTTGATGACTTGTATAAATGAATATAATAATCATTGAGAGGTATCATGCTATGTGTGAATATTGTATCAATCATTCAGTAGTAGGGAAGTTGTGTGAAGTTATGCAAATAAGTGTGTTGCAGAGAATATTTGACAATGAGCTTAACCAAAACCATACTCAGGCATGTGGAGATGCTATTGCATTAGTTCATGATTCTCCAGATATAATCTGAGTGCTTTTGTAAGTCAGTGAGACTTACTGTAAGGCAATGAGACTTACCTAAGGGTTGTAACCCCTTTGGGTTTCTTGTTTGAGCAGTGAGCTCTAGGTAGTGTGCCTGAATGCATGTGCATTCCCCGTTGTAATATTTCACTTGCTCCTAACAGGGTATTATCTCATTGTGGGTAGGTTCCCACCATGGTTTTTCCCTTAACCGAGTTTTCCATGTCAAAAATATTGGTGTCATGTGTGTTATTGATGTGGTGTTGTTTCATGCTTTAAACTATTAATTATCAGATCTGATTAGTAGTTTAAGTTGTAGTAAGTTTTTGTGCAAACTAATTCACCCCTCCCCTCTCAGTTTGCTGCATTGTTGCCAACAATTGGTATCAAAGCTAGATCCTCCGGAAGAAGCTAGACCGCTTGAGGAGATCCGGGATGGGAACCTTTACTTTTAAGAAGGATAGTCCAAGATTTGATGGAACAAACTATACTCTTTGGAAAAGCCGGATGCAATGTCATTTGAGATGCATTGGAGAAGAGTACTGGAAGTTACTAAGAAAGTATATAATGTTCCTCAGAATGGTCCTATTACTCTGGATGAGTTAAAGGAAGCAAAATTCAATATTATAGCTAAGAAAGCATTGTTGAGTGCCTTGACAGATTCTGAAATGACTAATGTGATGGACTTAGAGATTGCTCATGAAATCTAGATAAAATTGGAGACCTTGCATGAAGGTGATAGTCATGTGAAGATTGCTAAGTTGCAGAGCTTAAAGGAAAAATATGAGAACTTGAAATTGAGTGAAGATGAGAACATTACTTCTTGGAACAATACTCCCCTGGTAGCGCCCTAATGCAGAAAGTGAATGATCTTGTGTGTGGAATCAGATGTACCGATGGAGTATTTAAAGAATTTGAGATTGTTGCTAAAGTGTTGAGATCCCCGCCTCTTGCTTACAAACATAAAGTTGTTGCTATTGATGAGATCCAGACTATAACAAATGTAGCAAGAGACATATTGATTGGTAAACTTGCTACTTTTGAGCTAAGTGAGTTTGGAGACTCTCTTCCTAAGACTAAATTTGCATTCAAAGCTACTATTTTTGGGAAGTGGAGATATGATCTAGGAAAAAGTTCTACAAGAGTATCTAGATATGAGAAAGAGATGGAAGATGAAGAAAGAGAGCTTGAGGAGCTTGAAGAATTTATTGCCAGAAGATTGCCTAAAGGTGTCGGTAAGTATGAAGGAAAGTTACCTCTTAAATGTTTTTCATGTAATAAGATAGGACATTTTACATCAAGGTGTCCAGAAAGAGATAGAAATCCTAAGAAGCCATTTAGGCCATATACGCCTAAATATTAGAAGTGTTATTATGCTAATGGTGAAGGTGTGATAGATGATGAGTCGGATAAGGGAAATTCAGAGATGAATTTGTGTTCATTGCTATCAAGGAAGATGATCTTGTAACTATAGATTCTACAAGCTACATTAATGAGGAGAAATCTTTGGCTGCTAAAGTTGAGGAGAGAGATGAATGGGTAATTGGAAGTGGTTTCTCTCATCATATAACAGGTGATAGGAGTAAATTTATAAATTTGGAAAAGTATGATGGTGGTATAATAAGATTTGGTGATAACAAAGAATGTTTAATCCATGGTAGAGGTTCTATTTCTCTTGATTCTAAGCACAATACTGATGATGTGTTGTATGTTGAAGGTTTAAAGCATAATATTTTAAGTGTTGGTCAAATGGTTGATAAGGGATATAACTTGCAATTCAAAAATGGAAAATGTGAGATCTTGAGTAGCTTCGGAACTGAGATTGCATAAGGTAAAAAGACTAAAGGTAATATCTTTTACTTGAATGCTAGTGGTAAAAGTTATTTGATTGCTCAGGTTGATGAAAGCTGGTTATGGCATAGAATAATGTTTCTTGTAAATTTTGATTGCATGGTTAAGATAAGTTCTACTCAAGCAGTGAGAGATCTACCGAAGTTAATAAAGCCTTCTAATTCGGTATGTAAGAAATGTCAATTAGGGAAACAGACAAGAGTTACTTATAAGAGAAAACATTATAATTCTAATGGATTGTTGGATCTTGTACATACTGATCTATGTGGTCCTTCTAGAGTGAGAAGCTTGCAGGGTGACAGGTATTTCATGTTGTTAATTGATGATTATTCAAGAATGATGTGGGTTACCTTCTGAAGGGAGAAGTCTGAAGCATTGGAGAAGTTCAAGATTTTCAAGGCTAAGGTTGAGACCGATATCAATATGAAGCTGAAGTGTCTGAGATCTGACAGAGGTGGAGAATTCACTTCTAGTGAGTTTAATGCATATTGTGAATAGCATGGAGTTAAGAGATAGTTATTTTCTCCTAGGACACCACAACAAAATGGTGTTGTAGAGATAAAGAATAGAATAGTTCAAGAAGCTACTAGAACTATGATGATTGAAGGAAATGTTCTGCATGTGTATTGGAGAGAAGTTGTGAGTACTGCAGTATACACTCTTAACTGGGTAAATGTCAAAGGTGATACTGATAAGATTCCTTATGAGTTATGGTTTAGTCATGCCCCTATTGTTAGATATTTCCGAATTTTTGGTAGTAAATGTTATATCAAAAGTGATGAAGATCTTGGAAAGTTTCATGCTAGATGTGATGAAGGAATTTTTCTTGGTTATTCTACTAGAAGTAAGGCCTATCAGTGTTATAATAAGAGATTGAGAAAGATAGTTGAAAGTACTAATGTGAAGGTTGATGGAGGTAATATAAGATAGATCAAATCTTGCAGATATGATTATGATGATCAGGATACCAGTTCAGATAAAGGAAAACAAGTGCAGACCCAAAATCAAGTTCAGATTAATCTGAAAAAAGTCAGAGAATGAATATAAAGGTGCAAATGCTTGTGCAAAAGAAAGAGTTCAAGAGCCTGAAAATCAAGAAAATCCTAAAACTCCTAGGTATGTGAAGTTGAATAATTCAGAAAATCAGATTATTGGTCATAAGAATAAAAGTGTGATGACTAGGAGAAGACTTCTTGAATAAATTTGTTTGATTTCTAAGATTGAACCTAAAGATGTTGATGAAGCATGTAAAGATGAAAAATGGATTAAAGCTATGGAAGAAGAAGTGAATCAAATTGAGAAAAATGATGCATGGATTCTGGTTCCTAGACCTAAGGATAAAAATGTAATTGGAACTAAATGGGTATTGCTGGAAAAATGGTGTCTCAACCTTGCATTTACATGAGGTTACTAATTTTAGTAAGTTTTAATTTAAGCACAAAATGTTGTGAAATCCTCTCAGAAGCTTCTAGCTGATTAGATAAGCATGTTGGTAAAGTTTTATCACAAGATCATAGCTAGTTTTGAAGATATTAAAGTTTTTGTTTTGGAGGGGTGCGATTAAAGGTTTTGTAATGCCCTGCTAGGAACCCCAAAGGAAAACCATACAACTAAGCAACTAAGGATGAAATAATTTATTTTTTTAGAAGTATAAATCACATTAAGTGCTTTAATTACTACATTGCACAATAATAACACAAGCAAAAGACTAACACAAGAATTCCTAAAGGGTTACCAACGAAGAATTAAACAAAAGGTTAAATTCCATAATTAAGATTAATCCAATTATCCATCAATTACTCAATGAACGTAATAAACCATATACAAATAATAGATTTCATCATTTAAAGATCGAAAGAATTACAATATAATTTCTCTTCAATAAAGCATTTGCACAAAGCATAATGATAACTGATAAAATAACATTCAATAACTTAAGATTACATTCATTCTTGTGCATGAGAATATTCACTCCTTCAATGCTGCCAATAAAGAAGGATTTGTGATAAAGTTGGATCTGGTGAAAGCTTATGATAGAGTGGATTGGCAAGTTCTTTTCAGAATCATGGAGGCTTCTGGCTTTGATGAGAAGATAATCAAAATTATCAAAGAGCTAATCTCCACTCCTATGTTTTCAATTCTCATTAATGGATCTCCTACTAAATTCTTTAAATCGTCAAGGGGGCTCAGACAAGGAGATCATATATCTCCTATTCTTTTCACCATCTTGGCGGAGAGTATGAGCAGACTGATCCAAAAAATGAAAGTGAAGAAAATTATCAAAGGTCTTCAACCTTCCTCTGCTAATGTTTTTTGTTCTCATCAACAGTTTGTTGATGATACTATCTTAATGGGATATTCTTCTATTGGGGAGGCTACTAATTCTTGTGCTCTTAATTCTTATTCTATGGCTACTGGCTAGCAAATCAATTGGGACAAATCGACTATATACTTCTTGAAAACTCCGATCATAAGACAACAGAGAACTGCTAAAATTATTGGTTGCAAGGTGGAAATGCTCCCCCTCCACTTATCTAGGTCTTCCCTTGGGATTAGCTCCCCCAAACTCCTTCTGGAATATGCTAATTGACAAACTCAACAAAAAACTTGCTGGCTGGAAAGGATCCATTTTATCTCAGGCTAGAAAGTTGCAACTTCTTCAAGCTACTCTCCAGAATCTCCATGTATATGCTCTCAGTCTATTTGGTATCCCGACTAAATTTGCTGAAGCATTAGAAAGAATCCAGAAGAGATTTCTCTGGTCAGGTTTTGAAGAAAAAAAGAGACTACCCTTGGTTTCTTGGGACAAAGTGTGTAAACCAAAGAGAAAAGGAGGGCTTGATATTAAAGCTCTAAAAAATTTTAATAAAGCTCTCCTTGCTAAAAAAATATGGAGAGCTTATGATATTAAGAAAGATTGGAACCGGATCCGGTTTGACAAATATATTCAGAATCAAACTCTTCAGGATCTCCTCAACTCTGAAGACATCCCTGTTGGTTCCTTCATTTGGAATAGTATTATCAAATCCATAAAAGTGGCCAAAGATGGAGCTGGATGGGTCCTTGGAAAAGGTGACAAAATAAGGTTCTGGGAGGACCCTTGGATGAACAATGAACCTCTCTTTGATCAAGGTAGTAGTCAATTTATTGAGGAATGTAAAAGGAGGTTTAGGTCTATGGTGTGTGACTACTAGAAGGAGAACAAATGGGTTAGGCTTGATGTTATATATGTTGGATTTTCCCTGCTCCAGCAGGAGCTACTGTCTTTTTCTATTAACAAAGATTATGATGATGTTTTCCTCTGGAAGAGTAATCCTAGAGGTGACTTTACGGTTGCTTCTGCCTACAAAAACACTTTCACTCAGACCAGTAAACCTCTATGGGGCAAATTTTGGAACATAATTCTTATCCCTAAAGTCAATATGTTCCTTTGGCTTGCTACTCACAATAGGATCCTTACTATTGACAACTTGGTCCGAAGAGGTTTTATGTTCCCTAATAGGTGTGAGCTATGTCAGAAAGAGGGAGAATCAGTTGATCATTTGTTTTTCCATTACTCCTTCGCTTGGGAAATCTGGAGTAAGTTTTGGGTGAATTGGAAAGTTGATTGGGTCATGCACAAGAGTCTCAAGGAAATTATTTGGCAATGGACCTTCCCCACCAAATTTCCTCTTATCAAGAACCTTTGGTCCTTGACCCTCCCCATGACTTGCTGGGGAATATGGAAAGACAGAAATAACAGAATATTTAGGGAAGCTAAGTGCACCTCTCAGGTGGTCTTTGAAAAAGTTTGTAGGGCTATAAAAGAAAACATAAATATTCCTCACAGGAACAATAAACAATGGTTTTTTACTGATATGAATGAAATTGAAAAAGGTATCCTTACTGAATGGAACTTAATCCACAAAGTTTACAGATCTGACAATAAGAATAGGAGAGATAATATTGTGTGGCGATTTCCTGATCATGAATGGATAAAGGTGAATTTTGATGGGGCGGCTAAAGGCAACCCTAGGAAGTCCAGTGGTGGAGGAGTCATCATAAATGCTCAAGGTGTCTGTATTGTTGCTATTGCTTCTCCTTTTGGGGTCCAAAATAATCATGTGGCTGAAGCTCGGGGTATGTTAAAAAGCCTCCAGCTTGCTCAGGGATTCAAATTTAAAAAAAATTGGCTAGAAGGGGACTCCCTCAACATCATCCAGGCCCTTAAAGGTACTAGTTCTGTTTCTTGGAATATTACTAATTTAGTTGAAAGTGCTAAAAAGTTATTAAATGACTATGTTAGTATTCTCATAACTCACATTCTAAGGGAAGGCAATAAGGTTGCAGACCTCTTAGCTAATGAAGGGGTCAATTTAGAGGTGGAGGTTAAATATATCAGAGGGACCCATTGTAAAAGGGATGTTAGAGAGAAATTATTATTTGATCGCATCAGTGGGTCAATTTAAAATCATGATTATCTTTTGGGGTCCGGATATCAAAGACAGAGCTTGGGGGAAAATGAACTATCAGTTAATGATTTCTTTTAGGCATCGGTTTTATGATCATATGTGTGATGGGGATTATAATAATAAGTGCCAGTTTTATGCGGCCATTATCATTATCCTTAAAACCATGGAGGGGTCTTTGTTCTATTATTCCAAAATTTTGCACAGGAACTTGTGGTTAAATTTGCAGATTGTGAGATATACCTTTGGGTACTTCGACTTGCTGTTCAAAATGGGAGGTAACTTAAACAGGAATGAGCCCTCTGGTTGCGAAAACTGGAAGAGTGAGCGGAAAGTGTGGAGGAGGCTTCATAGATATGGTTTCACAGACTATATGGAAAAGATGCATGGTAGTAGAAACTTGGTGTCTCATGGCTTTGCTAGGGACTGGAATAGCAACAAAGTCACCTTGTTTGGGGAAACCTGGAATATTGATGAGGATCTGGTAGCGGAGGTCACGAGTCTTCAGAAGGAGGGCACTAAATTCTATAGAGATTAGAAGTATGCTGCTGAAGCAATTAAAAACTTCCCAAAGTCTGAGGATGAGAAGGCTCACCTTGCAAAGAAAGACAACATCTCCTACTACCTACCCCAGCAGGTAAAGTCTTTTTGGCAGAAAGTGTTAAGGGTTTTGATGGAGTTCCTTACTGTTGATGGTAGATTTACTAAAATCTATAACTATCATTTTGTAATTCTTAATCATTTCTGCCATGGGGTTAAGATTTCCCTGCCCTTTTACTTAGCTGCTTCTATGAATGAGAGTTTGGCTGACCATGCCGAAAATCCCAATTCTTACCCCATAGCCCATCAGGGGCTTATTTTGCTCATTTATGAATACCTGAAGGAAAAATCTAGGGCTAGCAAGGATGATTACCTGGTAATTAATGCACATGTTTCTGAGAGCTGTAATGATTCTGAGTCTGATGATGACCAATCTAATGCCCCTACCCATAAAAAATAGAGAGTTGTTATTGATAATGTGGAAACGGAGGTGCATTATATTTGGAGGAGGAAAAGGGGAAGGATATTGAGACAAAAATGGAGAGTAAGAAGGAAGAGAACGTTGGAGAAGAGGAGGAAGGGAAATCTGAAAACCCTTATTCTAACCCTATGGGCTCCGATAGCAGGAATGTCGCCCCGAACTCTATGGAGGAAGACAACCCTAATTCAGTGGGCACTGAGCAAGGTAGGGAATCGGCAAATACTATTTTGAATACTGTCCAAAATTGCACACTAGAGTCCTTCAATCTCTAGAAGTGGGTTATTGACAACATTACTAGCATTCAGAGTAAACAAAGGGACCTGGAAAATAAGATACATAATTTGATTAAGGAAACAAATTCAGGGAAAAAGAGTGAGGAGATGGAAACCAGTGAAGCTCAAGAGGAAATTGAGATGCAGGACTGGTCGGAAAAAGACTTGATAAAAGGGGATTTGAAACATATGGAGGATGTTATCAAAATTGCAAAAGAAAAGGTTGAGGCGGATAAAGATAACATCATCACTCGGGTTGCTCAAACTGAGAAGGCTTTGAAAAGCTTCATGAACCACAGTCTTGAGGTCTTAAGAGTTTCGTCACATAATATGAATGCCTTGGTGGATCACTTAGAGAAGAAAAATTAGGATAAGAACTTGGTAATCATTGAAGATGTACCGACCTCCAGCTCCACCCATCAAATCTCCAGGCGAAGGACCAGGTAGACCACCACTGATATGGAGACCAAAATGAAAGACATCCAGCTGAAACAGGAGAGCAATGATTTGAGAGAAGCCGCTAAGGCCATGATGCTTTTGGTTCAGAACGCTGAGGAGTCTATAAAAGTTTTCATTTGAAATGTAATGCTAGGTTTTGGATGCCAATTTCTTGTTGGCTCCTTGCTGTCCTTTTGTCCTAGTTGCTGGTTTTTGTGCTGGTCTTTTGCAGCTGTTTTGTCTTGGTCTTATCTTCTCTTGTTTCTTTCTTGCTCATCTTTCATATTGTAAGCGGGTTTCGGGTCCTTTAAAGCCTGATTTTCCTTAATCAAAAACTTAAGATTACATTGTTCATCAAATACATGGCTCCCAATAATACAAGAACAACTTACATCATTACCAATTACAAGGTTACATAAATCTATTAATATAAATCACCACATAGGTCTCAAAAGGCAATAATCTCCAACATGAGATGATGCATGAATCACAAACCACAAGAACACCTGTGAAGCCAATCCTCACATGAAGGCACGAACAAGAACATTCGATGGGAAGTGGCACTACCACCCGACCATGTGATCTCAAAATGAAATCACCCCACTGTGCTAGGAGATAGCAGAAGACCCTCAAGCAAGCATAAGAAAGACATGGACGATAATACAATACGACTCCATGATACTCCAGGTGAACTCGACATCACAAAACACTAGTGACCCTAAAGAGAGAGTGTCATCGCATAGCTTATGATGGTTACCCTAGGTAGGCCTCCATAGGTCCCAACCCCCATCTTGGGTTATCTTGGTAACCTTTCCCGAACCCCCGGTTCCAACTAAGTCTCATGCAGACCCTACAAACCCTTTGTGAAGACAAGGTGGTCAGTTTTCCATTTCAAGCCTTCCCACTACATCTTGAGCCTATACGAGCACTCAACCATGCACGGGGTACAATATCTTAATTAATTTTATAAACTACCCACCCCCTAATCAATTATTAGGTTATCACTTATTATCTAACTTTCGAGGGGTTATCCTGCCAACCACTTTGGGCACGACCCCCACTCGAAGGCCACTCTCTCATAGAACACTAAACAACCATGGTCACTCTACAAGGACCCTATGGCGAAACATACAACCATAACACCTCTACAACCATACAATTGACCAAAACAAAAATACTTACTAATCCTTGGTTAACCATAAGGAATAAGCACAATATGGTTAAAACAATGAGGTCATAAATACAACACCTGATCAAGAGGTATAAAATACACCACAACAGGGCGACTGAACATAGACAAGAAATTGCAACAAAATAAACTCCTTGCAAAAAATGCTAAATCCACTAAGACCGAACTCAGACAATATTTGAGAATAATAACATCAGAAGCACTTGCAAATTCATCAATTAAAATTTAATAGAACACCCCACATTTATAATACATCATCCTAAGACGTAATTCAATTTTATTCCCAATACAATAATCCAAATAAAGTAATAAAAAAATCCATATTAATAACATATGAATTATATTAAAATATTTAATCAATTTCCAAAATAAATCTAATTTACCAATTAGATCACATAAACTAATGCCTTGATTCAAAGAATATATATATATATATATCATTAATAAAAATAATATTGAAAAACGAAAACATAAATTTAATCACATGTTGTTATTAAATAGCGAACACTTTTCACAATAAAACCGTGAGGAGGAAAAATAGCAAAAAGAGGTGGCTAAGCTACCTATCGGTAGTGTTGCTACCATACGGTAGCATACACTACCAACCGGTACCAGTCACTACCACCGGTAGTGCTGCTACCTTATGGTAGCAGCAGCTACCATCCCACGTGGTGGGATTACCCTGCCACGTGGGGTTTAATTTATTATTATATTTAAAATTTAATTAAAAACTGAACCATTCCTACTTTGCACAAAAATCATTGATAATAAAATACAGTGAACAAAATTTTAATTTTGCAATGATATTTTTTAATAAGGGATTCTGGTAAACCAAATAAGCATAAAAGACCCAAATCTAAAGATCTTGGGCAAAATTTCAAAGAATTTTAAGAAATAAGAGGGGATTTGTTTCATTTCTTTATTTCTTTACACACAGGAAAAATCCTTGCATCATGCAAAAAGGTAAATTAACAAAATTTTTCCAACATAACCCCCAAATTCTGGACAAATAAAAACTTGCAATTAAACATAAAACAAAATCTATTCCTTACTACACAAATAGAGGAAATAATCAAAAACTAAATTTTTCAAAGAACTTGGAAGCACACAGCCAACAAGATTTTGAACAATTCTTTTCAACATACAACATATTGATTTGGAATTCAATTAAATTAAATAGCCACTACTCTATTTTTCAAATCCAACTTTCAACAAGAATCTCCAACAAGATTTAACAAATTTTAATCACACACAGGGAAGCAAGCTCAAAACATTCAAATTTTATTGCAACAAAGAGGGAAATCTACCCAACCTAAAAAGCAAACCAGGAAGAAAATAGTGGATGAGCTTCAATCTTGCATACCAATTCCAAAATCCAGCTTCCTCCTTCCAAATGGTTTCCAAGTTTTAGTTTTCAAAAATGTCTCCAACTCTCTTTGTAATGCCCCGCCAAGAACCCTAAAGGAAAACCACACTACTAGGCAACTAAAGGGTGAAATAATTTTTTTTTTTTAAAGATTAAGTGCATTAATTATCACATTGCACATTTAATAACACAAGCGGAAGTCTAACAAAAGAAATCCTAAAGGGTTACCAATGAAGATTACTTCGTAACTAAAACAACATCATAAAGTTAATCCAATTATCCATCTAATTAGGGAACTCAATTGCAATTAATTAAATCATACTCATAAAATTGATTTCCACATTGAAAGATTTAAAGTGTTACAATATATTTACTTTCAATGATTTATTTACACATAAGAATAAAGATAATTGAAATAACATACATTCAACTGAATTAAAATTACAATATTCAATAGTTACATGGCTTCCAATAGTACAAATGAAATACATAAGTTACAATGCCAAGGTTACATAGTTTACTAATACAATGACCACATGGGTCTCAAATGTACAATAATCATGAACATGAGCTGATAAAAGAATCATGAACCAAGAAACACCAGCGAAGATGATCCTCGCATGAAGGTACGAACAAGGATATCTTATGGGAAGTGGCACTACCACCCGACCATGTGATCCCAAAATGGAAGCACCCCACCATGCTAGGAGATAGCAGAAGACCCTCAAGCAAGCATAACAAGACAAGTACGATAGTATAACATGACTCTGCAAAACTCAAGTGTCTCAACTCACAAAACACTAGTGACCCTAAAGAGAGAGTGTCATCACATGGCTTAAGATGGTTACCCTAGGTAGGTCTCCATAGGTCTCGACCCCCCTCTTGGGTTATCTTGGTAACCTTTCCCAAACCCCCGACTCCATCTAAGTATCATGCGGACCCTACCAGCCCTTCATGAAGACAAGGGGATAGGTTTGCCATTTTAGGCCTTCCCACAACATCTTGAGCCTATACAAGCACTCAACCATGTGCGAGGTACAATATCTTAATTAACATTATAACTACCCACCCCCTAATCATTTATTAGGTTATCACTTATTAACTGACTTTTGAGGGGTTATCCTGCCATCCTCTTTAGGTGTGGCCCTCGCTCGAAAGCCACTCTCTCATAGGACACTAACAAAAACGGTCTCTCTATGAGAACCCTATGGCAAAACTGACAACCATATCTAATCCTGACAAAATACAGGTGAAGGATACACAAATCAATAACTCGAGATTGACCATTTGGAACAAACACACAACTATTCACATCAACAGGGTTACACAACAACACCTAACCAAGGGGTATAAACAACCATTACAACATGACGACAACTCAAAATTAGGATTACAATGTAAATATGCTTTTACCAAAAACTACCGTTTATACTAAAGATCCTATTACATGCAATCTTTTTAAAACAGTCAAAAGCATTAAATACTTGCAAATATAGATATTCCAAAAAAATAGAAAATACAACTTTATTGATAAAAGAATTTCAGAGTTGTCATTTGTCCAAAAAGGCTAAATTTAACCACGTAAAATTTAACCCCCTAACCTATATTCATGATTAAATAATAAAAGAATCTAAATATATGCTTTTACGAAGATAAAATAAATTTTGAATTAATTATATATAATAATATAATATATGTATATGAGTATATATTCATCGAATATATACCATTTAAATATATTCACATTATATATATATATATTAAAACATAAACTAATTTCCACAATATACTTTAACTCTCAAATAATAAAATACCATAGTTTAAAAACATATATATATATATATATATATATATATTTCTTCAATAAAACTATAGTCCAAACATAAAAATTTACTGGCAATTAAATCTATAGAATTTTTTAAACCAAATTCCTAATTTCTTTCCACATACAGGAAGATCACAAAATCGCAGAGGAAGAATTTATTTGGAACAAAGAAGAGTAAATCTGACAAAATTTTGCCAGCATAACCCCTACAATTTCACAAATAACAAAACTATTTTATACACAGAAAATCAAATAAATGAAACATAAGAATCTCCACAGACAAAGATTGAAGATTCATCCTAATTAATTTTTTTAAAATACAAAACCAGGCAAAGGCTATCCAACTTGTGAAGCTTTCCTGGAAGAATTGTGTGGAAGAGCTCAGCCCTGCAGCCAGATTTCCAAGCCAATCCCTCTTACTAGCAATCCTCAGATTTTTACTTCTCCAACAAAATTTATGCATCCAAAATAATTTCTCCCAAAAATTTCCGCCTCCTTCCTGTGAACTCACAGGAATAATCAGGAAAATATATTTAACCTAAACTTTTAGGTTGAAAATATTTCTCCCCCCAAAAAATAATATTTAATATAATAATAAAAGAATTTATTATTCTAATTTCCAAAAAGTAAATGAGAAAGTTATTTGCAAAAATCATTCCTTTTATTTCTCTTTTCTCGTGACATTTAATTAACTTTTCTAAAAAGTAATTAAGGCAATAGTTTTAACTCTATTTTTTTTTATTTTTTTTAAAATCTAGAAAACAATAATATGTAATTAACTTAATTTATTTTTCCACTAGATTTAAATATGATCATATTTCCAATATAATGCAATTATCAAACTAAATTTTATAACTTCATTCAATTAATTAAATCCATAACACAAAGGCATAATAATACATAAATTAAATACACCAACTATGAAATGATGCCATAAACTCAAATAAATGATCTAATCCACTAGGGCATGCAAATCGAGAAAACCATACGAAGACTCTAAAAAAGTCAAACAAACAAAACTCGAAGGCCGAACAAACAGAAATGATGACCAACTAACGACACTCACAAGAGTGTAACTGAGGGTAAAATTAGGGTCAACCACTATCTCCTCCACTCCCATCAGATAAATAAGGCACGCTCAGACTTGTGAAGCTAGGTGGAGACGATACCCCATACCTACCTGGTACTTGTACCTGCAATGTCCTTCATCATCGAACCACACATGCATATATACAAATATAGAATACATGGCACACACACTGATGAAGGAGAATCGTGGCGTTCCCTATCTCACTAGAGTGAGTGAAGTAAAATCATCCCCTCGCATCCAATACACTTGCAAACACGTAACATATAAATAACACATCGCATATGTAAGGTAAAAGTGTTAGTCCATGACAATAATCCATAAAAATAACACTAATCGCAAGTACTAAAATACCGTAAATAAAACATACATCACATATCCAGTTAAAACATGAAATAATATCAATAAGTCTAAATAACACATAGTAGTAATGTATCCACTAAAAGTAAACTACAGTAAAATATGAGTCTAACAAGTTTGATCGAGGAGGGGTACTACACTCTTCCCGTGAACTCACAGGTAATATAGCCAAAAATATATTTTCAACCTAAACTTTTTAGGTTAAAAGTTTCCTCCACCAATAGGAATAAGATATTTAAAAAGTAATAAAATATACTTTCCCTTTTTCCATGACACAATCCCTTTTTTTTTTAAACAAAATAAAATCTAAAAGCTAACCAAAACGGTAAATGGAAATTCTTTTTATTTATTTTCTTTTCCCATAAGAATTTAACTCAACATTTGCACTAAAATTCAAATAGCATAACATTTAATTAATTAATTTTTCCAATAATTTAATACAACTATTTCACAATATAACATGCAATTTAACCATTTACTTTAACAACACCATTATTAAATTAAATCAATAAACTCAAGGGAATATTAATTAAATTAATTATGCCAACACAAAATAACACTATTCACTCAATTTTAAAACTATTCAAATAATCAGAAGCACACAAAACGAGGAATGATCAAACGATGACTCACAAAATGAAAATACCAAAGCACTATGACTAGCATACCAGTGAAATGGGAAAGACGATCGATTGACAACACTCACATGAGTGTAACTACAGGTCAAATTAGGGTCCAAAAACTATCTCCTCCATTCCCATCAACTATCTCCTCCATTCCCATCGGACAAATAAGGCATGCTCAGACCTGTGAAACCAGGTAGAGTCGATACCTCGTACCTACCGGTACTTGTACTTGCAATGTCCTGCATCAAAGGACCACATGTGCATATAGACAAATATATAAATAGACATGACACACACACACCGATGAAGGAGAATCGTGACGTTCCTTGTCTCACCGGAGTGAGTGAAGGAAAATCATCTCCTTGCATCCCATACACTTACAAACACGAAACATATAAATAACACATCGCACATATAAAGTAAATGTGTCAGTCCATGTTAGTAATCCATAAAAATTACATTTAACATAAGTACTAAAATACTACATGAAAGCATACACCACATATCAAGTTAAAGCATGTAATAACATCGCATAAAGTCTGAATAAAGTATAACAATAACGTATCCACTAAACAATCAACTGAAGTCAAACATGAGTCTAAAAAGTTTGATCGAGAAGGGGTACTATGGGTTTAAACTTAATTTTGGGGGCTCTAGACCCTCTGAAATGCCCTAAAAAGTGGGCATAAATGGTGTAGTGGTTTATGAGGCAATAGAGCACTTCGCGAGCTTTTCAACGCTTCAAATGATTCGTCAATCAGACACACGGTTCACAAGTTATGGCCTCTAAAAGTTTGTACTCCTGAAATAGGAAATAATTTGTATCAGACACATAAATGAGTTGTAAAAGGGAGGGAAGTGTGTTGATGTGTGTTTTAACACTTCATAGGGTATCTAGATTGGATAAGGTTGGCTATGCTTTATCGGGTGGTTTTAGCCCATGGTTTTGTAATACCGTTTGATGGTTTCTTGTATTGTATCTTCTATATATGAGGTGTGTAGGATAGAGGTTGTGTGTAAGAGTCTTATGGCTATTGAGTTACCTCTGAATCTCTGATTAGTGGTACTCTTGTGAAGAGATTGCTTTGCAAGTATATTGTAATTTATTTTTTATTACTGAATAATATTGGGCGACTTTTGGAGTGTGCGGTTTTTCTCTTGAAAGGATTTTCCCCATGTAAATCACTGTGTTATGGTTTGAATGTTATTATGTCTATTTTTGTTTTCTATAACTGTTGTGACGATCTGTAATTTTTTTTGCATTACCCTCCTCTCAAGGTTAGTGTAGGAAGTTGTTACGCTACTTAACTTCCTTACAAGTGGTAGTAGATCTTGATCACCTTTGGTTTTAGTTGTGGGTTTTTTGAACTAATCCAGATTTGAGTGGGAGCTTGTGTAGAAGACACTTTTTAATCTTGTTTCAAAAAAATTTAGATGGCAAGTTTGTCAGGGAGAATATAGGTGGATAACTTTAATGGAATGAATTTTGAGATGTGGAAGTTGGAGATGAAAGATCTACTAATAGATCGAGATATGTGGGATGATGTTGATGCGAATGTCCAAAGACCCTCAGATCCTATTGCGGCAGCTCAATATGATGTTATGGACCGAAAAGCCAAGGGTCTAATTAGACTATTCTTGGCAGACTCTATTCTGATCAATGTCCATAAAGGAAACACTGCAAACAAGCTATGGACTAAACTTGGTGAAATGTATCAAGAAAATTCTTTATTAAATCAAATTTTCTTAAGAAAAAAATGGTATTCCTTGAAGATGGAAGAGGCTGGATGAATTGCAGACCAATTGAAAGCATTCAATATGTTGGTGGCTCGATTGGTCTTTGTCGGTGTTAAGATGGATGAAGAGGAGAAATGTCAGATCTTGCTTTGTTCTTTGCCTAATTTGTGGGATTCTCTTGTTATGGCTATCGATAGTACTTCTATTGTTTTGAAATCTAAAGATGTGGTGGGTTCTCTACTTGGTGAAGAGATGCAGAGGAAGGTATCCATCAATTCAAAGGAAACCCTAACTATTCATGGAATATTTAAGAAGAATGAGAAGTTCTTGCATGATAAGTCCAAATCCAGAGGGAGATAGAAATTACCTAGAAAGTCCAAAGTCATTTGTTGGAATTGCGGTAAATCGGATCACATCTATAAGGATTGCAAAGGAGAAAAGAAGAAGAAACAGAAAAAGTTTGATTCTAATTCTGAGTATCAAAAGGAAGATGGTGATGCATTCATTGCAGCTTTGGCAACTCATGCAAGTAATGATGCCTGGTTAATTGACTCAAAGGCATCTCTTTATATGACTTCCAATAGAGATTGATTTTCTGAATATGAAGAATTTAATGGAGATAAGGTGTACTTGGGTGATGATTCACATATAGACATTGTTGGTTGAGGTAAAGCTAGAATCAGGTTTTTTGATGGTAGAATAAAAAGGATTAATGGTGTGCTGCATATCCTTGGATTAAAATGAAATCTATTATCTATGAGAAAACTGATAGATGCGGGTGTGCATGTAGTCTTTTCTGAAGAAGGATGTAAGATGATTAAGGATGCTATGGTAATTGATATAGGTGTCAGGCTTGACACTTTGTATAAGCTAGATGCATACACTGTTGGGTGTAATAGAACTTATGTAAAAAGTAAACATGTGGATACTTCATCGCAAGATTTGAGGGTTTCACCTTCAGCAAATGGAAATAGCTTTTGGGTATCTAAGGGTGCTCTTTCTTCTGAAGCAAAGTTACTTGCAAAGAAGACTATGTTATGGCACTAGAGACTTGGCCACATTGGAGAAAAGGGTCTAAGGGCCTTGAAAAATAAAAACGTTGTTGAAGGTTTGAATGATTATAATCTTGACTTTGATTTTTGTGAGCATTGCATTTATGGAAAACAAAATCGCGTTTTGTTTTACTTGAGTTCTCATAAAACTTGTGGTGTTTTGGATCTTATTCATTCTGATGTGTTTGGTCCTGTAGATGTTCCTTCGATTGGAAAATCAACATATTATATTTCCTTTATTGATGATTTTAGTAGAAGGACATGGGTATATTTTCTAAAGAGTAAATTTGAAGTTTTCAATCGATTTAAAGAATTTAAAGCAACGGTTGAATTGAAGACTGGAAAGAAAATTAAATGTTTGAGGAATGATAATGGTGGTGAATTTTTCTCTAATGATTTTGATAGATTCTATAAAGACTGTGGCATTAACAGATAGAAGCAACTTCATATTCTCCACACTAGAATGGAGTTACAGAAACAATGAACAAGACACTAATGGAGAAGGCTAGGAGTATGTTGAGTGGTGCTGGTCTAGAACAAAAGTTTTTCATTGAAACTATTGCCACTCTTGCTACCTAATTAACAGGTCTCCTACATCATCTTTTTTTGATAAAACACCTATGGAAGCATGGCCAGGTTACAAGCCTTCATTGAGACATCTTAGAGTTTTTGGTTGTGAAGCATATGCACATGTGCCAAAGGAGAAGTGGACAAAGTTGGACAACAAGGTTGTGAAATGTATCTTCATCGGGTGTAGTTATGGATACAAGCTTTGGGACCTTGTTGCACAAAAGGTAAATCATAGTAGGAGTGTTATTTTTAGAGAAATTAAGTCTCATTCTGTTACATTAGAGCTAGAATAGACTAAAAAGGAAGATGTGATTCAATTCCCTTCTACACCTGAAAGAGTTGAATTGAGACCCCTAGATAGGCAAGAAGTTGAGGAGAGCTTGTCTAGCTCTGAATCTTCAGAAGAGGAGGAAGAACCTCCAACTCAGCTTGTTCAAAGGTCTACAAGACATAGAAAACCACCTGAAAGGTATTCACCTGATGATTGGAGATGTATTTTTGCTTTGAATACTAATGTGGATGAACCAAAATCTATAGAAGAGGCATTAGGTATGAATGATGTAGAATCCTAGAAGATTGTTATGGAAGAAGAAATGACAGCTTTGAAAAAGAATGATACATGGGATCTTGTACCATTGCTTGAAGGACGAAAACATGTTGGTTGTAAATGGGTGTTCAAGAAAAAGATTTGTTCAGATGTAGGCATTGAGAAGTATAAAGCAATGCTATTTACAAAAGGCTACTCTCAGGTTGAGGGTGTTGATTATGGTGAGATATTTTCTCATGTTGCAAAAATGGCATCTATTAGATTTTTTCTTTCTATTGCTGCTACTTATGATTTAGAGGTTGAGAAAATGGATGTGAAAATTTCTTTCCTTCATGGTGATTTGGAGGAGGATATTTATATGACATAGTCAAAGCACTATGTGGTGAAAGGTAAAATTAATTTGGTCTGTAAATTAATGAAATCTTTATATTGCCTCAAATAGAGTCCTAGGATGTGGTACTAGAAATTTGATACATTTTTGTTGATTTTGGGATTTGAACATTTTAAATCAGATCAAGTGTTTATTATAAATCTGATGGTGATCATTTCTTGTACATTGCATTTTATGTTGATGATATGTTATTCATTGGTAAAGGGAAAGGTATGATTTTAGAACTGAAGTCTTAACTCATTGCTAAATTTGAAATGAAAGATCTTGGTGTAGCCAAGCACATTCTTGGGATGTAAATTAAAAGAGATGGAGTGAATAGAAAACTATGGCTAGGCTAGAGTAAGTATGTGAATTCAGTGTTACAAAGGTTCAACATGCAAGATTGTAGACCATTGTGTGTTCCTTTTACAATTGGAATACACGATGATGGAATACACAAGCAGAGTGCCTTATGAAAGTGCAGTTGGAAGTTTGATGTATGCTATGGTCTATACTAGGTGATACATTGCCCAAGTAGTGGGAGTTCTATCTAGATATATGTCTAATCATGGTAGAGTTCATTGGGATGCAGTCAAAAGAGCCTTCAGATATTTGAAGGGTACCTTAGAGTATTCTTTGTGTTATCATGGTAATTTAGTTGGAGATGTGATTTCCCTTGATATTCATGGTTATGTGGATTTAGATTGGGAAAGTGATATTGATAGAAGAAGATCCATCAGTGCTTATGTGTTTACTTTATTTGGTGGTATAAGTAAGAAACAGGCTATGGTTGCTTTGTCCACTACTAAAGCAGAGTATATGGAAGATACTCATGCTTGTAAAGAGGCCATTTGGATTAAGAGATTGTGTTCAGATATTGGAATAAAAAAAGGAGTAGTGACAGTATATTGTGACAGTTAGAGTGTGATCTACCTAGCTAAGAACCTGACATTTCATGCTTGGACCAAGCACTTTGATGTTCAATATCATTTTGTCAGAGATATGGTCGAAGATGCTAGGGTGAAGCTGGTTAAGGTAGAAACTTTGATGAATGTTGTAGATTCTTTAACTAATGTTGTGAGCACAAAGAAGTTCAAATGGTGTTAAGAGTCTATGGGCCTCATGGCCCCTAGAAATTGATTCATTGTGTTCATACTCTCTTTTCTCTTGCAAGATGTTTGACAATTGGGAGAATGTTGGGAAAATGGTGTCTCAAACTTGCATTTACATGAGGTTACTAATTTTAGTAAGTTTTAATTTAAGCACGAAATGTTGTGAAAATTTTCCAAAATCTTCTAGTTGGCTAGATAAGCATGCTAGTAAAGTTTTGTCACAAGATCACAACTAGTTTTGAAGATATTTAAGTTTTTGTTTTGGAGGGGTGCGATTAAAGGTTTAAACTTAATTTTGGGGACTCTAAACCATCTGAAACTCCAATAAGAGTGGGGTATAAATTATGTAGTGGTTTACAAGGCGATAGAGCACTTCACGATCTTTTCGACACTTCAAATGATTTGTCAATTGGACACACCGTTCACAAGTTATGGCTTCTAGAAGTTTGTACTCCTGAAATAGGAAATATAATTTGTATCGAACACATAAATGAGCTATAAAAGGAGGTGACACGTGTTGATATGTGTTTTGAAACATCTTAGGGAATCTAGATTGGAGATCAGGTCATCTATATTTTATTGGGTGGTTTCAGCCCATGGTTTTGTAATATCGTTTGACGGTTTCTTGTATTGTATCTCCTATATATGAGGTGCGTGAGATAGAGGTTGTGTGTCAGAGTCTTATTTCTATTGAGTTACCTCAGAATATTTGATTAGTGGTACTCTTGGGAAGAGCTTGCTCTACAAGTATATTTTAATCTATTTTTTTATTATTGAATAATATATTGGGCGGCTTTTGGAGTGTGGGGTTTTTCTCCCGAAATGGTTTTCCCCATGTAAAACATTGTGTTATGGTTTGAATGTTATTATGTCTATTTCTATTTTCTATAACTATTTTGACTATTGGTATTTTGGATATGTTGATATAGTTTTGTCATTGATGTCAACACATGTCATTACTTGTCAACACTTATCAGCACTTGGAGATTTTGGTTATGTTCACTGGCAAGACAAAGACTTATGCAAAACACTGGTATTTGGTTCACCAACAGATTATGTTGTTCACCGACACTTGGAATGACTTGGAAACTACTTGGTTATGTCAAAGACATTATTCAATCACTTGGTTTTGGTGATTTGGTTAATTGTTTATTCAGGTTTGCATATTTACTGTTACCAGCAAATAGGTCCAGGATAAGCACTGATAGGCTTATCTATTCCAGATCAGCATGACATGTTATGGAGATGATTTATAATTATTATAAATGCATTGAGTCAACATCATGCATTGGATATTGATTTGTTTGTAATATCTTTTAGTGAGCCGACCTATTCAATTGGTCTTAGGTTATGGTATATATGTAAGATCTTATTTGTAAGATCGATATGCGACTGGGAAAAAGATTTTAATAGAGTATATGCGAAAATAAGAAGAGCTATACACATAGACATCATTTGAAGGTTGAAGGAGGGTTTTTGTGAAGGCAATCAGAACTACACCGGTACTGAATCCAATATCATTGGATTTAACCATCGAATTGTAGTCAGTGTGACTCTCATTTTGTGATTGAGCAGTGAGCTCTAGGCAACTAGCCTTTCTGCATGTGCAGAATCCATATTGTAAACACATACTATTTGCAGTAGTATCATTTGATTGTGGGTAAGGCTTCCCACCGTGGTTTTTCCCCTTACAAGGTCTCACGTACAAATATTGGTGTTATGTGTTGTGGATGTTATTGTTGATAACTCAATGATGAACAATTAGTACCAAACCAGTACTGAGAGGCGGGGGTGAATCAGTACAGGCAAAATACTATCCAAAACTAGTTTGTCAGCAAATACTCCAAGTGACTGGCAAGCAGTGACACTAGTTGAAATAGAGTGCAACCGGTAAGACCTAGAACAACTAAAACAATCATAAACCCGTTACTCACTAAGCTTTCCTCTTAGCTCAATACTATAGTACCATTACACCCTCATGCATGAACAAGTAAACTATCATCAGATCTTCACAATAGTTAGTTCAATATGTTTTATAGACAGGCATAAAACACAGAACCATCATATGCTCAATAGGTAATAACAAAGCATCACAAGATAAAAGCATCACACATGACACACATATTTTTCACATGGAAACCCAACTGGGAAAAACCACGATGGGGATGAATACCCACAAGCTGCTTTTTGAACTCTTTAGAAGTTCGCTCTGTTAGGAGCCTTGTCTGGTTAAAGACATTACAATAGGTTCTGCTAGGAACCGATCCTGTTAGGGATCACCCGGTTAAGGGATGGCTATAATACCCGGTTAAGGGTTAAACTCGATAAGGGTTACCTTGTTAGAGGATTTCAAGAACTCAATAGCTAAAGGATCTCCAGAGCTCTATAGCTTCCTAGAACTCAATAACTTCAAGTTACCCTATTAAGGGATTTGTATCAAGTCGGTTAAGGGTATCCTGTTAAGGGATTTCACAACTGTTGAAGTGGTTAAAGATCAACAGGAATTCCAATGATCTGATAACAACACTCAATGCTAATGTAGATCCATTTTGGCTCTTCCCCACGTTCTACACATTCACTTTGCAGGTATCTCTTCTCTCCTTTGGTCTGGCAAGAATTACGTATCACTTCCCTTGGATACACACATACAACTTTTGCCAAAAACCTTCAAAAGAAACACAACATCAACCTTATAGGAAATAGACAGGTTGGTAGCAAAAACCCTAAAGCCTAAACCTGTTAGGTTAAGCAATTCAAGTGGTTCAATCCTGACCATTGAATCATACTGTATTAAATGCAACAATCTTGAATCGATCTCAAAACATTCTCCATCGTCCTTTATCCACCGATTTCATGGAGGCTGATAACCCATCACGCGTTATCACCATTTGACAAACTTCGCACATTCCCAAGGTAGATAGGGATAGTCTTCTTCATGCAGGATCCTTCACGCACACAGGGCTTACGTGGCAACATGATCTGTTCTCCGTTATAATGCTAACTCATCACACAAAGATCATTGATTGAGTTACACAAGCTTGAGGTACTCCAATCGGAAATCTTGAAGTGGAAACCACCTACCAACCGGTAGTCATACAATGCTTCCATGTGTCGGTTCCCATAACTACATGTCGGTTCATCTTGACATGCCAGTTCATCTTGAACAAATATACTGCTTCACTTTGGCATATATACTAGTTCACACATATGCCGGTTCTCTCTTCTCACATGTCACATGTGCCAGTTCACATCATGTCACATATTGACATCAATGACAACATACAATATCATTATGTCTTCATACCGGTTCACATAATGCCAACAATTGTCTTTCTGTTTTATGCATTAATCTTTATCGATATTGCAATTAACTGTTAAAACTGTCTACCGACATAAAGTTTGGTTTACCGGTATTAAGCATTAAGTTTTGGTTAAGTTAGTTTTGGTTGAATTTATTGGACAACTGATTCACCCCCCCCCCCCCTCTTAGTTCTCTCCGGGACCTAACATTGACAATCTGTAAAAGTTTTTGCATTACACACCTCTCAAGGTTAGTGGAGGAAGTTGTTCCGCTACTTCATTTCCTTACAAGTATTTCAGAATAAATTGAATGAATAGGGTGAGGTTGTTCGAAATAAAGCTAGACTTGTTTGTATGGGTTATTTTCAGATGGAAGGAATTGATTATGAGGAGACTTTTTCTCTGGTAGCTAGAATTGAAGCTATTAGATTATTTCTTGCCTATGCTAGTCACAAAGATTTCAAGGTTTAACAAATGGATGTCAAATCAACCTTTCTTAATGGTCAGTTGGAAGAAGAAGTCTACATTGAGCAACTAGATGGATTTCAGCTGATAGATGAAAAGGACATGGTTTGTCGGTTGAAGAAATCATTGTATGGATTGAAGCAAGCCCCTAGAGCTTGGTATGCCAAATTGGATAAGTATTTGATGAAGCTTGGATTCAATAAATATATTGTTGATAGTAATTTTTATTTCAAGATTGATCAAAATAACATTTTGATTGTTGAAGTTTTTGTTGATGACATTATCTTTGGAGGAAATGATTACCTATGTAAGAAATTTGTTGAAGAGATGCAGAATGAGTTTGAGATGTCTATGATTGGTGAAATGAAATTATTTATGGGATTGCAAATTATTCAGGTGGATAAAGGTATTTTCATATCTTTGTCCAAGTATGTGAAGAAATTATTGAAGAAATATGGTTTTGAGGACTCTAAACTAGTTGGTACACCTATGGTGACCGAATGTAAGTTGACAAAGGATGATGATTCTTCAAAAGCTAATTAGACCAGATATAGATCTATGATTGGTGGATTGTTGTATTTGACTCAGACTAGACCTAATATAATGAATGTTGTGTGTCATATTGCTAGATTTCAAGCTGATACTAAGGAATCTCATGTTATTGCAGTAAAAAAGATATTCAAATATTTGAAAGGGACAATTGATTTTGGTTTGTGGTATCCTAAGAATGATGACTTTACCTTGAGTGCTTTTATAAATGTTGATTGGGCAAGTGATGTTGATGATCAAAAGAGTACTACTAGTGGTACAATCTTTTTAGGTAAGAAGTTGGTCTCTTGGGCAAGTAAGAAGGAAAATGCTATTTCTTTATCTATTGCAGAGGCTGAATACATTGTTGTTGCTAGCAATTGTACTCAAGTAACTTGGATGATGCACATGTTGAAGGATATAGGATTTATTTATGATGAGCCTATTGCTATATACTATGATAATACAAGTGCTATCAATATTTCAAAGAATCTCGTGTTTCATTCCAAAACAAAGCATATATCAATCAAGTTTCATTTCTTGAGATAGAAGGTGAATGAGAAAGAAGTTAGATTAGAATATGTATCTACAAAGGAATAGATTACAGACATCTTTACAAAGCCTTTGCCTAAAGATACTTTTGAGTATCTTAGAGAGAAGTTAGTGGTGATTTCCCCTCCTGATGAGAACTAAGATGCATGGATTTGCATCAGTCTGGTGAACATAAAAATACTTTGTGATCTGGATTGATGAGTGAGATTGCTACTTAGGGGGAGTAGTCAGTGATGGTGTTTAGTGGTTCCGACTACATATTTGTGAAGATAATTCAAAGGGGGAGAGAATCTTGATTCCTGAGCCTTTTTCATTGATGTCAAAGGGGTAGAGAAGAGCATGTGAAAAACCTTGAAGCATTTTAGGATTTGTGATTTGAGTTGTTTGCCAAAGGGGGAGATGATCCTTGTGATTTTGAGGGAGATTGTTTTTGAGTTTATTTCTTTCTTTGCATTGATTGTTTTTCACATTCATATGTTTCCATCAAAGCCAAAGGGGGAGATTATTAGAGATTATTGGACATTGCTGGAGTTTGGGTTGCAAGTTCCTAAGGTTTTGAGGGTGGATCTTCTTGGTAGTTCTTCTGCACCATTTTTCACTTCTCTTGGGTCTATTTGTGTTGTGGGTGTTTGTTAGAGATTGTTGGACATTGGTTGACATGTTGTCATTGATGTCAACATATGGGGAGAATTGTTGGATAGAGGAAAATGTTGAATATGATTCAGTTGGTTTAGCATGTGTGTTGTAGATGAGATGATGTGGATTAATGGGTTTTGAGATACTTATCTCTAGTTGATTCAGAATAAGTTTCAGAGGTTTGGATGAAGAATTGATCAAGTATACCTACCACATGCCACTTGGGTTTTCAATTATTCAGTGTTAACAGGTTTTTGTAAATTCATGTGTATTGCTCTGAAATTATGATATCTTTAGTTGTAGATGTGTAGGATGTATTTTGGATGTTGATGTGTGTCCTCAGTTCAATTGGTTCATAATTTGGAAATCCACAAGCGAATCTTTCAGGTTGACAATTAGTTATGTTGGTGGTCTTGAGCTCCGGTAGAGAGATGATGATGACTCTAGTAATCCGAGTTGTTATGATTGTTGTGGTGCAATTCACATTGCTTGTGAATGTTTTGAGATCATTTTCTATGCGTATTGGTGGTTTGCATTGATTATTGTGCGTGCTTTTGAAAATTTTCCTTGTCCAGTGATGTTCTTTGTGTTATGCGACATTCATGAGGTGGTAGCATGTTGCGGATAATCGATGCATAATTTTTGGAGGTTTTTTATATTTGCGGTGGTTGTTTAGGTCCAGACTATGTCTTAGCTGATATTGTTTTGGTCTGCATGCATTGTTATAGCGTGTGTAATTATATTTTTGTAATATGTAGCATATGTTAAGCCAACCTCTATTTTATGGGTTGATGACTTGTATAAATGAATGCAACAATCATTGAGAGGTATCATGCTATGTGTGAATATTATATAAATCATTCAGTAGAAGGTAATTTGTGTGAAGTTATGCAAAGCAGTGTGTTGCGGAGAAGATTTGATAGTGAGCTTAATCAGAACTATACTCAGGCATGTGGAGATTCTATTTCATTAGTTCATGATTCTCTAGATGTAATCCAAATGCTTTTGTAGTTCAATGAGACTTCTTGTAAGGCAGTGAGCCTTCCCTAAGGGTTGTAACCCTTTTGGGTTTCTTGTTTGAGCAGTGAGCATTCCCTAAGGGTTGTAGCCCTTCTGGGTTTCTTGTTTGAGCGGTGAGATCTAGGTAGTGTTCCTGAATGCATGTGCATTCCCCATTGTAATATTTCACTTTCTCTGAAAAGGGAATTATCTCATTATGGGTAGGTTCCCATCGTGGTTTTTCCCTTAACCGGGTTTTCCACATCAAACAAATTGTTGTTATGTGTTTTATTGATGTGGTGTTGTTTCATGATTTAAACTGTTAATTATTGGATCTGATTTGTGGTTTAAGTTGCAGTAAGTTTCTGTGCAAACTGATTCACCCCCCTCTCAATTGTCTACATTGTTTCTAATAGCGTTGGGGTCCCTCTCTCAAAGCCTCTTTCTACTACAGATGGATGAAGCTTTGATTGTGTTACTAGATTTGTTGTTGCCCTTCCTCCCATTGGAAATCTCATCCTCTTACTTGTGTCAAGACCTCCCTTGTTGTGGTTTGTAGCCATGATATGGTGGAAAATATGGATTTCTACCAACAATGTGGTTTGGTGTGTTGATTTACTGATCTTTGACCTTCTATCTCAGATCTTCATCGATGGGTGATGAATTATAAGAAGCCCTTAGTTTTTGGCAACATTGAGCTTTTCCCTTTTGCTAAAGATTTTTTGTTACTTCTTTTGTTTCTTCCGCTAACCGTGATTTGGTGTTGAGAAAGTAATGGACTTGTGGTGCTCAATCTCTCTCGGTCAAACCCTGGACAACCTCCTTTAACCCTCTTACTAAACCACTCAATGTGCATCCAATGTGGGTTCGTTTTCCCAATCTTCCCCTTCATTCTTGGGGAAATTCTTGTTTTGAGGTCATTGAAAACTCCATCAATTGCTTCTTGAAGGTTGGTGATACTGATAGACTTATAAAGCACTGAGAGGCGGGGGGTGTGAATCAGTGACAGCAAAAGCAATACCACTTTAAACACAGACCAGTAAAGATACTTAGCTAGTTTACTTAATATTATGCATGCAATCCAAAATGATATCAAAGAATCCACAACAAGTAAAACATCCACCATAACACAAGTTTTTATATGTGGAAAACCCAACTGGGAAAAACCACAGTGAGATGGGACTCACAAGTTAACTATTTGCAGTAATAGGTAACTGATCGGTTAAGGTCTACAAAAGTGCTCTGCTGAAGCGAATCCTGTTAAAGATCCCAAAGCTCTATTAGGAGCTATACCCTGTTAAAGGTAATACCCTATTAGGAGTAACCTCGGTAGAGGATTTCAAATCCAAACTAATGGATCACCTTGTTAAAGGATTTGTACAATGAATCTTGTTAGAGCTTACCCAGTAAGGGGATTTGACTGTTGTAGTGATTAGAAAACAATAGGTGGTGTGATCTAGAAGTAGCACAACTTGCTTGAATAGATCCTCTTCTGCTCACTCAAAACTACATCACCGACATACTCTACTACGCCTTCAATAAATCTCAACAACTTAACACTTCTATATCGCATCATGAAAATAGTTCATCATAATGTCATTATATAGACATTAGATTTCATGTTAGCTCAGGAATCATATCACAATTTCCTAGGTACAGTGTATCTGGACAATCTAACATAACTCATCACAGATTGCTGCCAAATATGTCGGTTAGGGATAACTCACCACGACCGGTGATAACTCATCACACAATCAATGAAACTGGTTGGAACACCGATACCGGTTAGGAGTTAATCCTCTTCCAACTTATAGACCGATTGTCTTACATTTTCTTCTTTGAAGATCTCCGTTGAATCTCCAAGTTGGTGTCAAGCCATTCCTATATATACCAGTTGTCTACATATACTAGTTAGATAGCCTCAAAACCATTTGAACTTAACTATACATATAATATCGGTCTTGCAATACAAAGACATAGGAGTAATACCGGTTTATCTTAACTAAAATGACTAAGACAATGTGAATATATGTGTGTGTATACATGTGCCATCAATGACAAAACATGAATTCATCCATTACAATCATCATCAAGACAACAAATACAAATGCCTTCATGGGTATTTTATACATTTGCATGCATTATGATTGATGTTGGCATATCCATACGCCTTCCTTGAGATGTGGTTCTCATGGTTGGGGATAGGCCATGAACTTAATAATTGGATTATGAGGGCCTCTCCTTTTAATATCGGTGTTGCTTCACTACTAGTCACTTGGCCATGAATTGTCCTATTGGTTCGTAAAGGTGTTGCCACTTGGTGGGAGGAAGTTAATGGTGATCACCTAACTGTTCTAGCTTTCGATTTTCCCTCTAATAACTCTTCACAGTCTAATGACAATTCCTCCCAAGATGATGTTTGGCCTCATCAGATCATGTGGATCCTTCTCTACCTCTTGTTTTTAGCATGTCCCCCTTTGGCCCCATGAACCCTTTTTTTTCCTATTGCTCTTGTTCTACTTCAGCCTTTGGTGATTAATGTGTTGCCTAGTTAGTATTCTTCTCCTTGTACCGATAATCTCACTAAGGGGATTTGCCCTCTCTATCATCATTGTGACGGTGTTCCAAATGATAGTATTTCCTAAACTATTGTTCATCAAGGAAGATGAGACTATTCTTCGCCCCCCCCCACCCCAAACTCTTCCCCAAGTTGTGGGTGAAATTTCTCCCCACCCTTGATGTGGGTTACTAGTTATTCTGCTAGAGTGTTGTAAGTGGTTTACTTGGCCCTTTTCTATCAATGGTTTGTTATTGACCAATTATAAGTGGCTTATTTGGTTCGTATTTATATAGGGTCTACACCTTTGTTTTTGTTTTTGTTTTTTTTATAATTAAAAAACAAATAACTACTTTATTATATGTACTACATAATATCTTTTCGTTTGCTAGCGTATATGCACTGTTTGAACTTTTAGTTAAGAAGTAATTTTAACAGGACTATTTTCTATCATATGAACCATACAAAGTATAGTAATTAGGAGTTCATGTATATTTAGGACATCTTTGTTTCCAAAAGCATATGGAAAGCTTGGGAGGTTGTTAAGCCATGACTAATTTTGAATGGGAATGAATTTTAGAAATGGGTTTTTTGTCATCTATTACTCTTTAGTTGTATCTAATGAACACTTGTCAAGATCAATCTTTAACCAAAGTCTTGTAGATTAATGCTCTCCAATTTTTCATAGAGAGATTTAGTCCATTTCAAATATCTTTTCTAGATCCACTAGAAATTAACTCAATATGAATCTAAGGTGAATTATAGGCTTTCCAATTGGGATTTTGAGTCTCATCAAACCATTGTTGAGTTCGTGTAAGAATGTTAAGGTAGTGAAACAATTTCCTACACTAATTTTGAGAGGATGGTAATGCAAGAATAATTCAAATCTTTACAACAATTACAAAATTAAATTGAAATAAATAAAAATATCATGCATATCACAACATAGTGATTTATGTGAACAAAACCCTTTTGAGAGTAGAAATCTACACTAAAAAAGCTACCCAATATATTATTTTAAAATAAATAAGAGTACAATATACTTGTAGAGAAATATTCTCATGAGTATCACCAAATAGAGATTTGGAGGTAACTTAACAACTATAAAACTCTTACACACAACCTCCATCTCACATGCGCCTAATATATAGAAGATATAATACATGAAACCATCAAACAATATTACAAAATCCCAAGCTAAAACTTGTTGGCATTGTGTTGTCATTGATGCCAATCGGTATATGATGTTACTGGTATCATTGACATTGATGTCAACTAAGTGAACAAAAGCTTGTAAGGATAACTAGCAAGACTCCCACCAGATGAAGAAGATATCATAGGCTAGGTGATTGGTTAACAGAGTATGTTGCCTCTGAGTGCAGGTTGACTTATAGAAAACCACCGAGACATATGTCAAGCTGGAGATACATCTGCATAATGACAATTATGTCATGTTTATGTAATATTGGATGCAGAAGGTAGGTGAGTGAATGAACAGACCAGATGATCAATTGAAAGATGAGAATGTTTCGAGAGTCTGAGATCAGTTAAGCCTCTAGAGAGTGTGATCAGAAATACACACCGGATAAGCAAGTGAAAACAAGGTTTTGTACCAAGATAGTGAAGGAAGGAGGAGTTGAGATGGTGTGTTTGTCATCTTGACAAACCAGTTGAGAGGAGAACCAATTTGATGAAGAAGGATGCTAGTGAGTCTGCAGGAATATACAAGGTGATGTTGGGATGCTGAAGGAAGGTTGATGCAAAATAGTTCGAGTGTGATGACTTGGTGTCACCAATGTGTCTCATCAGCAAGAAAGAAAGTATGTTTTCCACTGGTAGACACATTTACCAGATTCTGCATTGGTGATAGTTGACATGTTATGTCAACCGATGAAACATCAGAGAAGAGACAAGGAAGACAAGGCTCTCACCTAATAAAGAGGAGTGCAGCAAACTGAAGGATAAGGAGAGTTTTCGGAGTTGCTATGGTGCCGGTGTGTGAATATATTCAGAAAGGTGTTACATCGACAGAGCAGTGAAGTGCAGACATAAGGGACACACCGACAATATAGAAACGATGATGGCAGGAAGGATAATCGAAAACGTAATTTGTGTCGGTAGGGTTAGTGAACTGATATGGGTGTACCGGTTATGTGTGTGGTCGATGACCAAGCTGAACTGACAAAGTAGTGTGATGAGGTGGATACTGATTGTGTTACCACATGGAGCTGATGTGATAAATATGCAGAGGTCAGTGATGTCTGGTGTCAAAGAGGTAGTTGTGATTAGTCGAAATTAAAAGTTGATTGTGACAATCACAAAGGAGTTGCAGATTGTGTGGCTCGATGAAAGATGAATGACAGAGGAAGATCAGGGATCTGCTGGCTCCATGATCAATGTCTGATATCCGACCATAGATTGACCTCAAGAAAGAAACAACTACATCATAAATGTGTCGACTAATTTCGAGGCTAAAGAACAAAGTTAGATTTTCTATTTCTAGCAAATATGCATTGGATGATGAAAAATGCATACAGATGCGTTCCTCCAATGCAGATGATTGATCCAAGGAAGATTGGATCGGATCTAATGAAGATTTAATCAGTGGAAGAAACCCTAACTGCCTGAGATTTGAATTGGCTTTTGACTATAAAACCAGGTTATAAATAAGGAAGCCAAAAGCATTGAAGGTTGCTGCTGAACAAAAGAAGATAGGGCTACTGCATGTGAGACTAGATTAGTCAAGTTATCATCAAGGAGATAGAGGAGAGATTGAGTGTGAGGGAGAATGAGGTTGAAGTGTTCAACTGGTAGAAGTGCAAAATTGATAGTGTCCCTACTGACAGAGAATAAGAAATGGTAACTACAGAGAAGGCAGACATAGAACCGACTTAGTGTTGTACCAGTGGGGAGCAGCAAAGAAGCTGAAAGAAGTGAGAACTGACAAAGAGAGGTGAACTAGTAGGTAGTAGCAGTGTGAGGAAGACAACAAAGAGTGATAGAGGAGATCCAGCAAGATTGTGATTAAGTTGTTGAAGATTCAGTTAGAGTGAGCAAAGAATTGGTAAGGCAGAGGAGACACCTTACCGACAGGAAGGATTGTATTGAGAGGTTACAAGATTACTACCTTTGTATTTGAATATAATGTATTGTGTTCACTGAGTTTTAGCTCGGTGCAGGGGTCGTAGCTCCTTTGGGTTGGTGCACATAAACTAGTAGGGGTTGTATCTCCTTTGGGTTGTTGTTGGTGCCCTAAATCAGGGGTTGATTCTCCTTGGGTTGGTGCCTTAAACATTATAATTGAGTTTCGTTGTGAGGCTAGATTGGAGCAATAGACTCCAACAACATTGCTCACCGATATTTTTCCCATCTTGGGTTTTCCTCGTGCATACTGGTGTTATGTGATGTCCCTTTGTGTGTATGCATTTGTGTTTAGTCTCCTCACTAACGGGTAAGTCTGCATTGAGTTAGATTCCATAACCGGTATACACACATAAGTTAGTTAGAGAGAAACAATTGAGAACCATTGATTCATCCCCCCCCCCTCTCAGTGATGCATTGTGTCTTACAATTGGTATCAGAGCTTAGGTACCCTATTTATCAAGCCTTCTCTCGCTTGGGTAGATTCTATCTTAGGGACACAATGGTCTATTTAGTGTCAATTCCTACTCTAGTGTTTGGATCAAACTATTCTATTTGGAGTTGTAGAATGGAAGTCTACCTATCCTCCCTAGGTTATGATGTCTGGATGGTGGTTGTTAATGGTCTCCTTAGGAATATATGTGCTCCCACAGGCACTGAAGATGAAAGAAGATGCATGTGCAATGAAGAAGCATTGAAGGCTATATTTAGTGGGCTCATCGGTAATGTCTCCTCATAGGTAGATAAGTGTAAATTGGCAAAGAGTCTATGGGATAGACTAAGGAATCTCTATGGAAATGAACCCTGCACCATTAGTTCAGTTTGTGAGAGTGAGAAGAACAATGTAGAAAAAACATGTACAGATGAAAAAGGCACATCAGATTGTTGCAGTAGAAATGGTGATAAGGAGACTCATCTCTTCATGGCCCATGAGATAGACATTGAGAGTCACAGATCAAAAGGGGATAATGTAGACATATCCCACTAGTATGATGTGTTTGATAGCGACACTGAAGAAGAAGAAGAGGAAGGAGACAAGGTAGATAGATCTAGCCGGAAAGATCTATTGGGAAGTGATGATGATGATGAAGAAGATGCAAAGATTGATCTAGAAGGTGAGCTGCTAAGCACCCTTGATGAACTAAAAAGGGTTAGAAATGAACTTAAGGATTACAAGAAATCAGTTCATGAAGAATGCAACAAGTTGAGAACTTGCTTTGAAGATTCAAACAAAAAGGTCAGCTTACTGACCACTCAACTAGATGAGGCAAAAAGAATGGCAAATGATTTGAAGTCTATCTTCGATAACAAGGAGAGAAGATGTGAGGAGTTTCTGCTAGATATGAAGTCTAAGGACAAAGGATCTCAAGACCTTAAAAATGAAATGCAGAATCAAGAAAATGAATACAAGTTGTTTAAGAATGATGTAGTTGTTGAGAAAAACTGATTGATCAGATGCCTTGAAGAATCTAAGAAGTGTATCTCAGAGTTAAAGACTCAACAAAAAGACCCCAAGGAATACAGGTGCAAAGATCTAAATTAGGTTGAGCTAGAGACAAAGGATAAAGAGCATCAATAGATAATAGGTGAAATTGAGTCGCTTAGGAAAGAACTCGAGAAATGTCAAGATGAGCTCAAATTGAGAAAGAAGTATGATGGTGGCACTAAAACCTTGGATAAGATGTTAAGCCAACAGAAACATTCCAAGGAAAATGGAGGATTAAGATGTGGTACTAGTGAATGCTCTACAAGCAAGAAGACCTCCTACAAAGATATTCAATTTGTCTCCTCAAATGGAAATGGAAAGGGTCAGACCTTCACTGTCAGAAATGCTCCAAGAAAAAGGATTGATCTAAGTACAATTGATGAGGACATGAAGAAGAAGACGAGTGCTGCAAGGATGAACAATGTAGATCCTAAAGGAAAAGGGAATCCAGGAGAAGATAGCTTCACCGACAGCAAGAGTAAGAGAAGGCAACCTTAAAGACCTTCTACCGGTAGAAGACAAAGAAATACTGTAGACCATCAATCAAGTCAAGCATGGAAGAACTACACAAAGTGGTCATCCAAGGAATCATCCTCGGAGAAGCAGATATGGAGATGCTAAACTAGTAAGATCACCCCATTTTTGGCAAAATAAATTTGTAGCTAATAAGCCTCCCTTCTCCAGTTATTATTTTGCATGTAAAGATTATGGTCATAGGGTAGAAGAATGTAAAATGAGGTCTAGGAATAGACATAGTGTTCTTCCTAGGTATAATAAATTAGGTGGCTATATATTTCATGCATATAAGCATAATGTTTTATAGAGTAGAAGCATGCATGCTTCCTTTCCTAGTTATGCTAACAAGAATCCATGCACTGCTCCTAAAAATGTAAACATTGTGCGTTATAACTACAATGGATTAGGACATAGAAGTTATGAATGCAGGGAGAAGAATATGCATTCCTATGGAAACTAGTGGAATAGTCATGATCAACATAGAAGAAATCATAAAAGATATAAGCAAAAAAGACCTACATGGAACATGATGAGTGGTGTTCCTACTCAATTAAGAAATTCAAGGAAACCGGTAACTAGGCAAAATGGCATGATCAGAAAAGGAAGAGAAAACTGATATGTTAGAAGGTTCCCCAATCATGAGATTCACATGGATGTTGTATGCTACTATAGTACTATCTATAGAGAGAGGACCAATGAGGATAAGAAGGTCAACCTTGCTGCCAAGATTGCAGATGTGGAAAGGAAAGAAATCAAGCAAACATGGAGGAAGAAGCCAGAAGATAAGAGCATGGACCGACATTGTGCATTCAATGCACAAGTGATATCTCCTATGGCTTAAAGGAGATTTAGGACTCAGGGGGAGTTACATATTGACCAGATCATTCACCCCTTAGTTAAAAGTGGACAAGGAGATGAACAAGCTGCTACTGGTAAGAGGAAGAAAATGAGATAGTAGTGTGAGTGTAGTTACCACCTTGACTATGATAGTTCTGATACTAAATGTTAAGTACAAATGCCAAGTTGACAAGATGAGAGGGGGGAGTGTATCATACAAACTTAATCTTCCATAAAATCAACAGATTCAACCTCGGTAGCTTTAACAGATATAAGTAACCAAAACTGTAAAACATGCAAACTCATAAACAGAAAACATCACAACACATTTAACACCAAATTTAACATGGAAACCCAAATAAGGAAAAACCACAGTGGGATTTCGGACCCACTAAGAAATATACTCTTCTAGAGTATGCTTGGTTAAAAGCAAATCTTGTTAAAGATTACAAACACATTGCTAGATGTGACCCAGTTAAGGGATTTCCCTCAGATCTGTTAGGATCTTCACCTTGTTAGAAGTGACCTTGTTAAAGGGTTTCAAATGCTCAATCAGAATGTCATCTTGCTAGAGGGTTTTACAAATAAAACTGTTAAGTCCACTCAGTTAAGATATTTTCTGTCACTTTACAAAATAACAGTAATAAAATATATCTGCAACTTCACATCAAAAATGCTAAAGCAGATTCTTATTTGCTCAATACGATCTAGTCATAGGACTTATCTTGTCCCTCTGTTGGGCTCTATACTCTGTTAATCAAACAGGTCTTCAGGCTTCTATGCTCAGTAATCACTATGTAGCATCCCTGTGCTTACACTTGCCCACATGCATTGTTTATCAACAGTTCCTTATTTATAAACAATTTGCTAGCCGTTGAATCTCCTTGATCACATATCCCATGATCAATCATAGCCATCAGATCTTCAAACTTGACCAGATTCAATGTATCCTTCGATCTGAAAATGTTTTACCTCACCTTGGAACTTGCATACATTTCTTGGAACTTGTGCTAAGGTATTGCAGTTCAATCTGAGCTGTAGATCTTTTTGTCGATCTTCCATTGCCATAGATTCTTTAACAAACTTCATGCACGACATACCAATCATTTAATCAATTCCAACTCATCAGCTTCCTTCATTAAATAACACTTTTAATCATTTAATGCATTCTGTTATAGCTCGGTTGCAACTCGGTAAATACTAAACTTCACTCGGTAGACATTCCGCCTTCATTAACCAATAGCGATAACCTTAGGGTTTACCGACTAGGTTCCTTAGGGTTTACTGACTAGGTTCTTTGCTCGGTAACATAGTATAGTATTAACCTTACAATCAACAACATATGTAGGATATCAAAACAATCTAAACATCATGATCTCATCATTGTCTAACTCAGTAATAGTTTCCCATTGAATAACTTATTTCTCCCCTTATTCATCACAATCTTTCTTTGTCTTTTACCGACATCTTTATACTCATCAAATCATACTTCTTAAGATATGGCAACATCATACTGAATTAGAAAATCAATTTCTTGACATCAATGACAAAATAATAATATTAAGATAGTAAACATCCTTAATCAGTTATATCCATAATCATCAACAACCTTCTCAATATCCTTATTGAAATGCCAACAATCTCCCCCTTTGGCATTGATGGCAAAACCAATTGATTTGACCTAATTGATTCGGATTGTTGTGAGATTCTGAAATGCTCTCCCCCTATCATCAGACTTCTCCCCCATACAATAGTCTTCTCCCCCTTTGACAACAATGCCAAAAAGTAAAAGAGCTAAAACATGATTTCTTCCGTTGAGAAGTGAATTCCTTGTTGTTATGTGTCAACTCAGTCTCGGTCAAAGCATTATGTCTACAATTTCTGTTCCCTATATTTGTTTCCTATACACCTTTAGAAAATCTCCTAAAGTGTGTAAATAAGCATCAATCCACATATAATATTCGGTAGATTCATCAAATTGATTATTTAACCGAACTCGGTCAATGAGTAGAAGATAGGGGTAGGACCCCTAGCTTGCTTCTGAGATACTCAAAAGTGTCCCTTGGTAATGGCTTGGTGAAGATATCTACTATTTATTCCTTTGTGCTAACATACTCCAACACCACTTTCTTCTCTTGAACTTCTTCTCTAAGATAATGATATTTGATAGAGATGTGCTTTGTCTTAGAGTGCATAACCGGATTCTTTGAAATGTTAATGACACTAGTATTGTCACAGAATATAGTTACTAGCTCGGTAACTTTCTCATTTATACCTTCCAATAGTTGTTTGATCCATGCTATATTGGTACAATTCAATGCTGCAACAACATATTCAGCTTCTGATGTTGACTGTGAAACACATCCTTGTTTCTTGCTAAGCCAACTCACTAGTCTTTCTCCTAAAAAGAAAGCTCCTCCACTTGTGCTTTTTCTATCATCAATGTTGTTTGCCCAATCAACATCAATATACACTTTTAAATTAAAATCATTTCTCTTGTCATATACTAAGCCATAATCTTCAGTACCTTTCAAGTATATGAAAATTCTCTTGATTGCTGTCATGTGTGTTTCCTTGGGATCTGCAGAAAATCTTGCAACTATACCTATTGAATGTGCTATGTATGCCCTACTGTGAACAACATATTGTAGCTTTACAAACACGGATCAGTAAAGTGTCTCATCAACAGATGCAGATTCATCATTCTTTGATAGTTTACAGTTGGTAGTCATAGGAGTACTTACTAGTTTTGAATCCTCCATTCCAAATTTCTTCAAGATTTCCTTTATGTACTTGCATTGAGTAATGAACATCTCATCTTTCATTTGCAGTATTTGTAGACCTATAAAATACTTTATCTCATCGATAAATGGCATCTCAAATTCTTTGCTCATTTTATTTCCAAAGTTTTTGCATAGAGAATCATTCCCACAAAATATAATGTCATCAACAAATATGTCTGAGATCAGTATTCCATTGTCATCATTCTTCATGTACATATTGTTGTTTTCACTTGTCCTTATAAAACCAATCTTGATCAAATAAGAGTGCAATCTCTCATACCATGCTCTAGGTGCTTGTTTCAGACCATATAAAGCTTTGTTCAATTTACATACCTGATCTTTATTCTTATCTTCAACAAATCCTTCAGGTTGTTCAATATAAACTTCTTCTTCTAATATACCATTTAGAAATGCAGATTTGACATCCATTTCATATACCATGAAATTTTTGAAAGCAGCATATGCCAACAATGTTCTTACTCCTTCAAGTCTTGCCACAGGTGCAAAAGTCTCACCATAATCAATTCCCTCTTCTTGAGCATATCCTTTGCAAACTAGTCTTGCTTTATTTTGAATGACCTCACCTTTTTCATTCAGCTTGTTTCTAAAAATTCACTTTGTACCGATTACATTTTTTTCCTTCAGTCTTGGGACCAGTGTCCATGTGTCATTCTTTTTTATTTGATCAATCTCTTCTGTCATAGCATTTACCCAATCTTCACTGTTAAATGCCTCTTTCACTATTCTTGGTTCAAATTCAAATATCAGACATGTGTTATGTCTCAGTTTGTTCCTTGTCATCACTGGATCATCTTTATCTCCTATAATTTGACTTGATGCATGATTCCTTCTGACATACTTGGCTAATACAGGCTCGATAGGCTCTGTATGATCTTCTTCATCACTCGGTAACTGAATATCCTCTTTATTTTCTTCAATAACTCTCTTGGTAGGACTTGTCAGTTGAACATAGACAAATTCTTCATAATCTTCTGGTTCCTTAGAATTTTCTTCATCATTTATTTCTGCAAATTCATCAATTTTCACATTTGCACTTTCTACTATTTTGTTAGATGATTTGATCGGACATTTAAATGCTTTACTTCTAGAAGAATAACCAAGAAATGTTCCTTCTTCACTTTTCTGATCAAACTTTCCATTTCTATCATCTTTGTGTACATAGCATCTACTTCCAAAGATTTTGAAGTAACTTACATTAGGTTTCTTGTCATACCAGATTTCATATGGTGTCTTCAAAGTTCCTTTCTTCAGTTATACTCAGTTCAGGGTGTAAGCTGTTGTGCTTATTGCTTCTCTCCAAAATGTTTGTGGCATTTTCTTTTCAATCATTAGGGTTCTGGCACAATCCACAATAGATCTGTTTCTTCTCTCAGCTATCCCATTTTGTTGTGGAGTTCTTGGTGCAGAGACTTGTCTTTTTATACCATGATCTTTGCAGAATAAGTTGAACTCATCAGAGGTAAACTCTCCTCCTCTATCTGATCTAAGACATTTTAGTTGTCTTCCTGTTTCATTTTCAACTCTTTCCTTGTATCATTTAAACATTTTAAAAGCTTCTGATTTTTCTTTTAAAAACATAACTGACATCATCCTTGAATAATCATCCACAAATAATATGAAATATTTATCACCATAATAACTTTGAACTTTCATAGGACCACAAAGATCAGTGTGCACAAGATCTAAAATTCCCTTAGAAGTGTAGGACTTACTTGAAAAGCTTTATCTTGTCATCTTACCCATCTGGAATCCTCGGCACATAGCATTCTCAGGTTTTTCCAAACTCCGTAGACCTCTTACTCGGTGCTTCTTACTTATTTTGATCAGATTATCAAAATGTACATGACAAAATCTTTTATGCCATAACCAGGTATCATCTATCTTTGCATGAAGACACTTATTTCGAGTTGAGTCAAGGTGAAATGTGTTACCTTTTGTTTGAGTCCCGGTAGCAGCTAACTTTCCATGCTTGTCATGAACTTTGACAATTCCTTTGTGAAATTCTATTCGGTAACCTATGTTGTTTAGCTATGCTACACCCAACAAATTATATTTCAAACCTTCAACCCAATAAACATCATTACATTTAGCATTGTCAAGAAGTGTTATGGATCCTTTACCTTTTACTGGACATGGTGCATCATTACCAAATCTTACTTAACCTCCATCATAATCTTCTAATTTAACAAACTTGAGTTTATCACTTGTTATGTGATGTGAGCATCCACTATCTATGATCCAAGAATCATTAGTATTTATGTGAGATATTAAAGCTTTTTCTTCATACCTTTCTTCATCTGATCCATCTTTGATAGCCACATAAACTACTTCCTCTGTATTAGTTTCATCTGATTTATCATCATTTGATTCCTCATCAGCTATTAGGCATGACTTTCTATCTCTTCTTCTGAAGTCTCGGTATCCTCTATAATGATTATTTTTCTGTCTGTCATCTCGGTAATCTCTCTTTTTAGTAGAATCTTTGTCAGGACAGTTAGAAGCCATATGTCCTATCTTATCACAATTGAAACATTTCAAAGGTAGTTTTCCTTTATACTTACCTTTGCCTTTCGGTAACCTTCTAGCTAATAGTGCTTCAAACTCTTCTTGCTTTTTGATTTCCTCATATAGTTTGTGTACTTCTTCCATGTTCTTACAAAATCTTTCACTTTCTCCACTGTGATTCCCTTTAGAGTACTTATACTTTCTATCATTGTAATCATCAGATTCATCAAGATGAAAAGAACTGAATGCAGATTCAACTGGCATATTGGGTACAGACCTTAATTCATTGATTGCAGAGACTCGGATTGCATAAGCAGGTAGAAGGGTTGTTAATAACTTACTTGTGACATCCTTTTCTTCCATGGTTCCTCCTGCTCCTTTGATTTGATTGACAATCTCCCTTAGTCTTGTACTATACTGGGTTATGTTCTCACCTTACTTCATCCTCATAGATTCACGTTGTCCTCTTAGACTATCCACTTTTGCTCTTTGAACATGTTCATCACCGCCATACACAGATATGAGCTTGTCCCACACTGCCTTGGCATCATTGTAGCCTTCTAGATCATTAAACTCTGAGTCGGTCAATGTAGATGTTATTTCAATCATTGCTTGAATATGTTCTTGCTTTGCCTTTATCTCTTCCATTGTCAATGGATAGGTGCTTGATGTAATGAAATCATTCTCTAGATAATATACAACATATTCTCCAACTTTTGATAGGTGCAGCTTCATCCTTTTCTACCATGTAGAGAAGCTTGACTTGTTCAGCTTTGGTGCATCCCTCTTATAAATCTTTGGATCTTTTCCTCAAGTACCTTTAAACTTTTTCTTCCGGAGTCCAAAGCTCCGATACCAATTGATAGTTCTGATACTAAATGTTAAGTACAGATTCCAAGCTGACAAGATGGGAGGGGGGGTGAATCACACAAACTTAATCTTCCATAAAATCAACAGATTCAACCTCGGTAGCTTTAACAGATATAAGTAACCAAAACTGTAAAACATACAAACTCATAAACAGAAAACATCACAACACATTTAACACTAGATTTAATGTGGAAACCCAAATAGGGAAAAACCACTGTGGGATTTCGGACCCACTAAGAAATATACTCTTCTAGAGTATGCTCAGTTAAAAGCAAATCCTGTTAAAGATTACAAACACATTGCTAGATGTGACCCGGTTAAGGGATTTCCCTCAGATCTGTTAGGATCTTCACCTTGTTAGAAGTGACCTTGTTAAAGGGTTTCAAACACTCAATCAGAATGTCACCTTGCTAGAGGGTTTTACAAATAAGACTGTTAAGTCCACTTGGTTAAGAGATTTTTTGTCACTTTACAAAATAACAGTAATAAAATATATCTGCAACTTCACATCAAAAATGCTAAAGCAGATTCTTATTTGCTCAATACAATCTAGTCATACGACTTATCTTGTCCCTCTGCTAGGCTCTATACTATGTTAATCAAACAAGTCTTCAAGCTTCTGTGCTCGGTAATCACTATGTAGCATCCCTGTGCTTACACTTGCCTGCATGCATTGTTTATCAATAGTTCCTTATTCATAAACAATTTGCTAACCACTTAATCTCCTTGATCACATATCCCATGATCAATCATAGCCATTAGATCTTCAAACTTGACCAGATTCAATGTATCCTTCGATCTGAAAACATTTTACTTCGCCTTGGAACTTGTATACATTTCTTGGAACTTGTGCTAAGGTATTGTGGTTCAATCTGAGCTGTAGATCTTTCTGTCAATCTTCCATTGCCATAGATTCTTTAACAAACTTCATGCATGGCATACCAATCATTTAATCAATTCCAACTCATCAGCTTCCTTCATTAAATAACACTTTTAATCATTTAATGCATTCTGTTATAGCTTGGTTGCAACTCGGTAAATACTAAACTTCACTTGGTAGACATTCCGCCTTCATTAACCAATAGCGATAACCTTAGGGTTTACCGACTAGGTTCCTTAGGGTTTACTGACTAGGTTCTTTGCTCGGTAACATAGTATAGTATTAACCTTACAATCAACAACATATGTAGGATATCAAAACAATCTAAACATCATGATCTCATCATTGTCTAACTTGGTAATAGTTTCCCATTGAATAACTTATTTCTCCCCTTATTCATTACAATCTTTCTGTGTCTTTTACTGACATGTTTATATTCATCAAATCATACTTCTTAAGATATGGCAACATCATACTGAATTAGAAAATCAATTTCTTGACATCAATGACAAAATAAAAATATTAAGACAGTAAACATCCTTAATTAGTTATATCCATAATCATCAACAACCTTCTCAATATCCTTATTGAAATGCCAACAGACTACACATGGAAGATGGTTTACTGCTATAGGTGAAATGAATGGTAGCAGGGGTCATTGGAATTGGGAGATAAAAGTAAAGAGGAAAGTGTTCCAGGATAGAGATAAGAGACTGGTATGTGCAACATGTTACCGACATGGGTGTTGATCACTATTGAAGGGTATGTAAGTCAATGAGTTGAGGGATTATTGCAGTAACTCCGATAGCCTGGATGGATGTGGTTATGTCTCAGGTGTTATTAGAAAGGACCTGAATGACATGTATTGGTCCAGTAGCTGATATTATGAGCATACATATTTATTTGTCAACCGGTTGGATATGTGACCTGCAGTTGGCATTGTGGTCATAATGGTGGATGTCATAGGTATAGATGTGAGTTCTGATTTAGAACTTGGCAGAATAAGATGAAGGTTAGAGGTTTGTGTTTCAGGGGATGTTCAGGGTCATATCTTTTGACTAATATTAGATATACTAAACACAAAAGCAGATCAAGTAGATGCTTGATAGTACTAGAAAAGAAATTGCTCATCTGACTATAGATCATCAGTTGAAAGTAAGAGAAGTCTGGCAAACCAGTAAGACCACATGCACAAGAGAAGAAATTCATTCCTCAATTGGTTCAGAGCAAAAGAAGGAGAGAGAGAGACCAGTGTATGTTGTTAAGGGTTGTTTGGTACCTGAGCTTTCCATCTCAAGTGTAGATGATTGAGATGATGTTGTGCATAATCTTTAAAGGGGGAGATGCACCCAGTAAAAAGGGGGACAAACATTTCTGTCAGGGCCTAGTAGATACAAGGAGGTATGTTATCCTAACAGTGCCCTTTGCCATTGCTGTCAAAGGGGGAGAAAGTTACTATAGTATACTAGATACTAAATGTGTTGACATTAATTCCAAAGGGGGAGAAAGTTACTGTAGTATACCAGATACTACATGTGTTGACATCAATGCCAAAGGGGGAGATTGTTGGCATTGTGTTGTCATTGATGTCATCTGGTATAGGATGTTACTGGTATCATTGACATTGATCTCAACTAGGTGAACAAAAGGTTGTTGACATTAGAGTGTGATGTCAACCAGAATTGAAGATGGACTAGTATGGGAGAAGAGTTGATGTGTTGTCATTAGTGACAACCAGGTGACCATCTTCATGTAGAAGGAAGAACTGGTGTGTACCGGTATGCTAGAGGTGTAGTAAAGTGACCACTCAGTAAAAGGGTTGTTGATATGGTGTTTCATACAACCGAAATGAAGAGACTACATGATGGGTATTGATTGTGTTGAAGAGGACAATGCTATTTGGATCACATCAACACCAGAGGTGTAGTTTGTGCAGGCCACCAGATTAGTAGTGTAAGGATAACTAGTAGGACTCCCACTAGATGAAGAAGCTATCATAGGCTAGGTGATAGGTTAACAGAGTATGTTTCCTCTGAGTGCAGGTTGACTTATGGAAAACCACCGGGACATATGTCAAACTAGAGATACATCTGCATAATGACAATTATGTCATGTTTGTGTAATATTGGATGCAGAAGGCAGGTGAGTGAATGAACAAACCGGATGATCAAGTGAAAGATGAGAATGCTTCGAGAGTCTGAGATTAGTTAAGCCTCTAGAGAGTGTGATAAAAAATACACACCAGATAAGCAAGTGAAAACAAGGTGTTGTAGAGAGACAGTGAAGGAAGAATGAGGAGTTGAGATGGTGTGTTTGTCATCTTGACAAACCAGTTGAGAGGAGAAACAGTTTGATGAAGAAGGATGCTAGTGAGTCTGTAGGAATATACAAGGTGATGTCAGGATGCTGAAGGAAGGTTGATGCTGAACAATTGGAGTGTGATGACTTGGTGTCATCAATGTGTCTCACCAACAAGAAGGACAGTATGTTCTCCACCAACAAACACATCTACCGGATTCTGCATTGGTGATAGTTGACATGTTATGTCAGCCAATGAAACATCAGAGAAGAGACAAAGAAGATAAGGCTCTCACTTGATAAAGAGGAGTGCAACAAACTCAAGGATAAGGAGATTTGTTGGAGTTTTTATGGTGCCGGTATGTGAATATATTCACAAAGGTGTTACACTGGCAGAGCAGTGAAGTGCAGACATAAAGGATACACTAGTAGTATAGAAAAGGTGATGGCAGGAAGGATAACCGACAAGGTGATTTGTGTTGGTAGGGATAGTGAACTGATATGGGTATACCGGTTATGTGTGTGGTCGGTGACCAAGATGAACTGATAGAGTATTGTGATGAGGTGGACACCAACTGTGATGCCACGTGGAGCTGAGGTGACAAATATGTAGAGGTAGGTGATGTCTGGTGTCAAAGAGGTAGTTGTGATTGGTCAATATTAAATGTTGATTATGACAATCATGGAGGAGTTGCAGAGTGTGCAGCTTGATGAAAGATTAATGAAAGAGGAAGATCAGGGATCTGCTAGCTCCATGATCAATGTCTGATATCGGACCACAAATTGACCTCGAGAAAGAAACAACTGCATCATAAATGTGTTGACTGATTTCGAGGCTAAAGAATAGGGTTAGATTTTCTATTTCTAGTAAATGTGCATTGGATGATGAAAAAAGCATACAGATGCATTCCTACAATGCAGGTGATTGATCCAAGGCATATTGGATCAGATCTGATCAATATTTGATCAGTGGAAGAAACCCTAACCACTTGATATTTGAATTAGATTTTGGCGGGAAAACTAGGTTATAAATAAGGAAGACAAAATCATTTAAGGTTGCTATTGAATAGAAGAAGATAGGGTTGCTGCATGTGAGAGTAGATTATGTAAAGTTCTGATGCCAATAGCTAACAAGATGAGAGGGGGGGAGGGTGAATCATACAAACTTAATCTTCCATAAAATCAACAAATTCAACCTCGGTAACATATACTTCAGCAATATAACCAAAAACTGCTAAACATGCAAACTCATAAACACATAATCATCATAACACATATAACACTAGATTTAACGTGGAAACCCAAATAGGGAAAAAACACTGTGGGATTTTAGACCCACTAAGAAATATACTCTTCTAGAGTATGCTCGGTTAAAAGAAAATCCTGTTAAAGATTACAAACACATTGCTAGATGTGACCCGGTTAAGGGATTTCCCTCAAATTTGTTAGGATCTTCACTTTGTTAGAAGTGACCTTGTCAAAGGATTTCAAACACTCATTTAGAATGTTACCTTGCTAGAGGGTTTACAAATAAGACTGTTAAGTCCACTTGGTTAAGAGATTTTCTGTCACTTACAAAATAAACAACAGTAATGAATATATCTGCAACTTCACATCTGAAATGCTAAAGCAGATTCTTATTTGCTCAAAACAATCTTGTCATAGGACTTATCTTGTCCCTCTGCTGGGTTCCCTACTCTGTTATTCAAACAGGTCTTCAAGCTTCTGAGCCTGGTAATCACTATGTAGCATCCCTGTGCTTACACTTGCCCGCATGTATTGTTCAAAAACAATTTCTTATTTATAAACAATTTGCTAACCGCTGAATCTCCTTGATCACATTTCCCATGATCAATCTTAGCCATCAGATCTTCAATCTTGACTAGGTTCAATACATCTTTTGATCTGAAAATGTTTTATCTCACCTTGGGACTTGCATTCCTTTCTTGGAACTTGCACAAGGTTATTGCAATTCTATATGTGCTGTAGATCTTCCTGCTGATCTTCTATTGCCATAGATCCTTAACAAACTTCATGCATGACATACCAATCATTTATACAACTCCAGCTCATCATTGTCCTTCATTAAATAATGCTTTTATCCATCCAATGTGATCTGTCATAACTCAGTTGCAACTCAGTAAATACTAAACTTTACTCGGTAGACATTCCTCCTTCATTAACCGATATCGATAACCTTAGGGTTTACCGACTAGGTTCTTTTCTCAGTGACATAGTATAGTATTAACCTTACAATCAACAACATATATAGGATATCAAAACAATCTAAACATCATGATCTCATCATTGTCTAACTCGATAATAGTTGCCCATTGAATAACTTATTTCTCCCCTTTCTTATCACATTCTTTCGGTGTCTTTTACCGACATCTTAATTCTCTTCAAATCAATCTCCTCAAGATATGGCAACATCATACTGAATCAGAAAATCAATTTCTTGACATCAATGACAAAATAATGTTATAAAGATAGTTATCATCCTTTTTTAGTTATATCAATAATCTTCAACAACCTTCTCAATATCCTTAATGAATATCAACAATCTCCTTCTATTAAAATTCCAACAATCTCCCCCTTTGGCATTGATGACTAAACCAACTTTTAAATGGTAATACCAACAAGATATTCAAATTGATTCAGATTCAGATTGTTGTTAGACTTCTCATGTTATCCTTGAGTTGTTAAAATCTCATGAAGTCTTCTCCCTTTTGTATTCTTCTCCCCCTGTCATTAGTCTTTTGTTGTCTTCTTCATTTAGGATTTTACCATTTAGTCTTCTCCCCCTTTGACAACAATGCCTAAAAGTAAAAGAACTAAATCATGATTTCTTCCTTTGTGAAGTGATTTGCCTTGCTGTGTATCATCTTAGTTTCGGTCAGAGCAACTTGTCTCTATTCACTATTTCCTGCACACCTTTAGAAAACCTTCTAAAGTGCGTAAATCAACATCAATCCACACATAATATTATGTAGATTCATCGAATTGATGCTTTCACCGAACTTTGTCAGTGAGTAGAAGATAGGGGTAGGACCCCTAACTTGCTTCTGAGATACTCAAAAGTGTCCCTTGGCAGTGACTTTGTGAAGATGTCTACTAATTGCTCCTTTGAACTGATATATTCCAGCACAACTTTCTTCTCTTGAACTTCTTCTCTGAGATAATGATACTTTATAGAGATATGTTTTGTCTTAGAGTGCATTACCAGATTCTTTGAAATGTTAATGGCACTAGTATTATCATAGAATATAGTTACTGGCTCGGTAACTTTCTCATTTATACCTTCCAACAGTTGTTTGATCCATGCTATATTGATACAATTTAATGTTGCAGCAACATACTCACCTTTTTCTATTGACTGTGAGATACATCCTTGTTTCTTGCTAAGCCAACTCACTAGTCTTTCTCCTAAAAAGAAAGCTCCACCACTTATGCTTTTCCTATCATCTATGTTGCATGCCCAATCAGCATCAGTATAAACTTTTAAATCAAAATCATTTCTCTTTTCATATACTAAGCCATAATCTTCAGTGCCTCTCAGGTATCTGAAAATTCTCTTGATTGTTGTCATATGGGTTTCCTTGGGATCTACATAAAATCTTGCAACAATACCTACTACATGTGCTATATTCGGTCTACTATGCACAACATATTGCAACTTCCCAATCATAGATCGGTAAAGTGTCTCATCAACAGATGTAGATTCATCATTCTTTGATAATTTATAGTTAGTAGTCATAGGAGTATTTACTGGTTTAGAATCCTCCATTCCAAATTTCTTCAAGATTTCCTTTATGTACTTGGATTGAGTAATGAAAATCTCATCTTTCATTTGCAGTATCTATAAACCTATAAAATATTTTATCTCATCGATTAATGACATCTCAAATTCTTTGTGCATTTCATTTCCAAAATTCTTGCATGAGTCATTACCACAAAAAATAATATCATCAGAAAATATGGCTGATATCAGTATTCCATTGTCCTCATCACTCTTCATGTACATATTGTTGTTTTCACTTGTCTTTATAAAACCAATCTTGATTAAATAAGAGTGCAGTCTTTCATACAATGCTCTAGGTGCTTGTTTCAGACCATATAAAGCTTTGTTCAATTTGCATACCTGATCTTTACTTTTGTCTTTAGCAAATCCTTCAGGCTGTTCACTATAAACTTCTTCTTCTAGTATACCATTCAAAAATGCAGATTTAAAATCCATTTGATATACCTTGAAATTTTTGAAAGCAGTGTATGCCAACAATGTTCTTACTCCCTCAAGTCTAGCCATAGGTGCAAAAGTCTCACCATAATCTATTCCTTCTTCTTGAGCATAACCTTTGCAAACTAGTCTTGCTTTGTTTCAAATGACCTCACCTTTTTCATTTAGCTTGTTTCTAAAAATCCACTTTGTACTGATTACATTTTTGTGCTTCAGTCTTGGGATCAGTGTCCATGAGTCATTCTTCTTGATTTGATCAATCTCTTTCGTCATAGCATTTACCCAATATTCACTATTAAATGCCTCTTTTACTATTCTCGGTTTAAATTCAGATATCAGACATGTGTTTTGTCTCAGTGTGTTCCTTGTCATCACTGGATCATCCTTATCTCCTATAATCTGACTTGATGCATGATGTCTTCTAACATATTTGGCTAATATAGGCTCGGTAGGTTCTGTATGATCTTCTCCATCACTCGGTAACTAGACATTATCTTCATTTTCTTCAACAGCTTTCTCGGTAGGACTTCTCGGTTGAACATAAATAAATTCTTCATAATCTTCTGGTTCTTTGGAATTTTCTTCATCATTTCTTTCTGTAAATTCATCAATTTTCACATTTGCACTTTCTACTATTTTGTTAGATGATTTGATTAGACAATTAAATGTTTTACATCTAGAAGAATAACCAAGAAATGTTCCTTCCTCACTTTTCTGATCAAACTTTCCATTTCTGTCATCTTTGTGAACATAGCATCTACTTCCAAAGATTTTAAAATAACTTACATTAGGTTTCTTGTCGTATCAGATCTCATATGGTGTCTTCATAGTTCCTTTCTTTAGTTGAACTCAATTCAGGGTGTAAACTGCAGTGCTGATTGCTTCTCTCCAAAATGTTTGAGGTACCCTTTTTTCTATCATCGGGGTTCTGGCACAATCTACAATTGATCGGTTTCTTCTCTCGGCTATCCCATTTTGCTGAGGTGTTCTCGGTGCAGATACTTGTCTTTTTATACCATGATCATTGCAGAATAAGTTAAATTCATTAGAAGTGAACTCTCCTCCCCTATCAGATCTAAGACATTTCAGCTGTCTTCCTATTTCATTTTCAACTCTTGCCTTGTACCATTTGAACATTTGAAAAGCTTCTGATTTTTCTTTTAAAAACATAACTAACATCATCCTTGAGTAAATAATCCACAAATAATATGAAATATTTATCACCATAATAACTTTGAACTTTCATGGGAACACAAAGATCAGTGTGTTCTAGATCTAAAATTCCTTTAGAAGTGTAGGACTTACTTGTAAAGCTTGATCTTGTCATATTACCCATCTGGCATCCTCGACACATAGCATTCTTAGGTTTTTTCAGACTCTGTAGACCTCTTACTCAGTCCTTCTTACTTATTTTGATCAGATTATCAAAATTTACATGACAAAACCTTTTATGCCATAACCAGGTATCATCCATCTTTGCATAAAGACACTTGTTCCGAGTTGAGTCAAGATGAAATGTATTACCTTTTGTTTGTGTCCCGGTAGCAGCTAACTTTCCATGCTTGTCATGAACTTTGACAATTCCTTTCTGAAATTCTATTCGGTATACTGTATTGTTTAGTTGTGCTACACTCAACAAATTGTATTTCAATCCTTCAATCTAGTATACATCATCACATTTAGCATTGTCAAGAAGTGTTATAGATCCTTTACCTTTCATTGGACATGGTGCATAATTACTAAATCTTACATAGCCTCCATCATAGTCTTCTAATTTAACAAACTTGTGTTTATCACCTGTCATGTGATGTGAGCATCCACTATCTATTATCCAAGAATCATTATTATTTATGTGAGATACTAGGGCTTTTTTTTCATACCTTTCTTCATCTGATCCATCTTTAATAGCCACATAAACAACTTCCTTAGTATTAGTTTCATTAGATTTATCATCGTTGGATTCCTCATCAACTATTAGGCTTGTCTTTCTGTCTCTCCTTCTGAAGTCTCGGTGTCCTCTGTATTGGTTGTCTTTCTGCCTATTATCTCGGTATTCTCTCTTTTCACTAGATTCTTTGTCAGGGCAGTTAGAAGCCATATGTCCTATTTTATCACAATTGAAACATTTTAAAGGTAGCTTTCCTTTATACTTACCTTTTCCTCTCGGTAACCTTCTGGCTAATAATTCTTCAAACTCTTCTTGCTTCTTGATTTCCTCATACAGTTTGTGTACTTCTTCCATGTTCTTGCAAAATCTTTCACTTACTCCACTATGATTCCCTTCAGAGTACTTACTTATTCTATCATTGTCATCATCAGATTCACCAATATGAAAAGAACTGAATGCAGATTCTACTCTATTTACCGAAGACCCACTGTTATCAAAATTACTTAACTCAAATGCATGTAGCTTACCAATAGTAGCATCCAAAGAAATTGGCATGTTAGGTACAGGCCTCAATTCATTGATTGCAAAGACTCGAACGACATAAGCAAGTAGAAGGGTTCTCAACAACTTACTTGTTATATCCTTTTCTTCAATAGTTCCTCCTGCTTCTTTAATTTGATTGACAACCTCCTTTAACCTTGTACTGTATTGGGTTATGTTCTCACCTTCATTCATTCTCATGGATTCAAGTTGTCCTCTTAGATTATCTACTTTTTCTCTTTGGACATGTTCATCACTGCCATACACAGATATGAGCTTGGTCCACATTTCTTTTGCATCATTGCAGCCTTCTAGATCATTAAACTCTGAGTTGGTCAATGCTAATGTCATTTCAATCATAGCTTGAACATGTTCTTGCTTTGCCTTTATCTCTTCCAAGGTCATCAGGTTGGTGCTTGGTGGTATGTAATCATTCTCCAAATAATATGTTGCATATTCTCCAATTCCTGATAAATGCAGCTTCATCCTTTTCTACCATGTGGAGAAACTTGACTTGTTTAGCTTTGGTGCATCCCTTTTATACATCTTCGGATGTTTGCCTCAAGTACCTTTAAACTTTTCTTCTGGAGTCCGAAGCTCTGATACGAATTGTAAATTTCTAATGCCAATAGCTAACAAGATGAGAGGGGGGGGTGAATCAAACAAACTTAATCTTCCATAAAATCAACAGATTCAACCTTGGTAACATATACTTCAACAATATAACCAAAAACTGCTAAACATGCAAACTCATAAACACATAATCATCATAACACATATAACACCAGATTTAACATGGAAACCCAAATAGGGAAAAACCACTGTGGGATTTTGGACCCACTAAGAAATATACTCTTCTAGAGTATGCTCGGTTAAAAGCAAATCCTGTTAAAGATTACAAACACATTGCCAAATGTGACCCGGTTAAGGGATTTCCCTCAGATCTGTTAGGATCTTCACTTTGTTAGAAGTGACCTTGTCAAAGGATTTCAAACACTCATTTATAATGTTACCTTGCTAGAGGGTTTACAAATAAGACTGTTAAGTCCACTCGGTTAAGAGATTTTCTATCACTTACAAAATAAACAACAGTAATGAATATATCTACAACTTCACATCTGAAATGCTAAAGCAGATTCTTATTTGCTCAAAACAATCTTGTCATAGGACTTATCTTTTCCTTCTGCTGAGCTCCCTACTCTGTTAATCAAACAGGTCTTCAAGCTTCTATGCTCGGTAATCACTATGTAGCATCCTTATGCTTACACTTACCCACATGCATTGTTCATCAACAATTTCTTATTTATAAACAATTTGCTAACCGCTGAATCTCCTTGATCACATTTCCCATGATCAATCTTAGCCATTAGATCTTCAATCTTGACTAGGTTCAATGCATCTTTCGATCTGAAAACATTTTACCTCGCCTTGGGACTAGCATTCCTTTCTTGGAACTTGCACAAGGTTATTGCGGTTCAATCTGCGTTGTAGATCTTCCTGCCGGTCTTCTATGCCATAGATCCTTAACAAACTTCATGCACGACATACCAATCATTTATACAACTCCAGCTCATCATTGTCCTTCATTAAATAATGCTTTTATCCATCCAATGTGATCTGTCATAACTCAGTTGCAACTTGGTAAATACTAAACTTTACTCAGTAGACATTCCTCCTTCATTAACCAATATCGATAAACTTAGGGTTTACTGACTAGGTTCCTTAGGGTTTACCGACTGGGTTCTTTTCTCGGTGACATAGTATAGTATTAACCTTACAATCAACAACATATGTAGGATATCAAAACAATCTAAACATCATGATCTCATCATTGTCTAACTCGATAATAGTTGCCCATTGAATAACTTATTTCTCCCCTTTCTTATCACATTCTTTCGGTGTCTTTTATAGACATCTTAATTCTCTTCAAATCAATTTCCTCAAGATATGGCAACATCATACTGAATCAGAAAATCAATTTCTTGACATCAATAACAAAATAATGTTATAAAGATAGTTATCATCCTTTTTCAGTTATATCAATAATCTTCAACAACCTTCTCAATATCCTTAATGAATATCGACAATCTCCTTCTATTGAAATGCCAATAGATTAGTCAAGTGCTCATCAAGGAGATAGAGGAGATATTTAGTGTGAGGGAGAACAAGGTTGAAGTGTTCAACTGATAGAAGTGCAAAACTAGTAGTGTCCCTACCGGCAGAGAAGAAGAAAAGGTATCTGCAGAGAAGGGAGACATAGAATTGACTAAGTGTTGTGTTGGTGGAGAGCAGCAGAGCAGCTGAAAGAAGTGAGAACTTGCAAAGAGATATGTGAACCGGTAAGTAGCACCAGTGTGAGGAAGAGAGAAAAGAGTGATAGAGGAGATCCAACAAGATTGTAACTGATTTGTTGAAGATTCAGTCAGAGTGAGCAGAGAACTGGTAAGGCAGAGGAGACACCTTACCAGCAGGAAGGATTGTATTGAGAGGTTACAAGATTCACTTGTAACTAGATTACTACCTTTGTATTTGAATGTAATGTATTGTGTTCACTGAGTTGTAGCTCACTGCAGGGGTTGTAGCTCCTTTGGGTTGGTGCCCATAAACTAGTAGGGGTTGTAGCTCCTTTGGGTTGTAGCCCATAAATTAGTTAGGGGTTGTAGATCCTTGGGTTGGTGCCCTAAATAAGGGGTTGGTGCCCTAAATATTGTAACCGAGTTTCATTGTTAGTCTGGATTGGAGCAGTAGACTCCAACAACATTGCTCACCAAGGGTTTTCCTGTCTTGGGTTTTCCTTGTACATACTAGTGTTATGTGATGTCCCTTTGTGTGTATGCATTTGTGTTTAATCTCCTCACTAACTGGTAAGTTTGCATTGAGTTAGATTCTATAACTGGTATACACACATAAGTTATTTAGAGAGAAAAAATTGAGAACCACTGACTCATCGCCCCTCTCAGTGGTGCATTGTGTCTTACAAAACCATCCAAAAAGTGGTACTCAACTTATCTCCAAATGATAGATGTCCAAATGAGATGAAAAACCTCTAATTTAAAAACTTTTCAAGAGGTAAATCAAGGTCCAAGATGCATTTTGTTGATGGATAGCTAGGATTGGTTGAGTATTATTGTTTGGTTTGGAGTTGCAATCATGTTAGAAGTGCCCCATAAGGTGTAAGAGCTAGATGGTTCAATGAAGGGTTCACAATTAATGATAGATCTCAAGTAATGAGGATTTGACAAGTGTTAAAATGGAATTAATTGAAGGTGGCTACGAAGTTCCGTGATGGGGATCTAGCATAGGAAATGATGGTGAGATAAGATTTTGTGGAATTATTTAAAAATGTATCTTGGGAGGAAATTTTTGATCTCAAAAGTGAAGATTTTTTTCTAGAAGAGGAAAAATTTGTCTTGTTACACATGCCCAAAGAGGCAAGGGATTTTTCATTTTTGATCTATTTGAAAAGAGAATCTTGTCACAAGTGCAAAAGATTGGGGATTTATTGTCCTAAATCAATTAATTAGTTGATTTAGTTAAAGGATTTTTGGGATAATGTTACTTAATTAAATAAATATAAATTTATTTAATTCATGGCTAGAACAAGGTGAAATGAAGTGTGTTTAGGTATTAGCTAATTTAGGTGTCTACACTCATGATATGTATTCCCTAAAAAAAATTATCTCCTCCAATATTCTTTCCTCTCTAGCTTAGGGTAATCCACTCGAAGGAGGAAGCATGGGAAGATGGGAAAATAATCAAAGAGGCAAATGGTAGAGATTTATGCTATTTTAATGAAAGCTTTGAAGCTACAATCTAACTATAAAATAGCCTAAAGGTTGTACAAAGCATGGATACTACAAAAAAATCTTATAATTTAGATTAGAGACTTCTCAATTGATATTCTAACATTCTCAAATATCTATAAAAGGAGAGGAAATAAAATCACAATTATTATAGGAAGATTTTAATAAATAACGAAAGAGCCTTCAGAATCCAAATGGGTATTCATAGATAGCTTGAAATCTCAATTTGTTTCACAATTAGAGGGAACATAAGAGATTATTGAAGTAGGTGAAGTTAGAACTAAATGAGCCTTGAGTTAGGTTCAAAAATGGTGGAAAAATAGTTGGAACTAAAGTTTCATGTGTCAATAAAGACACTAGGGTTACTCCTTATACCATGGTTCCATATTTTTCTAGAGTATGTCACATAAGTGACCATGAAAATGTTCAAGTTCCCTAGATAATGCTCAACTAACCCTGAAATTTTAAGGATAAACTTACAATTTTAGATGAGCTAAAGGATATGAAAGTGAGGATGAAGGCTTAAGATGATGTTAAAAGAGAAAGGAAGGGTCCTAAGCACTAAGTAGACACTTTCACCAAGGTAAACAATATTGAGTAGTATTATTCACACCATTTGGAATATGGGATAAAAATTGGATTTTTATCAAACTACGATGCATGCTTGTGTAATTTTAAGCACTCACATTTTTTCCCCCTAGTAAAATAATTTATAAGGTATGTACATGTAAATGGGAGGGACCAAAATGGGGTCAAAAGTGGCCCCATTATTTTCTTCTAGAATCAATAAAAAAATGACCTTGGTCAAGAAATTGAACATACTCGAGAAATTTAAGTATGTGAAAAGAACAAGATTAAAAGTACTTGGAATCTAGTTCCTAAACCACTACTTTGAAAAATGATGGAGACATAGTGGTTCAAATAAGGGGAGAACACAAAGTGATCGCATTTGTGTCAAAACAAATACAACATAGCATCTAGTGTGTTCCCCCTAAAATATTCCTTTTAAAAGTATTTGAGAAATTGCTTTGGTGAAAAATTAGCTAACATCACATGGTTAATGCCTATTTTTTAATTTTTTTAATGAACATATATGTTGTTACTAGTGTTCAAAGTGGACATGTCTTGAAAAATAAAAATTGACAATGATACCCCTTATTTTAAAAAGAAAAAAGAAGAAAAAGATCAAAACACTTTTATAACGTGAATAGAAGAGTCTAGAATATAAAAATGTAATTTGTTTCACATTAGGATGAATGTATAAAGATGATACTAAAATTATTATACATAGGTTTTGATGAAAAATAAATACACTACGAAAATAAATTGAAGATCAAAACCTAAACATATATGAAATGTAGAAAAAATTACATGATTAGAAAGGTAAGGGAAAGATTGACACAATTGCAATCTTTTTTAGATCAACATAAAAAAATACAAAAAATAAAAAAATAGAGAGCATGCTTGAAATTTAGTTCTTTTTCGTATTTAGTAGACAACATGTCTTAGGTATTAACATGCAATTCCAACACTTTGGGTTGGAAATATATAATTCAAGTTATAACACAAGCACACTATTTTCTATGTAAGAAATAAAAAATGATCAAATGGCTTGTTTATCCTATGATTTTGAACCCACACTTCATTTTTCCGTATAAGCTACATATTGTATGATAAAATCTTTATTTTCATATTTTTGAGGAATTACAATCATTGTTTGACTAATCTATCACATTTTTTCTTCTATTTATCCAAAATATTGAAATTGTGCCTTTTTAAACTAATTTTGATAGTATCAATCATTATTTTCTTGTTTCAAATAATTTGAATCATATTTTTTTATGTATTATGTTTGAATTTGATAACTTTTCAATCATTATTGTCATTATTTTGACCTATTATGTCAAAATGATATAAAATTTAACATCATGCCAAGGAAATTGACCAAAAACTCAAACATTGGAGGAGCATGAAGCTAAAAACAAATGAGACCATTTTGTGGAATTAAGGAATTGAATGTTAAAGTTGAAGGTGGGGATCATAGGATAGTTTATTATATTTGGATATCTCATGATGATAATATATAACCTTTCTATATACTTCAACTTGCATTCCCTTATCCAACCATAAATTCTACTTTAAGAGCTAGAAGACATATAGATGTTTAAGAGCTAGAAGACATATAGATGTTGATTGTCCTATGAATACATGGCTTGATAAATAATGTAAAAATATTCATCTTACACTCAAGAAACTCCTTAGACAAATGATCCTATTTCTACTAAGTTTATTCATAAAATGTATCACACTAAAATATAATAGAAATGGTGATATTTCCTTTTCACCAATCACCTTAGCATGTTGTCCATGTTATAGAATGACACTTAAATCTTTTGGTTCTCTCCCCTATTATAGAAATATTTTTCAAGTTATATGCCCCTTTATGTGGTTCCAACATGCATTTATCTTCTATGCAATTCCTAGAGAAAATCTGATCACAATAAATTTCCTCTTATTTTATCACCTTCTTGTAGCATTTTTATTACCATAAACTGAAACAATATTCAAGATAATATTGTGTACTTGTATAGTTTTATTTATTTTATGGATTTCCATGCACATGATAAAAATATGAAATCTAAGTTATTGTAAGAAATGCATTAAATATGGACAATCAAGTAAACATAATTTATATTCTTATAATTATCAAAAGTTTAAATAATTTTTCAAAGAGTAGTGATGAGAAGGAAAATGTGAATCAAATGGGTAATGCTTTCTTTTTTCCTTGTTTAAAACAAAATGCTCCTAGGAAGTTCACTAAGCTTCAAGAATCCATGAATGATGTTCTTCAAATTTTATTGAATATGTTTACACTTCCTCCTCTTCATCCACTAGATACTTCCAAATCACTTCCTAAGTCATATAATGATCAAAATATTTCGTATTATCATAGATTTGAAGGGAATTTTTTTTTTTTGATCAATAAAAGGCCCAAGCCGCATTTTATTTCATTTGTAAAATTTTTACAAACTCCATTCAGTGTGGGCACCAGTAGGAAAGAATGGAGCTAAGAAAACCTCCGGTCTAGCCCAGATCCCCTAGGGGATCAGATATCAGAACAACTGAAAAAAAAAATTTACAATTCCTCAACTGAGGGAGATGACTGTCTTAATAAGACATTTTAAGTTTCTTTTTGTGCATAAAATCTCGCACCAATCTCTGGATGTACCCGTCTTCACACAAAAAAAGGAGAAGCCACTGATACTCCGAGCTTTGACTTTAGGACCTGAATCCTGCATCTGCAAAAACCTTATTGCAACATGCTTTGTCAAACTGTTAGTAGCATAGTAAGCATAATAATATGTAAAAATCCTTCAATGAATAATAGCATCTTTTCTATTTTATGTAAGAGGATTGTAGCCTGGATAACCGTTAGCTTGAGACCATTTTCACCTTTTAGGATTCAATTTAAGAGATTATCCAGGCTACAATTCTGCCTACACTAATGAGAAGTGTCAATTTCTTAATCACTCTTAACACAGCTTACATCTGAAACTCCATAGCAAAAATAAATTAATATGCCATTGTATGCACATATAAATGTCAATATACGAGATTATCATGGAGTCTGCCAGGATCATAATTCAAAACAAAAGTTCACAGTGAAATATATGTCTGGGTGTAGGAGAAAAATGACCAAAAGAGTAAAGGATCTGTACAGAGGCAATAGGACCTACAACAGATCTGAAACAAAGATAGGGCTGATCTCAACTGCCCTCCACAAAACCACAAAAAGAAAACCATTCCATTAATTCGCAGAAGATAGTAAAGCCCCGAGTGAACCCCACCCGATATAGAAAAGTCCAATATCACAGCAAATACCCCTATAACTGCACCAGGAACCAGTGTAATCTGGCCCCAAAGTAAGAGACAGGGCTAATATCAATCACAAAGAAGCAATGAATCAATAATATCAAAAATAACAAAGCCAGAACCTTAAAAAATACTCATAGCCTGGCATACACCAATAGACATAAGAAGATATCATATCTGCCAAAATGAAGACTACACCCGAGCTGCCCGGAGCATACTCAACACAGATACCCTGCAGAGGAGTGTAAACCAGCATGAGCCAGAACATGAATACCCGGCACCAACCAAACTTCTAACAATACTCCTGAAGCATCCCTTTACCCACAAACAGGGACATGAGAGGGGAGGATGATACATGCATATGTGACAGTTTTAATAAGGATATTGCTGAGTTATATTTTGAGCATATATATACAAACTCATATATATATAGTGTCTGTATGTATATATGTATATTTGTGTGTGTGTAATAATCTGATTATCTATTTACACCCACCCACATACACATATATAAATATATATGAATGTGTTTATTTGTTAGAATGTATATATATTCATATATTATGCAACATCGCAGATAACTAAAACCAAGACATGACCAGTACCACAACTTTACCACTAAACATGCAATAGCAACCATTTCTAACTGTCCCCGATTTACACAGGGCTAACAGTCGGTGCAAAGAATCAAGAATGTCATACAATAAATAGCAAGAGAACCATAGCTTGAAAACACATGGCACGGCAACCTCAGTAAATGTCATAAAAGTCATCAAATCTGCCAATGCAGACAATAACCACGCAGCCAGGGCGATATAAACATAGTTAACATGCATTGGATGGGAGACCAGCTTGAGCCAGAAAAAGAATAACTGATAACAACCAAACACCTTGCAATACTCTCGAGCCACCCCTTTACAGGTAAGGAGAAGATGATTCAAGCTTATATGAGTTAGTTTTTGTACCAATATACACAAACTCATATATATATAATCTCTGATTTATATATATGTATATATGTGTGAGTGTAAGTGAATGAGCATCTATTTACACCCACATACATACACATATATATATATATGAGTATGTATATATATGTTTATGAATAAGGTTGTGTATATATACATGTATCTATAGATATGGATATATATATGTGTGTGTATTTGTATTAATATGAGTCTACAAATATATACATATATGTATATGTGATCATATATATATATTTCTGTATATATAACAATACATATTTGTCTGAAGCTTAGATTTCAGAAGTGTTGTAACAAGGATATCCTGACCACAATTCCTAGGTAATATACAAGAGGTCCAAGGAGAGGACTTGGAGAGGAGTGAAGTGAGATATTGGCATGGTCAGCATCTAAGTATTAATCTGAGGGAGTATCTTTTCTAAAGACTGACGAATTACCATCTGCCCCTAGATTAGCTAGCTTGTCAGCTATAGAGTTACCTTCCCGATAGATATGCTTGACCGAAGTTTCCTCAAAGTATTTGATCAGGTCCAGAATACTTTTTAATTTCATTTTCAATCTCCAGTTGGTAACTGCCCTAGTCCTGACTGCATTTATAGTTAATGACGAATCACCTTCAATTTCTAGATATTTAATCTTGAGTGATTTAGCTAAAATCAGACCCTCCCGCAAAGCTAAAAACTCAGCCATGTTATTGGAAGCCACACCTATGGGCTTATTTATGCTAGCTATAAGGTCACCGTTGTCTTGATGGATAGCACACCCAATGCCTGCTACCCCCGGGTTCCCACGGGACGCACCATCAAAGTTAAGCTTAGCCCAGCCCATTCTGGGAGGTGCCCATTTTGTTAGCTTCCTATCCATCTCAGCCTGATTCCCACCTTTCCCAATAAACGGGGGAATTATCAAACCCAACCATTTAGATCGAAGGACCTCATCCCATCTGGATAAGTTAATGGACTTTTCCTGTGTATATCTAAGATTATTATTGATTTTTTCCACTATTGTTGCTTCGATTTTATTTAGAAGGGATTCTACCCTCAATTTAGATTCTTTGAAGATCCGCCTGTTTCTCTCCTTCCATATTTCCCAAATGAGGATTGCCGGGGAAATAAACCACACTGAGTAATATATATCCTTTGTGTGAGGAGGTTGCCAACTAGTCAGCCAATCTGAAATGTCCCTAGGTCTCGGTGTCAGCCATCCAAGGCTTGAGCAGAGCCAATCCCAACATCTCTGACTGAAATTGCAATTGAGAAGCAGGTGGTCCACATTTTCTTCCTCAGATTCGTAGAGAGGACATCTCGAAGGACCCTGGAAACCTAATTTTGAGAACCAGTCTGAGGTAAGAATCCTTTTTTGGAAAGCTGCCCATGAGAAGAACCCAGCTTTAGGGAGACCGATGTTATTCCAGCATAGGCTAATCGGTATATTAGGATAGGTTGCAGCTCGATTTAGTTTTAAAAGTGAGTATCCTTCTTTGGTTTTATAAATGCCAGATGAGCTACCCACCCATATTATCCTGTCTTTCCCAGAATGTAATGATAATTGCCTATGCCTCAAATTATTCCAGAGGATCTCCTTATCAGAATTTGACAAATTCATCTCATCAAGGGGTTTCCACTCCCAACCCATAGCGGGATCATTGGGGCTAAGCTTGATATAATCCTTAACAAACCTACCCCTGATAGCTTTGCAATGTTCTATACCTACTAGGCTAATACCAGTTTTGTCTAAAGCTGGGTAGCCCCCCCAGGAGTCTTCCCAGAACAGAGCCTCAGAACCATCCGCGATATCCCAAGAAAGATAATCCCTGATCACCTTTCTACATTCCATCATAAAATTCCAAACTTTGGATCCTTTGGGTACTATTTCCGTCCTCAAAATGCTATCAGGGTTGGAATTAGTAAGATATTTAGCTTTGAGGATCCTTACCCATTTAAGATTTGGATCCGAGTACATTTTCCAGACTAATTTTGCCCCCAGTGCCAAGTTTTGAGTCCCCAAATCTTTGATGCCAACTCCCCCTAAATTGATAGGATGGCTAATTTTGTCCCAAGAAATTAATGCGAATTTCTTTTTGTCTGAATCCATATTCCAAAAGAACTTCCTCATCTTTTTAATCATATCGAGCCGAGCTCCTTTAGGTAGCTGCTGGCAGGACATTTGATATATCGGAATAGCTGCCAAAATGGCTTTAAGTAAAGTAATCCTCCCAGCCGAAGAGAGGCATCTATTCTTCCAAGAATTCAACCTGAGATCCATCTTGTCGAGGATACCCTTCCATAATGAGATTAAATTGTTTCCCTTGTCCAACGGTATCCCTAAATATTTACAGGGCAGTTTCCCTCGATCAAACCCAAAAATATTACATATATCTGTTTCTAAGTTCTGCGAAGTATGGAAGAAAAAGATTTCCGATTTATTCTTGTTTACTTCCTGACCCGAGGCTAAAGCATAAATGTCAAGAATCCTTTTGAAAGCCATGGCTTCCGACCTATTCGCACATCCCATCAGCAATGTGTCATCCGCAAACTGCTGGTGAGTGATAGCCTCCAATCCATTAGTGATTTTAATGCCTTTAATAATCTGGTTCATGCGAGCACATGAAATGATTCTCCCAAGGCCCTCTGCCATTATGATGAATAAGAAAGGGGATAAAGGATCCCCTTGTCTAATCCCTCTGGATATCTGGAAGAAGCCAGCAGGAGAACCATTAATAAGTAATGATATCCTGGGAGATGAGATGCATTCAAATATTAAATTGATCCATTGTTTAGAAAACCCAAAGGATTCTAAACATTTACACAGAAATCTCCAATCAACTCTGTCATATGCCTTTTTGATGTCTAATTTGATCATCATAGCCGCTGAACGATTTATTTGTAACGAGTGCATGACTTCTTGCGCCACAATAATGCCATCGGATATGGATCTGCCTGGAACAAATCCTGTCTGTTCCTCTGAAATTATGCAAGGGAGAATACCCTTCAATCTATTCGCTAAAATTTTTGTAAAAATCTTGTAGATTGTGTTGCATAAGGAAATAGGTCGGAAATCATCAAAGTTTCTTGATTCCTCTTTCTTAGGAATCAAAGTTATGAAAGTATTGTTGATCTCCCTTAAAATACTTCCAGAATTTCTTACGGCTTCCAAAGCATCCACCACCTCCTTACCTATGATGTGCCAGCATTTTTGGAAAAAGAAAGCTGGAAAACCATCGGGGCCGGGAGCTTTATCCGGGTTAAGTTGCCCCAAAGCTAATTTTACTTCAGATTCTGAAAATTTGTTGCAAAGTGCTTTGTTTTGATTTTCAGTTACGATCTTGGGAATATTCCTAAGCAAAGCTAAATTTGCGTCTTTAGGGGAAGATTCCGAACTGAACAAAGTTTTGAAGTGGTTCACCGCTTCTGTAGCGATGTCCATTTGATCTTCTAGAAGGATGCCATTATTGCTCATGATCTTGTGAATACTATTGGTGATCCTCCTGTTTTTTGTACTGTTGTGGAAGAACTTAGTATTCCTATCCCCATTTTGAAGCCAATTCTCTCTAGATTTCTGTTTCCAAAAAATTTCTTCTTTTGTAAGCGTATCCTCATATTTCCCGAAGAGCTCCTTTTCCTTGAGGAAGCTCTCCTGATCCATCCCAAGTCTAAACACCTTTTCATTAAGGTCTGCAATTTCTTTTTCTAATGAAATTTTAGTTTCAAAAATATTACCGAAGACTTCGTTATTCCATTTCAATAACTTGCTTTTAAGATGTTTTAGTTTATTTACAAGGCAAAACATTTTTGAACCCTGAAAATTAACCTCCGACCACCACCTGGCCACGAGATCGTAGAAATCCGGATTTTGCATCCACATTTTTTCAAACTTGAAGGGGCAGCACCTCGGTGTAGCCTCTCCCTCAATATTGAGGATGATAGGATAGTGATCTGATCCTGACGAAGGGAGTAACGAAGCTGAGAGGTTAATTGCTAGATCGCTCATATTCCCTTTAAAAAGGAATCTATCTAACCTCTCAGCGATTTGAGTAAAGCCTGATCTTCTATTGTACCAGGTATACATACCATTATTAGTTTCTATATCAATCAGATTGTTCAGAGCTACCCACTCTCTAAAGTCTTTTAAGGATTGAGGTTCCCTACGTGAACCACCCTTTTTCTCTGATAAGTTTAGGATAGCATTGAAGTCCCCTCCTAGAATAACAGGGGAAGAGGGATCTATTTCCATCATAAACGATATTTCCGACCAAACTTTTCATTTTCCAGTATCTGGAATCGGGCCATAGATGTTTATAAGGGTAAATGTGAGCTTACTGTGTTTGCTTGTAACCTTTCCCAATAGCCAGTTTCTGTTTCCTGCTAATGGACAGAATACTATGCTACGCGGATTCCAAATGATACCTAATCCACCAGAAGCACCCCTGGCTTCCACAAATTCCTCGCTTAGAAGACCTAATTTCCTTTTAAAAGCCTCGGCTTCTACCTGGGTTAATTTAGTTTCTTGAAGGAGAACAATGTCATGTTTCCATTTTATGATGTTGCGTCTAATTAGACGCTGTTTGTTAGGGGCATTCATGCCCCTAAAATTCCACGAGGAGATTTTCATTGGACCGTGGGAAGGCCCTTCCCCTTCCCAGCATCAAAGAAGGTAGTTAATTTGCCTTGATCTTTTGCATTTCCATCCTGCAACCTTAATTCGCTTAAAGATTTTCTGCCTCTACATCTAGCTTCTCTTGCGTAGTCAGGGGTGTTTTTCCCGACATATATGTTTGATATTCCTAAGGGTAGATGGGGAATTTTCACTCCTTCTCCATCATCCTCTCCTGGATGGGACTGAGCTGCTATGTTGTCATTGACAGGGAGAGGGGTGGTATCTCCTTCCCTATTTTCATTATTATCTCCTGCATCCAAAGAGGCCAGAAGTTCCTGAATTAGAAACCTCTTCTCAGCTTCTTCTTCCGGGGAGAGATTTTCGACTTCATTATTATTAAATACCTCTATAACAGCAGCCATTCTAGAAGACATTTCTTCTTGATCTGCCTCATTTTCTTGCCCCATGTTTACAACTGATTTTGTTTCAGAAGGAGATATCAGTGAATCCACCGAATCGGAGATTCTTTTTGAAATCTCCACTAAGGCTTCTTCTTTTATGGAATTTGCCTCATCTATTATCTTATCAAGGTCATTAATATTTCTAAGATTGTTTTGATTATTTTCATCTGTATTAGTCACAGGAGGGCAGTTAGCATATTAGATTTGAAGGGAATTTTACACAATATTGCTTCACTGATAAATATGTGGTACAAGATCTTATTGATATTACTATTATTATAATTGATGGGGTAAAATAATAACATAAACCCACCAATTTTACCCCCTCATAGTAAGTTATTTATTTATAAAGATTCATTTGCAAGTCATTCGCATACTATTGATATACATGACATAGAAAATAATGATAATAGGAAAAAAAATATAATCTTCTATGTGAAACATTGATTCTAAAGATACTTATTTCTCTTCTTATATTATGTCATTGGTTATAATTCTCTATAGAGAAAATCCCACAAAATGATGAGTATGGTCCATTATATTTATTAGGTAATTTTAGAAGTTTGTCATCTTATTTTCTCATTGATCTTACATGTCAATACAATATTGTATGAAAGAAGAATTGTTTGATTCTTACATTAGTGATCAATAATATACTCATTTTAGGGTTTCATGGAAGATGATTGATGGTATGCTACTTAATATATTAGATACATAATTACTATACATTTGATAATTTGACCTAAGGAATTACTTATATTATGTCATGTGATATGATATTATAATCAAATTGGTGTATTAATAGGGAAGCCATGAATTGCCAAATGTGTAGTTGATCCTTCTATTAAATACATCAATGTGTAAAAAAAATTCATGAAAGAAAACCCATCTACTTTAAATGGGTCATTTAAGAGAATATTTGATGCTAGTCATTTCAAAACTCCATACACTTCAGAAAAAAATCAAATGATGTACATGTCTTATGAGAGAAATGATGAAAATCGTGATTTGTACAAGATACATTTTAAGGAGTTACAAATTATTGAAAATATATTAGATAAATAATTTTCAAATCTAAAAGATCCTAAATTTATGAACAAAAGGTTGCTAATCATAGAGGTCTATGTATGAATGTATGTATGTATGTGTGTATGTATGTATGTATGTATGTATGTATGTATGCATGTATGTGTATATAGATATGTATGTATGTATGTATGTATCTTATTTATTTATTTATGTATGTATATATGTGTCTGTGTATGTGTATGTGTATGCATATGTGTATGTGTATGTGTATGTGTATGTGTATGTGTATGTGTATGTGTATGTGTATGTGTATGTGTATGTGTATGTGTATGTGTATGTGTATGCGTATGTGTATGTGTATGCGTATGCGTATGTGTATGTGTATGTATGTATGTATGTATGTATGTATGTATGTATGTATGCATGTATGTATGTATGTAGATACATATATACATACATATATATACATACATACATACATACATACATATATGCATTCATACACACACACTGTGTATGTGTATGTGTATGTGTATGTATGTATGTATGTATGTATGTATGTATGTATGCATGTATGTGTGTATGTAGATACATATATACATACATATATATACATACATACATACATACATACATATATGCATACATACACACACACATTCCCTCTTTTATAATATTGGGGGAATCATGCTTCTCTATGTTCTACATTGTGCCTACTATTGTTGTATCTTGTGGAATTGTCCAATCACTTTGATATTAAACATATTTGTGGGTTATTAAAACTTATCATGGGTTTAATCTTTCTATCTTGGCTTTTTGCCTTATACGTTTACTTTACTCCTTACCATAAGGTCCTTGTCCATTGTTTCAATTGTATACTCTTATTCCTATTCCTATACCACTAGGAGCTATACACTTTATAAATATTTGTGTTCTCATGCTTTTGGGTATCATATGAGATTGAATGCCTAGCTTAGTACTCAATATATTTATATGGGCATTACTAGTCCATTAAAGACCACACCACCATTTTTATTTGTCCATGTTGAGGAAACATTCCTATTGATTAATTTTATCTTTATCCCATGTTGTGCTTACATATTACATTGTATGCACTTCTTGATATACATGCTTATATTGTTGTATTATTTGATGCTTATAATTATATATTCACATGCTTATATGGTTATATATTTACATGATTACATTACATTTAATTATTTTTCTATTCAAATAATTCCATAGGTCTCCTTATATTATTTATTTTATTTAAATGTGTATATTACATTTATTATGTCATTGGTCTTCTACAATATATTTTCTCTTTGTGCAACATGATTTTCATATTATGTCATAATTGTGATAGTGGCCCTATACTACCTTCATGATGGTTCTGATTTACATTATAGTTGTTCCAACCTTCTTGAAGTGGTTTTCCCCATCTTTGAAAATGTGTTCCTTACCCTTGGTATAAAATTTTAACTTTCTGATATGTTTTATCTTTGTGGCAATCATCTTTTTGTTGGTGTTTCTTATGGTTGTGTGTTTATTAAGAGTGTTGGAAATGTGTTCCTTGCCTTGGTATGACCTTTGAACTTTGTGATGTGTTTTATCTTTGTGGCAGTCATCTTTTTGTAGGTGGATGGGTGTATGATTATTAAGAGTGTTACCTAGTTCTTATGTTGTGAATGGAGGTACTTTAAAGTTAATGTACATATTTATGGTGGTTTGATGCAATATTGTGGTGGCATGTTGGTGATTTTCATTGTGCTTTAGATTTCTATTTTCATATGGTTTTATATTTTATCTTAGTATGATTGAACTAATCTCCATGCCTTATTCATAATCTAATCTCTATATTTTATATTCATCATCCTAATTATACATTAATTTCTGATTTATAGTTAGTTGCTAAGATAATTTTCTTGTTGCATATGTGCTTAAGGTTATTATTACTTCCATGTTTTAAACAATTTGACTGATTGGCTTTATGTTTTGAATAATTTTAATTATTACTTTGATATCTTTTATTTGTATTTGACAATTGGTAATTATTGTTCTTATTATTTTAACCCATTGTATTTGACTGATACAGAATTCAACACATTCCAAGGAAACAACCAAAGAATGAAACATTAAAGGAAAATGAAGTTAAGAATAAAATAAAAAAAATAGTGAATGAGATATTTTCATGAAAATAAGAAATTGAACTTCATAAATAAAGATGTATTATCTTTAGCAATTTATTTAGATCATGAAGCATCTATTCAAGGAATAGAAGAGAAAAAATTAGAAAAATAATATCAATTTTTTGTATAAAAAAATTGAATTCCAAAGTTGAAGGTATGTCCTCTTTGCCTTCACAATATGATATTGAATAATTTCTTCAACTATCAATGGAATTAATAAAAAAATAATCCATGATGATGCTACACTAATTGATTAACTTATTTAAAAAATGCTAAATATACCAAAATTTAAAGATGAATGAAATTTGTGAAATAAAGCAAATTCAAGCATTAAAGAATTTTTTTTATTTATAAAAATGATAAAACCAACATGATTCATTAATTACAAAGTTTTACCTGTATAAGCATTTGAGCAACATTTGAACAAATGGGAGATCATTCAAAAGAGACAAACCCAAACTATAGGTATGTCTATCCAAAGTTTTCTAAAATTGCTCTCACATGAGTTATCCAAGTTAGAATGTCATCTTTGGCAAAGAAGGCACACACCAAAGGTGAGTCAAAAAATATTGTACCCATCCAAAGCCATAAAAAACTCCAAGGAAGAAAAAAAAATGGAGGGTTGAAGATAAGTACTTGCAAGAAATTTGACCAGCTCTACACAACAAAGAACATCAAAAGGTTAGAAACAAATTTTGATGCAATTTACCATTAAAAAACCTCTTATAATTTTGTGTAAAAAATATAAAATTTTTAATTTAAATTGATGAGAACATTTTAAATCTAATGGTTGATAAGAGTCTTGAATATATTTTTGGAAAATATTATCAGTATCCAAAATATATTTTAAAAACTTAATTGAAAAGGGAAAATGTTAATTTCTTGATGAAACTATGAGAAATATTAAGTTTAGACCCATCATGAAGAATCTTATCCTAAGAACATTGAATTCTAAGACTTAAAAATCTATTCAATGTACATGAAAGAGCGGGTTTAATCTCATGCACCAAAGATAGTAATGTTAGATGGCATGCAACTACATCAACTATAGTAAGGAATTGAAAGAATAAATATCACCTAATAAGAAAATTAATTCAAGCAATAAAAATAAGCATAAAAATACTAATGAAAGTCATTGGGAGGCATGAAAGAGTTGATGACTCAAATAGTAATGAACTGTGGATATTATTTAGTAGAATCTATTGAAAGAGAGTCGAATTTGAAGCCTTAAAATCTATAATTGAAGAATTTTTAAAAATAACTCAAGAGAATTGGTTGTCAAAATAGTGAGCCACGTTCAAAGAATTTTTTGGATATGACTTAAACACATTTTTTCCAAATTAGTATATATGTATCATCAAATAAAAATTAGTCAAAAGTATTTTGAAATAGTTATGTATTTTTGTGAACATAAGTCATATAGGTTCAACTTCTTGTTTTAGAGTTCGTGTTGAATTTTTTAATTATCATGAGATTTTTTGACATGTATGTGTACCTTTGCATACTAATGAGATTTTATTGGAGTGTATGATAGAAGATCCATCTAAATCAGCAAAAGGATTTCATTTCAAAAAAGTTATCATTTTACAAGAAACCATATTTGTAGGTAATGTTTGATATTTGTAGTGGTTTTTTATGTTTGAGAAATTAGGTATACGTGGAGAGTATACGCGCAATTAAAAATGAACAATTAAGTTTGGAATCTATAAGCTAGTGGCACACACTCTAATAGATAGAAAGAAGAAACAATGTTTGAATTATTCAGTAAAAAATTATTAATCTATCAATTGACGTATGTCTATTTCTTGAGAGAGTACAGTGTATGAGTATGTATGACATACGAATATAGTTTAATGATTGAACTTGAAATTTAAGTTATGTAACTCACAGTTTCTCTTCAAGGAATTATTTCAATTTTAGACTTTAATAGAGAATTATATGCTACAAGCAAATAATGAGGTTGAATCATAATATTACAACTCCACATAGGTTTCTATATTGTGCATATAACATTAATTCAAGCACTTGATAATACAAAGTAAGATACAAAGATCTTGAAGGAGTGTCAAATTTTTAAATATTAGTGATGATCATATACATTTTTAGATTTTGTGGAAAGTTAATTTAATATGTTCTATAATAATTTGAGTCAAAGATATTCAACATGTATGGAATTTCACTAAGGCCAAGCATGAAAAAACTAGGCATGATGGTGTAGAATCATGTATTATAAGACACTTAGCACAAGAAGGGTTGCAGTCCAAAGATAGTAAAAATTTGATAGATGGAATATCTATTATTGAATAGTGTAACTCTTAAACCGATCTAATTAATGAAGGTAAGTCTATAGTTCATATACTTTTTAGGTTGGTGGATGAAGCTACCATCACAAAATATAAAGATTGTTGTATATTAACAATATCGAGTGACTTCTACTCTTCTAGAATTTAAAATGTACGATCATGGACCATTCATATGAAATAAATGTTATGATTTATTTATTCATTTAAATATTTTACTTGGAATGTGTGACCGGTGTGTTATAACTTTAAGCCCACTCTAGACATATAGACTTTTAGGGGCACTACAAATCACAAGGATGGAATCATGAATTGAATTTGACCATTTTTTACTAGTTCAACTAGGTATTGTAGATGCATTATTTAATATAAATTAATATTGTTGGAATAATTAGGATATCACCTTAGTAATTAATCAATCAATTATTAGTTACTTAGGTCCTATTTATTTGATTATACTTAAGTTAAACTTGGTAGTGCTTTTCCTATTATTAGATTGAGATAATTATAGGTCATGGTGTCTCATTACATAGGATGAGGACATTTGTTATGCTCTAATTTAATCCTCACTTATGTTTACATATAGGGTTTTATCTTTGTGCTTTTATAATAATTCATTGTGTTCATTGTGTAGTGTCATAAAATTGCGACCCTAGCAATTTATGACTGCATTAGGGTCCTCACACATGCGAACTCGAATCCTCTAGCATGATCGAAGACCAGAGAGTGCTCAGCTTGCAAAAATAGCTTCTTCCTTGGCCTCTGCATCACTCTGTCCACACTCTACCTTGAGAAAGGGGTAGGACAGGGGCATGGTGCCCCTATCCCTGCCCTATTTTGGGGCAGGACCTTTCTAGAGCATGCATTGTGGGTTGTGTAGTGAGCGCGAAATCTCCCTGATGTCGGCTTGTGATGAATTTCAAATACTTCAAACATGTATTTAAGGGGGCATGCACTCTCTCATTTGCATAAGGTGGGATGATTGGGAAGTTCACAAGCAATCAAGTATTCAAGAGCATTCAAGCATTCAAGCAATCTTTTCCAGCATTGAGCATTCTCAAGTCTCCCTTCAAGACTAGGTGTTGCATTCAAGTCAAGGATCCAACCATTGAAGAGAGATTGATTTCAATATACAATTCCATACAAGCATTTCTATCAACATTTCTACTACAACCTCCCTTGAGGTGATTTACAATTCAGTCTTTCATTTACATCTACTTGCAAGTACTTTCTTTCATTACTTGGTTAATTCCGAAATTGGGGTTTGACCTAAAGGCAAACAACCAATCCCAACACATTTCCCTCTCTTTTCTATGTGTAGTTTGTAGGTACACAGCTGTACTTTCAGATTCGGTCTTTATTTGCAGAGGCGGAAAAACCCTTTTTGTTTCACGGATTTCTCGGAGGACCGTGTACATTCCCACCATGGTCCAAACAAATTTTCGTCAAATTTGTAGGGTGACTTCATCTTGACATTTTACTGCCAAATCCAGGTGCACAACTTCATCCCATATTCAAATCTCAATTTATAAACGATTCTTTGTCACTTTTGCACTACATAATCTTATCAATTCCTTTCCAAATCAAACAAAGGAAGAAGGGGTCATCCTAACACTCTTAATTCATTCAGAATTCAATCTATCATCTTTGTGTGGAGATTGAATCTAGTGAATTATCCATTATCTTTCCAATGTAATGGTGAAAAGTGTTTGAAGGATAGTCATTAATTGAAACTCTCATCTCTCTTTGAGGGAAAGGGTTAGTTTTCCTCTTGATCTATCACTCATCATTTTCCCACCATTACATTTTGGTGAACCCAATGTCTTGCATGCTTTCCTTGGAGCAACATTGCATATTTTTCATTTACAAGTTTCAAATTTCTCCAAACTTAGTGGTTAAATAATAAAAAACCCTAGTTTTTAAAATTAAAATTGAACTTGTGATTTGTAAAAATTGCTTGTGTTTGTCTTAGATCTGAAAATTGCTTTTTTTGTCAAATTCAATTTCCTCATTGTCTTGTTCAATCTACAATTAAAATTTACAAAATTAAGAGGTTACTTGTTAAAACCCTAATTTTCAAAAATCATATTGAACTTGTGCAAAAAATTGGATTTCCATTTAATTTTTCAAATTTCTGATTGTTCTCAAATTTGTCTTCAATCCTACAATTCAAATTTTCAAATTCCCCCCTTTTTCCCAAAATTCAAAATTCAAAATTAAGTGGTTAGGTCATCAAACCCTAATTTTTAAAATTAATTGGCTTTTGTGTGAATTTCAAATCAATTTCATTTGCATTCAGATTTCTAAACATTTTCCAAGGTGTCCCTATCTATTAGGTTTGACCTTTTTCAAAATTGCAATTCAATTCCTCTTTTTCTTCAAAACCCTAATAAGGTCCTATTTTCACCTTTGTGCCTTCATTTCGCCTGTCTGGAGATCGTAAAATTTGCCAATTTTTTGGGGTTAGCTTTAAAATCATCATAATATCCATCCCTAAAAATTTCAAAAAAAGTTGGTCGGACCATGTGCGTTCCCGCCACGGTCCTCGATTTTTTTCCTGAAATTTTCGGAGACTGTTATGACTATATTTAATAGCCTAAATCTAGAAGATTGGCTTATTCCATAGATTTTTGAACCCTCTATAATCGAAAATACCTTCAAAATTCAACATTTCAACTTTCATAAAAAAAATTTAAATTAAGAGGTTAATTATTGTCTGCCCTAATTTTAAAAATTGTGATTTTAAAATTAAGTGGTATTCCCTTGGCCCTAATTTTAAAATTCCAATTTCTTTTTATTTTTGGAAATTGTGTCATCCTCTTCCTCCTACAAAGTTCAAATTGTGTAATCATTATTTCCTTAAATTTTGCATTACTCAATTTTTGCAAGCTTTATTCCACAATTCAAAATTCAAATTTTCCCTCTAGTGCATGATTTTTACCACTATTAGTCCTACTTATCCTATCCCCATTAGACGAAGCATTAGAATTAAAGCTTCCCAAGGTTTAATTACCAAGGAGATGGATCCTAATTTGGGTGACTTCTATAATGAGGGTCATACTAATTCTTCCCATCCTAATCACACACCAATTGATGGATCCCATGATGAAGAAGAAGCTTTAACTAGGGTTTCTTTACATCAACTTTCTACATTGGACAATCAATTTGATAGCTTTCAAAAATGGATGTCCCAAGAATACCCTAATAGTGAAGCTCTTCCATTAATTGAAGGTCTTAAGCGCATGCTTCAAAGTGATAAGAATGGAATTGATATATTGCATGGCATTGCACATATTGTTGATTCTAATGTCATGTCTATCAAGAGTTGTGCTGAAACCCTAGGTTACTCACAACCTTCAACACAAGTCAATTCCTCTATTCCTTTGACTAATCCTATGACTAGTATTCCTACTTTCATATCCAACATCATGGCTACTTCAACTCAAAATGTCATTCCTACAACCATAGGTCATGGGAGAAATCCCTCTTCTTCATTTAATCCTCCATTGATACCTATATCTTCCATGAGTTTTCTTATTATTTATCAACCAATCAGTGTGACACATGGGGGCAATTCCTTCAATAACTTTATTCCTCCTTTAAGTGTCCCTTTTCCTACCCAATCATCACCAATGCCTACTTATCATAGTGTCCCACCACCTTATTCTTAGTCCATGCCTTCTTTCACTAACATCACACCACCTTCTCAATCACCTATGTCTAACATGAATTCTTCTACCAAAATGACAATCAACAATCTTGCCCAAACTCTGTCTTCCTTACAACAACAAATTGTTTACATGAGTCAATCCAAGTTTAGTGTGCCCACCTTTGATGTTGTGAGCCCACTTTCTCTTGATATTGTTAAATTCGTGCCACCTAAACATGTTGAGATCCCTCAATTGGAACTCTATAATGGAAAAGGTGATCCTCTTACACATGTCAAAACATTTCAAACCTTGTGTACTGATTTTGCTTATGATCCACGATTGCTTGCAAAACTATTTACAAGAACACTAAGAGATAAGGCCTTACAATGGTATTGCTCTATGTCTTTTTATTCTATCACTTCCTTTCAACAACTAGCAAATGCTTTCATCCAACAATCTCAAAACAACATTAGTCCTAAAATCACTTTGACTAATTTAATGCATTGTAAACAAGGTGTTCAAGAGAAAGTGTTTGATTTCATTGGCAGATATAAGCATTTGTGTGCTCAAATTTCTTTTCATGTGCCTAATAATGATATTCAAAAAAATTCATTTCTAATTTACAAAAAGATATCAAGGAAAAGCTTCTTTTGTCTAAGTTTACTTCCTTTCCACAGTTGTGCACAACACTCCACAATCAACTAGTTATGAGTCACAATGGAGCAATCCCCTCCCATGGATCTGAGTGATAAGGGGGAGAGTGTTCAACAAGTGTTTGTGTAGTTCAAACCAACAAAAAGCTTCATCAAGTTCAATGATCCAATCAACAACAACCATGTGAATGCTACAACAGGTGTACCTCCCATTTCTAAAATTTTCCAAAGATAAAGACAATTTACTCCTTTGCATGAATCTTTGCATAATATTATGTCTCAGTTATTGCATAGAAATGTTATCAAACTTCCTCCTATAAAACAAGTTGATCCTTCCAAACTTGCATCTCCTCATTTTGATAACAAATCCTTTTGCCAATTTCATCGTCAACCTGGTCATGATACTAAGAAATGTTTTGCATTGAAACATAAGGTTCAAGACTTGATTGATAATAATATTATATCTGTGGCAAGTGTGAATGATAAAGGGAATAAATCAGTTGCTCCTCCTAATCAAATCTTAATATTTTCACTGATCCCTTGCCATCTCATACCTCTAACGTTATTGAGATTGTGCCTAATTCTCTCTCTTTTGAAACACTCATCTGTATGGCTCCAAACTTCGTTAATATGGTAGAAACACAAGATTCATCTAAGGATCCTTGTATTAAATTTGACCCTTGTGAGACCATTAGAGCACCTGATGGCCCTTTATACATAGCTACAAAGGTTAAGGATATCCCTTGTTTTGGTGCCCTGATTGATCCCTCTTGCATGGTTAATGACATAACTGAAGAGTATCTTTTCACTTTACGACTGCATAAACCACTATATGATGCTTCTAATGTAGTTGTGAAGTTATTTGATGGCTTCTCTTGTCCTACCATTGGTTTTATCACTCTTCTTGTTGAGGTTCATGCTAAATCCATGGATGTTGACTTTGTTATCATACCTTCCTCTGAGCAATTATGTGTGAAGTTAGGCTATCCTTGGCTATCTTACATGAAGGCTATTGCTTCTCCAATCCACAAGTGTCTTAAATTTCCTCACAATGGAGAAATCATAACTGTGAACCATAGCTTATTTCGTCCATCCGAAAGAAGCCCTGGTGTTCCTATTGATCTCTTTTGGCCTAAACAATTTCAATCTCTTCCATCAAGGAGCGATGCTCTTTTTCAATCTTATCAAAAATAAAAGAATGATATGATCTTATCTTTAAGTCAACCTAGATCACCAATAGTTGACATTCCTATTATTCTTCAAGATGAGGTTCTTCCCTTCTCGGATAGAACTAATCTTCCTCCTAAGGAAAATTGTCCACCTAGTCCTATGGATGTGACTCTACCTTCTCTTAAGGAGAACACCAATATTCTTTCTAAGGTTAGACCTATCCCTCCTCCCCATGATGGACTTTGTCTCCTTCCTACACCTAATATTCCTCCTTTCTATGGCGTAGTTTCACCTCCTTCCTCTTATCAAGAGAAGAGTCCTGCTTCTCCTATTGATCAACCAAAAAGACCTCAACCTAAACCTTCCACTATCAAGGAGAGAAACATTCCTACTTTTTCAAGTGTTCCTCCTCCTTCTCAACCTTTCACTAAGACTCTATGGAATCACTGTGCGAGAAAATGCTGATGAAGATGTCGTGTTCGATCTCATGAAGCTATCCCTCAAAAAACTCAATCTCCTCAGACACCGATAGATGACATGATTCTCTTTTCTCCTAAGCAAGATGTTCAACCAATATCTCCAAATCATAAGTTGCATAAAACATGTGATGGTTTTACTCCTATTCAAGTTCTTGCTCCTCTTGCTTTAAACTTTGATGAAGAAATGGATGAAAATGTTATTCATAATGGAAATACAACTCCTAATGCTTCTGATAGTGAGTATGAGTATGTTGATGTGGACAAACATTTATTGGATGAGTTTTCACAAACCCTAATCCTAGCTCCTAGAATCGAACAAAGTGACTTACAACATGAGCATAGTCCTTATTTGGATCTTGTGATAGCTCCATCTGTTGTGCTTGATGTCTCTCCTTTGGCACGTTGCTCGCCTTCCTGAAATAGTGATCAGCAAGATCAGGAGGCGGATGTCATGCTAGACTACCAATATTGGCACTATAGATCTTTCCCCCTCTCCTTTCTTTCTCTTTTGTGACCATTCTTCTATATGTATCCCTGTTCTTCTATTGTTCCCTTAATATCTACTTGGGGATGATGCAAAGCATTGAGATCTTCTCTTGGTCTCTTTCATGTTGACTCAAAAGACATCCTCTCTTCCCTTTCTTCTAAGGTGGTGTCCTTCTTTGGGGAATGATGATTGTTATATGCATATACATACATGATATACATGTTATCATACAATATACTGACCTCGAGGAAAGTGACACTACCTCATGTTTTGTGTTCATTATCCTTGGGTTTATTCCTTGATTGGGGGCTAAATCCTTGCGATAACGTTCTCCCTTTCTTTTCTCCTTCTCTTGGGTGTATCCTACCTTAAAGAAATTTCTCTTGATAAGGTGCATGTGATTGCTTTAACGTGGGGGCATACACTTCGCTCATACTTTCCTTCTTATGATACTTAGAATTACTTAGTGAACATTGCTTTGCTTTGTAATCTTTTGTGTCCTTCCTTTCATGACTAATAGTGAAGGGAACTTTGCTACTTGCAGTCATGGTTCTCCCCTTCTCGATCTTCCCTTTTTCTTTGTCAATCAAAGTCCCAAGATCCTAAGTCCACTAGGGGCTTGGCATATCTTGCCTCCTTGACGTGGTGAAAGTTTTTCAATCTTGTTTCCTTGTACTTTATCAAAGTAACAACATACAATTATACTCCAGCTTAAGTGGGGGCTAAATGTAGTGTCATAAAAATTGCAACCCTATCAATTTATGACTGCATTAGGGTCCTCACACATGCAAATTTCAATCCTCTAGCCTGATCGAAGACTGGAGAGTGCTCAACTTGCAAAAACAACTTCTTCCTTGGCCTCCGCATCACTCTGTCCGCACTCTTCCCTGGAGAAAGGGGTAGGACAGGGGCATGGTGCCACTGTCCCCTCTTGGACAGGGGTGTGGCACCCTTATCCTCCCAAGACAAGGGCGTGGCACCCCTGTCCGTGCCCTATTTTAGGGTAGGACCTTTCTAGAGCATGCATTGTGGGTTGTGCAGTGAGCGGGAAATCTCCTTGATATCGGCCCATGATGAAATTCAAATCCTTCAAACATTTATTTAAGGGGGCATGCGCTCTCTCATTTGCATAAGGTGGGATGATTGGGAAGTTCACAAGCGATCAAGTATTCAAGAGCATTCAAGCATTCAAGCAATCTTTCCCAACATTGAGCATTCTCAAGTCTCCCTTCAAGGCTAGGTATTGCATTCAAGTCAAGGATCTAACCATTGAAGAGGAGATTGATTTCAACATACAATTACATACAATAATTTCTATCAACATTGCTACTACGACATCCCTTGAGGTGATTTACAATTCAGTCTTTCATTTACATCAATTTGCAAGTACTTTCCTTCATTACTTGGTTAATTCCAAAACTAGGGTTTGATCTAAAGGCAAACCCCCAATCCCAACACATTTCCCTCTCTTTTATGTGTATAGGTTGCAGATGCGCAACTGTACTTTCAGATTTGGGATTTATTTGCAGCGGCGGAAAAACCCTTTTCATTTCTCGGATTTCTCGGAGGGCCGTGTACATTCCCACCACAGTCCAGACAACTTTTGGTCAAATTTGTAGGGTGACTTCTTCTTGACATTTTACTGACAAATCTAGGTGCATAGCTTCATCCCATATTAAGATCTCAAGTTATAAATGATTCTTTGTCACTTTTGCACTACATAATCTTATCAATCCCTTTTAAAATCAAACAAAGGAAGAAGGGGTCATCCTAACACTCTTAATTCATTCAGAATTCAATCTATCATCTTTGTGTGGAGATTGAATCTAGTGAATTATCCCTTATCTTCATAATGTAATGGTGAAAAGTGTTTGAACGATAGTTAATAAGTGAAACTCTCATCTCTCTTTGAGGGAAAGGATTAGTTTTCCTCTTGATCTATCACTCATCATTTTCCCACCATTACACATTGTAATCTATCCAACTGTATTGTATTAATTAATTACAAATATTTCTATTATGCTTTAATGGATCAATATCTCTCAAGGTTTCATAATATACAATCATGGATTTTTTCCTTTAGATGTGATAGGTGCTTTGGTTGTCGGTGATTTTTTATATCTATGGGGTTAACTATCAACTCCAACATGGTATTAGAGCACTAGATTTGTGACCCCCTATCCAAATCATGAGAGATATAGCTTTAGGAGAAAAATAAACTCATCTTGAAGGAAAATGAGCATTAATATTGGATTAAAATCAACCAAAAACCTAGATATTCATTGTTGTTTCATTAAAATATAAGCAATTGATTTTTAGGTGATTATTTCAAAAGGCATGAGATTCAAGGTGACACCCAACATTTAGCAAAAAAATAATTTACTTTGGGACAAATTAGACCTCATTGTTGCATTTGAGAGGCCCAAAAACCTTAGAATTTTTTTGTCCAAATGTAAAAATTTGACTCAAGATAAATTATTTTCTATGTTTTATTTTTTATTTATTGATTTTCATACCACTCTATGAATTTGTACAGATTCATACAACTCTATTAGTTCACCTTTACTATGTGAGAGCTGAGCAAAAGGAATTTGGGGTTCCTTTTTTTTTTAATAAAATAATAATTACTTTTTTCTTTTTTCAAAATTTTTAAAAAACAATGAAAAAAATATTTTTTTAAGCACTAGGTACATAATTACCTTTTGCTTTTATCAACACATATAGGCATGAGCAAGACATACGATAGAATCCCATCTCCCATGTAAGTGCCTAGGGAATATTAGGTAAGGTATATTCCAACGTTGCAATTTTTAGGAGAATATTATGTTCAAGATTTTGGTAGATTTTTAGGTGAGGGGAATATAATGGTAGGTCACAAGCTTTTCCATCCATTGACATCACTTTGCTAATATTATCCTAACATCAACAATATCCATCCCTTGGCTCCTCTCCTAGTCCTAAATTGTCATAGGGGAGCTATTTTTTTCTTTTTGGTATAACTTGTTGGAAACTCGAGTTATGTTGAGTAAGTATGAGGTGTTTCTGAAAGGTTGGTGTAGTGGAAGTTTTAATATGCAGGAAACAACATTTACATATGGGAAAGAGTATTTAATGTCCTAGTGGAAGAATTATTTGCATTCCCCTAGTTTGTTAAAATTATAGCTTGCGGTTCTAGATATAATGTTTATGATCTATGTATATTGCACTATCAGGTTGTAGTGTCCCTCCTAGTTTCATCTTTTGATTATGCATCGATAGACTTATTTAGACTCTTGGATGTTGTTTTATGACTCTATTGATATCTCAGATGCTTAGTGATGATGCTAGACATCTTATATGGATATTTGATATATGATGATCTATGTGGATAGTGACATATCCTTGATTATTATGATGGATGGGTTTATATTTGATGATTTTTATGCACTCATTGTTCATGGATGGACTATATTGCTTATCATATTATGATGACTTCTTGATAATGATAACCTCATTTCATGATTATATGGGATGATTTGATGCTACATGTATCGTGACTGCCTTATTGTATTTGTGATAGAGATGATGTCATATCACTCATTACGAGCATGATATGATGTTGTGATTCTCTCTCACTTTCATGATCATTTATAATAAATGTTATTGTATATGTTGTTTCATGGATAATGGTGGTTGCAAGATTGTAGGTAGTAGACATCGACTCCACCTAGTCTCACAAGTCTGAGCGTGTCTTCATCCCAATGGCAAGTTGATTGGAGATGACATGAGTTCTCTCTACACACTCTAGGTCTAAGTTGTCATCCTTGCCAGTTAGTGTCATGGCTTGAGTCGGTGGTTAGAGTCTTGTGTTGTGATGTTCAACCCTATGATGGGTTGCCTTGTGACATGAGTATTTGATTATTTAATTATTATTTAGTAATTTATTGTTGTGGATTAATTTTTTATTTTTTTAGCAAAAGTGGTAAACCACTAATATATATTAATATAATAAGAATTACAAAAATTGATTCAAAGAGCATACCAAGAGGAAAGAACCAACAAGAAAACCTTTGGTTATAGCTCGATATGAATTACAAATGTTATCAAGATACATAATATATCTCAAAAAAAAAATTCATAAAACTATCACCTATCTAAGCTAGACATTGGCCAATATCATAATACAATACCAACAAGACCACATCGACAGGAGTCATCTTGATGTTTACTATTCTAGGACCAAAACAACTTGACCAATCGATAGTTCTAGGGGCAAAGAAACTCAACCAACCAATAGTTCCAAGGCCAAAACAACTCAACCAACACTTATCATCCAAGTCATGCTGATGTACAACCAAATAGGTTCATCGGTCACATAACGTCCATCGGAGTCACAATTTGAAAGTCATCCGAAAACATCATGTCACCCCAATGACCCCAGCTCCACAAGTTCATCGACCAGACTCTCACTGAACAAAACCCCATCGACTAGATAATAAAAGTCGGTATGACATTCAATAGGTCATTCTTAAGACCAATGTCACCCTAAAGCTCCTCTATACTCAATCCATCACAATGAGTTACGCCAATAGCTTTCCGTATCACTAAGACTCTTACGAAGAGCTCGAGACACACCAATGACTTCCAACATCGATCAGAGTCACACTGATGGATAGAAAACATAACCTCATCAACAAGAATCACTATGATAAGACTATTCTGACCCATCATCAGCCAGACATGCTCGATTGGTAGAATGCATAACAATAACCTGAGTTAGCCTGATAGTAAGCTCTGTTTGATCATCGGCCAGAGTCACACCGATCACACAGACCAAAGATAATTATGATTATTATATAGGCCAGCTAGAGTCACACCTATCAGGTCACTTAAGGGGACTTCTCCAGCACTGCTCAAATTAGCCAGACATCTCAAGGGTCTCAGTGATATTGCTCTCTCAGAGGTTCAAACCAATAAGATTGAGGCACATTTTTCCAAAAATCTCCCACTTGAAAAAGATCTTATTGGCACCTCCAAATCACTCAGAGACTATTGAGATTCATGGGTTTCAAGGCCTATTGAAGTAGAAACAACCAGATCAAACACTTCTCTTATTTATCAGCATAAAGGACTCCTAGTCCACATAATCCATAGATAATAGTCTATCCAGACAATTTGTAAGAAAATCAAGCATATATATGGCCCTAACCTGAAACTCACTCTAAGTTGAGCACCTCTCCTCCTTCACAATGTCTTCCAAGTGGGGTAATAGCCCCAAATGACTTATCTCAAAAAGTCATTATTCCTATTGATCATATGCTTTTCATCCATCACAATATCATGTAAGTAGGGAAAAGTATCTATATTTGTACCTCCATCAATTGAATCCACATCCATTTTATCGCATCCCACATTAGCTAACCTATTTGCTAGTCTGTTGCCTTCTTTGAATGTGTATGAAAAGATGTAAGACTTAAAAGAATATAAAAGAGCCCAAGCCTGAATTAAAAAATAATCGATATGCCAATTGAAAAGATTTGTTGTTTTACAGGCATTTATAATCAATGCAAGATCACCTTCTACATGAATCTTTGAGTATCCCAATTTATTTTCCATTGATAGTTCATATAAGAGAGCCTGAGCTTTTGTCATATTATTAGTCCCTTGTGGCAATGTAGATGATTTAAAAGCTTGAACCTCACCCAAATAATTCCTAATACATGCACCTAATCCTGAATCTTTTGGATTACCTCAAGAGGAGCCATTAAAGTTCATCTTCACAAAGTCTTGATGTGGGGGTTGCCAAGTTATAAGAGATCTGACAATCCTTTTCTTAGGGGCTGAAGAAAACTTACCATTGGGAGATAAACATATATACTTCCAATTCTAGATGATAGAGCCATCCTAAGAGGTGAATGTTGAATTACAAGTGTGATGATTCTGCACATAAATATTTACTAATTCAGAGATTGATTTTTCTATTTCATATTGCACTTTCTCAACAGAGGAGGTGACTTTCCTAAAAATTATCTTATTACGTTCCCACCAAATACACCATGTAGTTTTTGTTGGGATGATTCTCCAAATGCAAGAGAAAAGAGAGGGCTTGAAGATGATGGGCCATCGTTGGAACAAGTCCCATATATTATTTGGAAGGGGTATAGACAATTCTAATTTATTCATCATAAAAATCCATCACTATTGAGGAAAAGGACACTGAATAAAAAGATGATCAATTGTTTCATACACCTGATCACATAAAACACATTTAGACTATTGTGAAATTTGTAGCTTAGCTAATTTATCACTGGTTAAATTTTTTTTTCAAAGCCAACCATGCGAAACATCCTTCTTTGGGCATAATTGCATTTTTCCAATAAAAATAAAATGCTCTTTGTACTTGTTGTTGATTCATCAGTTTTGCAATGTTGTATATCCATGCTTCACCGAATAAGTACCATCTTTGGTTGGGGCCCATATAATTTTTTCATCTGCATCGGTCAAAAAAACTATCCTCTAAGATAAAACTTGTTGGAGTAGCCTCATTAGATTAGCATCAATCCCAATTTCCATGAGAGCCTTCCAAATTACTTTCCCTGAATATAGATTGATTGCACCCGCATTGTCTATTAATTTAGAGCCCCATTTTTGAATGAAGAGTGGGATTACTAGTTGCAATTGATGAATTTGGGATAATGGGGTATAGCTATTCTATGAATCAAACCAAAATTGTATTGATTCCCCATTATGTACTTACCAAGAAATGTATTTGGTCACCACATCCCTAAAAGTCATCATGAACTTCCATATAACTGAAGAACTCTAAGAGGATTAGATGTGTCCAAATACTTATCTTGCATGATTTGACACCATTTTGAGTTAGACTTTGTAGACATTTTCCAAACTAATTTCCCTCCAAAGGCTTTATTTTGCTTAGCCAAGCCATGTAAACCTACTCCTCCCTCCCTTTTCCCAATTGCCATGTTACTCAATGAAACTAATGGGATCTTCTTTTCTTCTGATAAATTTCCCTTCCAAAGAAATTTCCTAATGACTTTTTCAATTTGAAGAATCACAGATTTGGGAGCTTTGAGTACAGACATATAATAGTTTGGAATGGTAGTCAAGACAGTTTTGATAAGTAAGATGCATCCTGGAAGTCATAGCTACCTAGCTTTCCATGCTGAAATTTTGTTTTTTATCCGTTCAATAACATCTTTCCAATAAGATATCTTACTATTTCCCATGAATAAAGGTATACCCAAGTATATACTAGGTAACTCTTCAAGCTTGAATCCCAAAATCTTAATAATCTTTCTTTTAGTAACAACCTTAGTATTCAAAATAAATCCCTTAGATTTCTAAGGGTTTATCTATTGTCGTGACACTAATGTATAAAGTTCTAGAACTGTCTTCATTTGGGTGGCTTCTTGAGCAGTTGATTATCCATAGAGGAAAGTATCATCTGCAAATAGAGAGTGTGTAATAGAAATAGATGTACTTGGGATATGGATATCTTGCCAAACACCCCTATCATGATTAAATCTGATTAATCTACTAAAAGTTTCATCCATAATAATAAACAAGAAAGGAGATAGTGGATCTCCTTGTCTGATTCCTTGGGTAGCTGCAAAGAACCCTACTGGTGCCCCATTTATGATTACTAAAAAACGTGCTCCTGATATACATGCCCTAATCCATTTACACCATTTTTCGAAGAAACCAAAGTTATGTAAGAATGCTATAAAAAAGCTCCACTTTACCTTATCATTAGATTTTATCATATCTAATTTGACAATAAATGATGGCAAGTGAAAGGTATGAACCAAATGAAGAACCTCATGGGCAACCAATGCCCCTTCCATAGTCTCCCTCCCTTGTACAAAGTCTCCTTCCCTTGTACAAAGTCTCCTTGTTCTGGAGACAATTTTTGGAATTAGATGTTGCAACCTTAGATAAATAGCCTTAGTAAGAATCTTATATATTGCATTGCACAAAGATATAGGCTCGAATTTTGCAAATTTTTTTGGATCTTCAACTTTTGGAAGGATAGCTATGTTTGTAGCATTGAAGTTTTTAAAAACTAAACTACTTCTTGACTCTTCAAGAGCTACCAATAAATTAAGACATACTACATCCCAAAAAAATTAAAAAAATAAAACTATAAATCCATCCAGACCTGGTGCTTTATCTGATGCTAGTGAAAAAACCACTTTCTTAATTTCTTCCATAGTGAATGTCTTGATTAGATCCTCATTATCTTGCTGAGAAATAAGTTGTGAAATAACATCCAATACTTATTGCTCACCATGATTAAGGAATGGATTAGAGTTAAAAATAGGAGCTAAGAGATTTTTGAAGAATCTTATGTCTTCTTCTTGAATATTTGAAGCATTTGTGATCCTATTACTAGTGATAGCATCATTGATGATGAATATTGATGATGCTTCTCTTTTGGCTTTGGCTGAAGCATGAAAGTACTTGGTATTTTTATTTCCTTCTCTTAGCCAAAGTTCCCTAGACTTGTGTCTCCAATAAATTTCTTCTCTTTTACTAAGCTCTTCCCATGTAGCTTGCAGTTGTTTTTGTTTTTCATATGTACTTGGATACAAACCATGGAGAATAATATGATCCTGAATAGTTGTTAATTGTTTTCCTACTATTTCTTTTTCAATGAAAATGTTTTTAAACACATGCACATTCCACATTTTGATTTTGTTCTCCACATGTTTCATTTTTGTATCAAGTTGAAACATCTTTGTACCAATTTGAGAGGGTTCACTTACCCACCATTACCACAAAAGAGGTAAAAAGTGTGGATGTCTAAACCACATTCTCTCAAATTTAAAAGAGGGACGATGCAAAGGTGGGGTTGTACTAATCAAAATGTTCAGTGATATTGCATAATGATCTAACCATGTGAGAGGAAAAATGTCAGACTCCAAATTCATATTTTGTAGTAGTCAATGATGTGAAATAAGAAACTTGTCAAGTCTTTCTGCAATCTGTGAAAAGTTCTTTCTTTTGTTTGTCCAAGTGAACTGCCCCTTCTTAGGAATTACATTTTTCATTTTCATTATCAGAAATAAAGGATACAAAATCCTCAATAGTCTTTTGAGGAGGGTATATTCCACCTTTTTTCTTTTCTTGGAGAGAGATAATTGCATTATAATACCCTCCTAATATGACATTTTGATCTACAAATTGTTGAATTATATCTGTTAAATCATCCTATAACTTCTTTTTCTCTTGAGTAGTAGTTGGCCCATAAACATTTATCAGTTTGAAGGAGAAGACAAAACTTTGAATACCAAGCACTTGCCAATTGTCGCCTTCACTAATTACCTCTACAATTAGAGTCTTTGGATTCCATAAGGTTATTAGACCTCCAGATGCTCCTACTACTAGCACATGTACAAATTTCCATTTAGACCACTTATAGAATGTTGAGTGGAAGGTGTCTTGAGATGTTTTTGTTTCTTGTAACATAATGATATCCACCCCTGAAGAGTCAAGTTGTTGCTTAACCCCATTTCTCTTGTCAAAGGCATTAATGCCTCTTACATTTCATGAAATAATTCTCACTTTGGGCAAGAAAAGAAACATGCCATCCTTGGTCTTTTGGTGATAGAAAACTTTCCATCAAGAGTAGTCTGAATGCCTGCTTCTATTTCCTCCTTAATTTTAGTTTTCTTAGATTTCTTTCCTCCTAACCTTTTTTATTTTAGATTATATGATTGAGCTAGAGATTGATAAATCGGCAGAGTCTATGAGAAATCAAATAATGATTTTGATTGCACATTAGCTTCATCTGGGATACTATCGTGGTCATCATCCATTAGCACCAAAGTGTCAGATTATCGAAACATATTTCCATCAGTTGTATCTAAAGTTTCCAACAACATTCCATCTATTTTATCTTAAATTTCCAAAGCTTCCAGAGGATTTTCAAACATCATTCCATCCTTTGTATTTAAGCTTTCCTCTTCATTTGGTAGGGAAGGCAACATCTTGTCAATCATCATCTTATCATTATGTCTCTCTTGTTGAAAACTTGTTGAGGTTGTTGTCATATTTAGTATCACATCATCTTCTTCATGTAAAATTTGCTCTACAATTTCATCAAACATCTAGGAACCAACAAAGTAAAACAATTCCTCAGCTAATCTTTCTAAATGAGCTAGAAACTTTTTTATGCTCTTGAGGAGTATATGAAAGTTTAGGAGTGTCTGCCTTGGAAGAAGCCATAATACTAATAGGATGGTTATGAAACAATAGAGTATGAATTATATCATCAGTTCTACTATATACTAATAAACTATTGGAGTCCAACCTCTAAAAGCATACATGAAATTGTTGCATCAAAAAATCCTTAATTCTTGGAAGTTGAACTTGAGGAATTACATATTGATCATTTTGGCAATTGGATACCACCAATTTTCTAATTGCCACTGAGGGATTATTCCTTATAAATCCATGTTGATATGAATTTTCAACTAGAATACCCTTTTGATTATTATAAGCTATCATTGTACTATAGCCTTCATGATTTACAAAGGAGGAATCATAGGCTTTTTCATTTTTGTGATCTTGAAGATTAGAAATTGAACAACACTAAGGATATTTTTGAATTACATAGAAAAAGTAATAGAATCAATGAAGAAAAGTATATCCTGTATTCATCATCATAGATATTTCTTAATGAGGATTGCCAGTGATAGGACTCTTACAAAGAGTTGGATCTAAGGAAAAATCTTCTCAAATATACACTTCATCATGATCCCTTCTTAATCATTGGTGGGTAAAATGACCTAGATTGTTAGCATGCTTTTGAACCGTAAATGGACAATATTTTTTAATAGCTTGTGACTAGACACCAAATTTTGACTCAATGATTGGCTGATCTGGGAAGGGTTTTCTTAAATCAATTAAAAGACATACTCTTACTGTGAGATCTATTTGCTCAAAAGGTATTAGGTCACGCCTAATAAAAAATCCCATCTGGTTGGCAGATATTTCTATTAGATCAAGGTCTCTATAATCTAAGGGTAAAGAGGGTAATGAAACCCAGAAGGGAGCAAAGTGAATTGTCAGTGTGTTAGGGTTAAAATTTGGAGTTCACACCATTGTTGACAAACCTACTCCTTCACATAACCAATCTTTATTTTTGTGAACTTTATCCCTTGAATCTTTAGAAGAAAAATAGCACTAAAAAATCTCTTCCCTTTATCTATATAAAAAATTTCATTAAGTCCTTACCAGAAGCGAAGAGCCCAATCTTTCAAGACGACTGCATCAAAATATTTATTAGGGAACTTACCTATAAGGGCTTTGTCTTAAAGGATGGAGATCTATGGTAATAGGCCATTCCCTGGAAAACTGATTCTAAAGGCCCCTTTGTAATCTCCTTGACTGATGTTTGCAGAAGAGAGTTATTCAGGATTGATTGAAAACACTTTCTTTGGAACCCATATTTTTTGGGGGCCTTTATTCTAGGAAAATAGAAGCTGAGCTTCTATATCTTTAGATCCAAAGTGGGTTTTGTTTGATTTCAAGGGAGTTCCCAATGGAATGTTATTGGGGTAAGTAAGGAATCTCCCTGCATCTCCTAGCAACAGACCATCTCCATTAAGTGAAGACTCATTCTTCTTGAGTGGAATGTTATTTGGAAATGTACAATGTTCTGAGGGTTTTTCAGTATAAAAATACTCTAAGAAGGGTGAATGCTTCTTAGGATGACGTGGAATAAAACCCTCTTCTTCGTATTGTGCAGTCCAATCATTTTCACATATGTCAAAAATAGGTTTTTTAGTTTTGTCCAACATGTGAGTTCTTGGAGAGAAATTCTAGTTGGGTCTGGAGAATCTGAAGTGCTTACTTGATAACCCATTTCATTGATGATCATGAGTCATTTTAGAGTGTTGTCGACGGCCTGACCCTCACCTATCCTTATCTATCAAAATCCCCCCATATGGCCATTGACCCCCCAAGATGCATATGACTTGTGGCCATTTCCGACAAATCCTTCCTTCTACCATTTGTGTCGTTTCCTTGACTGTATTTTGGATCCTCCTCTGCCAATAGTCAATACCCGAGATTCAAACAAATTTCCCGCCTAGGGCTATCCACCGTATGTGGAGCCCATCATCAATGATAATTGTGTTATGGATTAAGATTATTTTAATTAAGCTTTGACTTATTGATTTAATGTTATTTGGGATATTTATTATTTACTATTTATGGTATATTTATTTTATTAATTGAGCCCTTTTGATTTATTATTCATTTAAATAGATGAGGTTTTAATATTTAATTTGGGGTATTTATTTATAATGCCCTTGGTTATTTAATTATTTGGATTTTATATTTTATTGTCCCCATGATTTATTTTATAATTGGTTGTTTACATTATTATTATTTCCCTTTTTACTATTTGGGTTACATAAATATTATATTCTCTACTACCTTATCTTACAATTGGTTGAGTATATTGGGGTAAGTTAATTAAATAATATTTTATATTCCTACCTTGGTATTTGAGAGGGTTGGTATGAAATATGTTTTAATAGATTATTTTGATTGCCTGACCTATTCTATAGTTTTTGAATGATTTTTAGTATATTGGGTTTCCTGCGTATTTGCCTAGGTTGGCTTTCTAGATGCATTTTGCGATTGATTGAGGATTTTGGATTTTGCTTGGAGCTTGGCTTGGTTTTGGATTGATCTTCATCAAGTCTCTTAGACCTTCTTTTCATTTTTCTAGGTTGGATATTTTTCCCATCTTCACATTTTATTTTGAAAATACTGTATGCGCACTGTCTATGAAAAGATTGTTTTCGAGCTAGGAAATTGATATTGCAGAAAATATAATGATGGAGCTTCATAAATTTTATATGAGGCTATAGTTTTATTGTTGTATTCTTGAGTGTTGTCGATAATGGCTTTATAGTGTTTTTGTATTAGCCGTGAGTTTCTTCTCTATTCATTGTCATCTATCAGTTGTGTTGGCGTTGAGCCTATTTTATGAGTCTATCATATTTGTCCTTGGTCCACTTGCTTGATGATATTTTAAAAGTTCAATTCTTTGTATTTATCTTTGTGGCCCTATTTCTTAATTTCAGAGTTTCTTGGTGTACTCGTTGATATTTTGGCCTCGATCGCAAGTCTATATCCCTGATTTCTAAGTTTCGAGTCTTATGCATTGAATCTTTGAGAAAATGTGCTAAATCTAGGAATGCGCTATTTCTTTCATCATATGTGTTGTTTTTTTGTTTGAAAATGTCATTGTTTTGTGTATATGTGTGTAGCGTCGTAAATTGTATGCACTTGCAAGGCAAAACCCTATATAGCCGCCCAAACACCTTTTCAGATATAAGTGCAGGTTTCGGGACTCGGACGACGCTGCAAGTTGCAGATCCGGGAGAAGCAGACTGAGACAGCACCACACACCAAATCTCAGAGCAAAAGACCAGGACAGGGGCGTGGGGCGCCCTGGTCCTGCCAGGACAGGGGCGCTGGGTGCCCTGGTCCCTGGGACAGGGGCGCTGGGCGCCCTGGTCCTCCTGATAGACAGCATTTTCAGCATTTTTGACAACTTTTCCAGAGTGCAAAACAGCAGTTTTCGGAGCAGTTTCAAGGGCAGAATCAGGACAGTGGCGCCCGTGCCCCCGTCCCGAACATTTTCAGTCAGATTTTAACTCCGGGTACGCATTTGCATTCTTGTCTTGTCCTTGTGTTTACAGCTTTCCATCATTTAAGTTCAATTCTGTAATCTTGTTATTAGTTCAGACTTGCACTTTGGGGTTAGGGATTGAACTTGCATCATTCTATCTATCATTTACAACAAAGGAATAGAAATTCTAATAGGTAGCCCGTGGCTCTCTCTTCCACAAAAAGAAGTAGCCAATTGTGTGATACCTCTAGGCTCTTTCGTATTCCACAAATGTGTGCTTGAAAGTGAGATTAGGGCATGTTTGCTTAGTGTCACTTTTTCTCCCACACAATGTGCTACTGTGTTTTATGTATGTGTTGTTTCTGTGGTTGAAAGTGTTGAAGTATCTTTCGAATGCACCAATCTGTCCTTTAAAAGAACTGCACAATATTTTATATGCATTGTTCTATTAGGCATATGCGTTGTTGGAATAGATGTATGCCCTAAATCATCTGGTAAAAGTGTATTGTATTTCATATGCACTATTCTGTTTGTTTTCTATATCTTGGTAGTCTTGGGATTTCTATGTCAGATTTTTTACTTTATGAGTCGTTGCTTGATTTCTAGTTTTGGTATTTGACTGTCCAAAGGTTGATTTTGTGTTATCTGAGTGTCCTATGGTGTTTTAGTACTACATTATTGATTGGAATTGGATAATTATATTATATTATATTAAGCAAGATGAGAAATACCTTGTTGTTGTATTGGGTTCTTTGATATATTTGTCATTTGAGATACTATGTGTGTTATGTTGCCTATGAGGTTGTGTTATTAACATTGTTATACATCATTATTGATATTTATTATGTGATTGAGAGCCTTGGTTACCGAGTTATGCTTTTGTGAGCCCGAGATCTTGTATTTGTATGTGTTTGTACCTTAAGGCCTAGGAGCATGATTAGGGAGAGTGGGATTCCCTAAGTTTGTGAAGGTCATGAGGAATGGACTACAAGGATTCTGTGTGATAGGATCTAGATCTATACCTTTTGATAGATCATTGAAGGTTTATTGTTGTTAACCAAGTGATAATCTAATAAATTAATCTTAGGTGGGTTGGGTAGTAGTAACTCATCTAATAATATAAGATAATAATTGATGTTCTGGTACCCTCTCATGGCCTGGAGTACTTGTATATTCTTAAGATGAGGTATGGGAAGATATGGTAACCGGATAAACCAAACTCCCTTGATTTCCTCAAAGGTTGAGATGGTTCCACATGTGTATCATAGATGTCGGGACAGAGTTCTAGGATATCCTTTAGTTTCGGTGATAGCATGTAGATCCTAGTCCCTTATGCCTTGTTGTCAAATAGCCTTTGGAGGTTTTATGGTTTTGTTTTAGCCATGTGATGTGATTTGGTTTATTGTATATGTGTTTTCTTTTTCAGTTGTGGTGTTTGCATTATTGGAAGTCTCTTTGGTTGTTAGGTGTTAGCTTAGGTCTAGAGTGTGTGTGGGACCTTGTGTCATATCCTGGAATAGGGGGTGGTTCCTTTGGTTCCACATAGTCGGGTGTTTTGATTCCTTCTTCCATTGGGATGTTCATCATTCAATGCTCATGTGCATGGATGTGGATTCCTTATATGTTTAGCTTGTGGTTGGATTCTTGCAGTAGATTGATGTAATTTGATTTACTTGGCATTAGTACTAGTAGGGCTTATGAGATGGTTCTATTTATAAAAAGACAACCATGTATCTTGATGTAGTGAGATCTTGTATTCATATGTAAAGGGAAACAATGTAATAGGTTATGATTATGGTATTTGTAAGATATATGTTGTTATATTCATTGTTGTACTTCTTAATGTGTCTTGTATATCATTCATTAATGGAAATAAGATATTGGAATTATGATTAAAGGAGTTGTTATAGATAGCTTCAAATGGGAATTGTGAATATGATCTAGTAGTAAAAGATGTTGTTCTTGTATGCTAGAAATGTTAGTCAATCAATTAAAGAATCTAACACACATCAATGATAAATTATATTGAGGAATTTAACTAATAAACAAAATAAAGGAATACTCCCCAATGGCATCCCATTGTCCTCTATCTTCAAAGATCTTGTGGTTCTGTGGATTTGGCTCTCAGTAGCATAGACCTCCAAGATGACAACTTGAAGAATGAGTAGCTACATTATGATGCTTTGATCTAAATTATTGATATGATATGTCTATGCTAAAATGCAAATGTAAACTACTATGTTAAATGTATGCAAGATATCAGATTAAGGATACAAGATAAGATATGCAAGCTAAAAGATGTCAGAGTAAATTGTAGGAGATCATGAATGTAGATTGAGGGAATCTATAGCTTTTCCAAGATATGGGATGAGGTGGAAGGAATCAACGGCCTACATTTAGCCTAGAGAAATGAACAGTGAGAGATGGAGAAGTTAGAAAGGGGTTAGGAATATATGACACTTGTCATTCTTGGAAAGATGAGTGGCAAAAGAATCTCCAACAAATGCCACACATGTCCTACAAGAGGGCAAGTGGCATGGAGGGAAGGGACATGTGGCAAGGATGTCATGTGTCCTCATGGGGGATGGACACTCCAAAGGAAGTTAGGATAGAGGAAGTTAGAAGGGATAGGGTTTTTTCAACCCAAGGTTAGGTGGCAAGGTTAGGCTAGAAAGGGGGGTTAGGTTGGGTAGGAGACATGTGATTAATTTGAATTAAATATTTAAATTAAGTGGGAGGGAGTAATTAAATTAAAAAAAATTAATTAAATTTGTTCATTTAATTAGAAAGGGGAGAAAATGATTTATGGTAGGAAGAATTAAGGAAAAATGAATTATATAGATAATTTTTCCATTTATTTATAGGTAGAAGAATTAAGAATTTATTAATTAAATAACTTGTATTTAATTAATTCTCTCCAGACCAAATTTTAGTGTATACAGTTCCTTATTGCACTTATCTCTTGGAATGGTTATGTAGCTATTGTTATTTGAATGCCTCTTGCTATATAGAGAATGGATATTGAGAACATTTTGAATTTGTGCTCTTAAAATGAACCAAAAGGGAGATAATGGTAATTTGGATAATGATAGGTTGTATTCTTGATAGTTAAGTTAATGAAAGTTCTTTTATGTATTGTAGAAAAGAAAGATTGAAAGAAATGATTAAGTGGATTTGTATTATGGGAATGAATATGATGTTAGGATCTTTGTGTTATATTAAGTAACGACATTGAGATACCCTAGGGAAGGATATTGATATAATGTGTTTAATTTCGCTTTGTTATCTTGCTTTGTGATTTTGTTATGATGATGTTGTGTATATCCTGTATATGGTAGTTCAATGTATATGAGTATTTAGTTATATGTGATGTGTTAGATGTTGTTTAAAAAAAAAATTATCTCTATTTACATATTAGGTAGTTAATTTCTCTAGGGCATTTTGGCGGGCATTACACAGGTTTTCAAGTCCTCTATTTCTTAAATGGTAGAGTTGGTTGTTGTTGCTTCTGATAGTGAGGTTTTATGTCAAAACTAGTCCAAAGAATTCTTGGTGATTCTTGGATATGTGGATTCAAGTGTTTAAGCTTGGAGGACATGTTCATTTGGTTTTCACAGTGTTCTAGTTTAGTTTTATAGTGCTAATTTGATCGACATGAGAAGTTATGTTGTTATGTGTTCAATGTTGTCAGTTGTTTTGGTCTTTGGCAAACTAAGGTGGTGTATCTTATTTGGATCATTCTCTTTTATTTTGGAAATGCATTGAAGGTTTAGTTTGGATGTTGTTATGGGTACTATCATGGTGTGTGTATATCTATAGTGTGTAATTTGCATTGAAGGATGTTCTTTGGGTTGACTACTTAACTTGTTTTATTGTTTATCTACACATTTCATTTGTTGTTGAATTTAGAGGATGTATTAGTGTGTGTGGTTTGTTGGAATCACTTTATAAGTATATTTGGTGATGTGTTTGGGTCCCCTTTATCTCCTAGAGTGGATCATAATTGGTATTATTGGTACGGGTGGCCTAATTTATGTAATATTGTATATTTTATTTGTGGTCAACCTAATTGAGGGTTTTAATGAATGATCTTGTATATATAGATGTGCAATTGTTTGAGTTAATATATGGAATGTCTGTAAATTGATGTGAAGTGGATTTGAATGATTCTTAAGAAGATTTGGTGTAATAGAAGTGCAAAAATAAGTCTGTGAAGAACTTCAATGATGATATGTTTAGTATAACTATGTTTTGAGACAATGGTTGATGTCAGATGAGTTTGCTATGATATTGGTTGCTTGACACAGTGGTTCAAGGTCATTCTCATGATTATTATATCTTTTTCATTTCAATCAATCTATTTCCTATACTTGTCTGAAGACAGTGTGTTCTTTTTGGCAACTTGTGCAGTCCTTTCTATCTTGCCCTGAGGTAATGAATCTCAATAATGCAAGTCTTTTGTATCTTACCCTAAGGTTGTGTACCTTAGTCTTGCAATTCCAATCAATTGTAGTGAGATCCTTAGCCTTGAACCTAAAATATTTAATCAATTATCCATATTGTGAGTGTGATTCTCATAGTGGTTTTTCCCTGTTTAGGGGTTTCCATGTAAATTTGGTGTTCATGTGTTTATTGTGCTTTGTGATTTCATGTTTTATAATTGTAGTAATAAGTTAAATTATGGTTTGAAGTTTAAAAGATCATAAGAAAAGTATTTTGAGGTCTAGATTGATTCACCCCCCTTCTTAGTCCTATGGTGTGTTCAACAATTGGTATCAGAGTAAGATTCTCTTAGAGAAGCTTAACCACTTGAGGAGGAAGATCCAGAATGGTGTAGGAAGTTAATTACAAAGCATCAAATTTTGATGGCACAAATTACTCTTATTGGAAGGAAATGATGAAATATCATTTGGAACTTCTGTTTACTAGAATATGGGATATCATCAAGAATAGGTATACTACTCTGCAAATCATTCACAAACTCTGAATGAGATCAAGGAACATGAGAATAATGTAAAGGATAGAATTTAAATTATCAATTGCTTAAGTGATCCAATATTTTCTATAGTTATGGGGTTGAAGTTTGCTAGAGAAATCTAGGATAAGATGAGAGGTGTATATGAAGGTGATTTGAAGACAAAGCAAGCCAAATTGACAAATCTAAAGCACAAGTTTAATAGCTTGAGGATGTCTGATGATGATAATATTTAAATCTATCTACATCAAGTAAATGAGATTGTGAGTGTAATTAGGGCTATTGGTGGCAAATTAGAAGAAACTGAAGTTGTAAGAAAAGTGATGTTAACACTATCTAAATGCTACAAACCTAAGATGTATGCCATTGAAGAAAGTCATGATATGGACAAATACACTTTGGATCAGCTCTATGGATTTATCTCTACCTTTGAGATTATTGAGATAGGTGATTTGTGAAAATAGAAGAAAGAAGTAGCATTCAAAGTCACCAAAAAGATTGAAAATAAACCTAAAGCAAGCAATGACATGGATGAGACAAAAGCAAATTTTGTGAGAAAACTAAAGAAAGGATCCAAAAAATACAAAGGTAAGTTACCCTTCAAGTGTTTCAATTATGGAATAATTGATCATTATGCTTCTATATGTACTTATAAGGAAGATTATGGTAAGGGACCTGAAGATGATAATAAGGGAAAGGATAGTTAATGATGGAATAATAGAAATAAGAGAATAGATGATAGAGGCGGGCCTAAGAAGAGTTTTTTGTTAAATGAAGACCTATTTGTATGAAGGGGAAGATGGTGAGGACTTGAATGAAGAATCATTATTTTTAGCTATAGAGGAGAAGAATAATGAGAAGATAGGAATAACAGTGAAAAACCAATGAATAAGAAGACTACACTACATGCAAAATTAGAGCCTAAAGCATGGATAATTGATTCTAGATGTTGAAATCATATGATAGGTGATAAAGGAAATTTCATTGATTTTGAAAAGTATGATGGTGGATCTATAAATTTTGTAGGAGAGGAGGATGCACCTATTTGTGGTAAAGGTACTATTTCCATTGATGGTAAGAATAAGACTAGTGATGTTTATTATGTTAAGGGTCTGAGACATAATCTTTTGAGTGTGAGTCAGATGTGTAATAAGGCTTATAAGCTCAAATTTCATTGGTCTGAATGTGAAATAAAAAAAGGGAAGTTCCAGGAGATTAGTTAAAAAACGTATAAGAAATAATTGCAATGTCTAATATGTGAAAGATAATAGTGGAAGAAGTTGACATAGAGTAGTGAATGTTGGTTATGGAACAAAAGGATGGGACATATCAACTTTGACAATATGGTAAAGATCATCTCTACTCATGTTGTGAGAGACTTGTAAAATATTATCCAACCTACTAATATAATGTGTAGGGAATGTCAATTGGGAAAGAAAACCAAGAGGAGATTCAAGAACAAGGAGTATTCAACTTCAAAACCTTTGGAGTTGATTCATACATATTTATGTGGACCTATAAGGATAAGAGGATTGGATGGTGGAAGGTATTTTATGTTTTTTATTGATGATTATTCTAGAATGAAATGGGTTACTTTCTTGAGAGAAAAATTTGAAACATTAGTAAAGTTTAAAGTATTCAAGTCTATAGTTGAGAATGGAGTAGATACTAAGATCAAATGTTTAAGGTTTGATAAAGGAGGAGAGCTTACATCAAATGAATTTGATAAATTATGTGAAGAACAAGGTATTAGAAGACATTTTTCCGATCCTAGGACCCCTCATAAGAATGAAGTTGTTGAAAGAAAGAATAGGACTATTGTTGAAATGGCTACAAATATGTTGAAGGATGCTAGCTTGCCTAATGTGTATTGGAAAGAAGTTGTGCATAGTTTTTTTTACATTCTTAATAGGGTACAAGAGTGAATTAGACAAAGAAACCTTATGAACTATGAAATGGAAGACCTCCTCGAATCAATTACTTTGGAATATTTGGATGAGTGCCACATAAGAAAAGATGAGGAAGATCTAGGCAAGTTTGACGTAAGGTCAAATAAAGGAATATTTTTGGAATATTCTACAATGAGTAACGAATACCAATGTTACAACAAGAGGTTGAAGAATATTGTGGAGAATGCATATGTCAGAGTCAATGAAGAATAAAATCAAACTGATATTGTACCTAAATTTGAGACTAACATAGAAGTTATCACTATTGGTACAGAAGAGAAAGTTGCTCTGGAAGATAAAGAAGAGACATGTGCTAAAGAAAAAGAACATGAACATTCACCTAAGACACCAACAAAGTATGTCTAGAAGAATCATTCAGAGGAATAGATCATTGGAGACAAGAATACAGGAGTTCATACAAGAAGAAGACTTACAAAATCTAGTAAACAAGCAAACTATTGCTTCTTATCTCAGGTGGAGCCAAAGACCTACATGGAAGCTAGAAAGGATGAAAGTTGGATAAAAGAAATGGAAGAGGAGCTAAATTAGATAGAGAATAATTAGACATGGGAATCGGTACCTAGATTAGCAGATAAGAATGTGATAGGAACTAAGTGGGTGTTCTAGAACAAGCTAAATGGAGATGGAGAAGTCACAAGGAACAATACAAGATTGGTTTGTAAGGTTATTCATAAGTTAGAGGTATAGACTTTGATGAGACATTTTGTCCAATAGCAAGAATGGAGGCTATAAGAATGTTTCTTGCATTTTATATATAAGAATTTTTAAGTATATTAGATGGATGTGAAGTCAACATTATTTAATGGAGAAATTGAATAAGTATACATTGAAAAACCAGATGGGTTCAAGCTATCAAAAGATCCAAATATGGTATGTAGACTAAAAAAGGCACTTTATGTACTCAAGTAGACTCTTAGAGCTTAGTATGCAAGGTTGGGTAGGTATTTGTTGTAGCATAATTTTAGAAAAGGTACTACAAATAACAATCTTTATTTCAAAGTTGAAGGTGATAAATTGTTTATTATTGTTTTTGATTAAAAAAGCAGTGGAAACTAGGGCACTGACCCTTTACAACAAAACTATCAACGAAACCATAGTGCAACATCAACACTATAACAACATTAACAGCAAACTAAAACCAGTCTTTTGAAATAAAAAACAATAGAAAACAGAGAAAACACATCTACAGGAATTCCTTGTGCACCCCAATGTGATCTATGACATTATTCCAATCAGTGAATAGTAACTTATACAACTCCTTGGCCTCCTGCTTCTCTTCGTCTGAATCTGCAATTTTTTCCCTCAACAGAGAGAGGGTGAGCGCTAAGCTATGTTAAACCTGCAGGTAAAACTTATTAAGACCAACAATTTGGGCTTCCCTGGCTTCAACCATGCTCTGGAGCCTCCTGACCTCATCCATGATTGGCTTCAGTTCCAGCACAGGACCCAGATTTAATCTTTTGCATGATTTCCTTCACGTTGATGTGCAACTTTTCCATTTTCTCCAGGGTAGGGGCCCTCTGGGGGGTCTCAATTGCCTTCTCATCCACAGTCATCACCTCTTCCACCATCTTCAAATTGTCATTTGGGTCCAAGTCAACATAATTTGGGGATTTTTATTTCTTCGTTCCATCCTTTCTTGCTTCTATAATGCTTTTATTTATGATATGTAAGTGGGTTTTGGGTCCCTTAAAACCTATTATTCCTTAATCAAAAACATAATCTGGGGCTTTATTATCAGTATTGTCCTCACCAATGGCTCCCTAAATGCCCATATCCATAGGGACCTTGTCCTTATCATCAACAAAATCCAGGGTTTGAGTATTAGTGTTACCCTCGTCGGTGGCTCCCACAAAGCCCATATCCATAGGATCCCTTCCCTTGTCAACTTTGGCAGCATCCTTACCAGGGGCCCCCCTAGTGTTTTTAGGGTCCCCCCCCATCCTTTTCCTCTGTGGGGTCCTCCTCATAGTCAATCATCTCAATTACAAAGGTCTTCTTTTTAACTGAGATTTTGGAGGCCATACTGCTAGACCTCCTTCTTCCCTCAGAGTCAGGGGAGGGGTTATCATTCTTAGCACCCTCAAAAGACAAATTATTGTTTATTATTGTTGTGTATGTTGATGATATCATATTTAGAGGAGATGATGGTGTATGTAAGATTTTTGCAAAAGGAGTTTGAGATGTCAATGATATGTGAGCTATCATTTTTCCTTGTTATTCAAGTTGCACAGTTAGAAGAAGGTATTTTCATTCCTCAAACCAAGTATATCAAGGAGATGTTGAGTAAATTTGGGATGGAGAATTCTAAACCTATTGGAACCCCTATGGCTACTAGTTATAAATTAAGCAAAGATGATGGATCTTCGAATTTTGATAAAAATTAATATAGATCTATGATTGGGGGATTTTTGTATTTGACCTCTTCAAGACTAGATATTATGCAAGTTGTTTATTTGGTTGCTAGATATCAAGCTTGTTGAAATGTGGTAACTGATCAGCAAAGTACTGTACACTCGGCATGTATCCTCGTCGAGGTCCGGGGCCGGGCCAGGCTGGGCCCCGGGCAGGGGTTTGGGGGTGGCAGCCCCTGAGAAAGCGGGGGTTCGGGGGCGGCAGCCCCTGAGAAAATTTTTTTTGCTATTTTTGTTGATGAAAACCGACATTGTAATAAAACCCTAAAAAAGGCCAACTTTGTTTGTTGCCCTAAAAACGCATGTTATAAGCGGCTGGGATGCTTAAGTCATGGTAAGGTTGATGTACTATTTTTGCTGGATAATAAGAAAGATTGGACGGTTGTGTATGGTGGACGTAACCCATTCTGGGTGAACCATGTTAAATCTCTGTGTTATCTATGTCCTGTTTTATTTCTTTATCTTTTGTATTTAAATCTGCATATAATTGTTAGTTCATATTTGCTTCGAATCTGCTTGAAACCCTAACAATTGGTATCAGAGCGAGGTTTTTTGTAAATTGGCAGGACTTTCAGATTTGAGTGGGAGCAATGGAGGATTCCAAATTCAAGGTCGAAAAGTTTAACGGCCAGAATTATCAGTTATGGAAAATGCAGATGGAGGATTACCTATATCAAAAGGATTTGTGGCGGCCATTGGAAGGAAAGGCAAAGAAACCGACCATAATATCAGATGAAGAGTGGGACATTTTAGATAGAAAGGCACTGGGATCCATTCGATTGTGCCTTGCGGTGTCTGTAGCATTCAATATAACAGAAGCAAAAACGACTGTAGATTTGATGGCAACATTGGCTAAGCTGTATGAGAAACCCTCGGCTTCGAATAAGGTATTTCTTATGAAGCGTTTGTTTAATTTGAAAATGTGTGAGGGAGGATCTGTAGCGGAGCACTTAAATGAATTTAATACAATTACCAGTCAATTGTCTTCAGTAAAAATTACCTTTGCAGAAGAGGTTAGGGCTCTCTTGATTTTATGTTCTTTGCCAGAAAGCTGGAATAGCTTGGTTATGGCTGTAAGTAACTCTGTCTCTGGTAAAAATACTTTGGTATTTGATGATATTGTTGGTGTTATCCTAAGCGAGGAAATGCGAAGGAAAAGCACAGGTGAGACTCCAACATCATCGGGTAGTGTTTTGAATGTGGAGAACAGAGGAAGATCAAAGGAAAGAGGAAAAGGCCCTGGGAATGAGAAGTCACGAGGGAAGTCAAAGAAAGGACGCTCTTAATCTAGAGGAAAGAAAGATTGCTGGTACTGTGGAAAGCCTGGTCATCTAAAGAAAGACTGTTGGTCTCGGAAAAACAAAGAAGGAGACAAAAATGAAAATGACAGTAAGGAAGCTAATATTGCAAGTAATACTTTACAAGATGCTTTAATCTTATGTTTGGATAATGTTAATGATTCCTGGGTAATAGATTCTGGGGCTTCATTTCATGCAACACCCCATAGAAAATATTTTCTAGATTATGTTCAAGGTGATTTTGGACAGGTATATTTGGGCGATGATGAGCCCTGTCAAATTGTTGGAAAAGGAAAGATAAAGATCAAGTTGCAGAATGGTAATGACTGGTTTCTGCAGGAGGTAAGACATGTTCCTAATTTAAGAAGAAATTTAATTTCTGCAGGGCAACTAGGTAGTGAAGGTTGCATAGTTACCTTCTCAGATAGTATGTGGAAGGTCACTAAAGGATCATTAGTAGTAGCTAAAGGTGCAAAGGTAGGCACATTATATCTATGTACTGGTAACACTTACTCTACCTTAGCTGCTACAGATAAATTTACTGCAGGGACAACAACAATAAATGTTGCAAGAAAAAATTCGATAATGTGGCACCATAGGCTTGGGCACATGAGTAAGAAAGGGATGAAAATCCTTCACTCCAAAAATCTATTGCCAGGACTAAAGAAGATTTATTTAGAGTTCTGTGAAAACTGTGTTTATGGTAAACAGAAAAGAGTCAGATTTCTCAAGGTTGGGAAAGAGAAGAAGAGTGAGAAGTTAGAGCTTGTACATTCAGATGTATGGGGACCGGCTCAGGTATCATCTCTTGGTGGCTCTTGTTATTATGTTATTTTTATTGATGACTCAACCAGAAAAACATGGGTATATTTCCTAAAACAAAAATCAGATGTTTTTGAAACTTTTAAGAAATGGAAAGCTTTGGTTGAGAATGAGACAGGAAAAAAGTTGAAGTGTCTCAGATCGGATAATGGAGGTGAGTATTGCAACAAAGCATTTGAAGATTACTGTTCCTTAAATGGGATTCGAAAGCAGAAAACAGTTCCAGGAACTCCACAGGAAAATGGTGTGTCAGAGAGAATGAATAGGACCATCATGGAACGTGCGAGGAGCATGAGATTGCATGCTGGATTGCCCTTACATTTTTGGGTAGATGCTGTACATACTACTGTCTATTTGATAAATAGAGGACCTTCAACCCCTTTGGATGGTGGTATTCCAGAGGAGGCATGGACTGGTAAAAAGGTAAATTATTCTTTTCTAAAAACTTTTGGTTGCGAAGCTTTTTTCCATGTTGATAAAGAAAACAGAACCAAGCTTGATGCTAAATCTCAGAAATGTACCTTCATTGGATATGGGATAGATGAATATGGCTATCGGTTATGGGATTTTGAAAATAAGAAAATAATTAGAAGTAGAGATGTTATATTCAATGAGAAGGTTATGTATAAAGAACAGATGCAAGAAAAGAAGCATGAACAGGACAAACAAGACTATGTGGTGTTGGATGAGATTCCTGAAAATGAAATGCCACAGGTACCTGATGCTCAGCAACAACAGATTGTCCCACAAACTCCTGCAAGTGTTAGACGTTCTACGAGGACAAGTAGACCCCCTGAAAGATTTTCTCCTTCTTTGTATTCTATTTTATTAACGGATTCTGGTGAACCAGAAGAATATGAAGAAGCAATGCAGGTGGATGCCAAACAATAGTGGCAGCTAGGCATGAAAGAGGAGATGGACTCCTTGATGAAAAATAAGACTTGGGACTTAGTCCCTTTACCTGTAGAAAAAAGGAGCCTTGCCTAACAAATGGGTTTATCGGCTGAAGGAGGAGGAAGGAGGTCAGAAAAGATATAAGGCCAGACTTGTGGTAAAAGGTTTTGCACAGAAAAAGGGTATAGCTTATGATGAAATATTTTCTCCAGTTGTAAAAATGACTTCAATTAGAACTGTACTTAGTCTTGTGGCTGCAGATGATTTACATCTTGAACAATTAGATGTCAAAACAGCTTTTCTCCATGGAGATTTGGAGGAGGAAATTTACATGTTGCAACCATAGGGATATGAGGTCAAAGGTAAGGAGAACTTGGTGTGCAGGTTGAAGAAAAGTTTGTATGGCCTAAAGCAAGCACCCCGACAATGGTATTTAAAATTTGATAGTTTCATGGTTGAACACGGTTATCATAGATGTCATTCTGATCATTGTGTATATTTTAAGAGATTTGATAATGGCAGTTATATTATCCTGTTGCTTTACGTTGATGACATGCTTGTTGCTGGGTCTAACATGCAACATATAAATGATCTTAAACAAAAATTAGCCAGGTCATTTGCTATGAAGGATTTGGGTGCAGCTAAGCAAATTCTCGGTATGAGGATTACACGGGACAGGAAAAATAGAACCTTGAATTTGTCCCAAAGTGAGTATACAAAGAAGGTGTTGAAAAGATTTAACATGCAGGATGCAAAAGTAGTTAGTACACCTTTGGTTAGTCATTTCAAATTGACTAAGGAGATGTGCCCAAAGGCACAGGAAGAGGTTAATAAAATGTCTAACATCCCGTATTCATCAGTTGTTGGTAGTCTGATGTATGCAATGGTATGCACAAGGCCAGATATTGCACATGCAGTGGGAGTTGTGAGCAGGTTTATGAGTAATCCGGGTATGGAACATTGGAATGCTGTGAAATGGATTCTTCGATATTTGACAAGAACTACTACGAAGGCATTATGTTTCAAAGGATCTAATGCTGCTCTAAGTGGATTTGTTGACTCTGATCTGACAGGTGATATTGATTCACGGAGGAGTACTACAGGGTATGTTTTTACTATAGGAGGAACTGCAGTCAGTTGGATTTCTAGGCTACAAAAGGTTGTTGCACTTTCAACCACTGAAGCTGAGTATGTTGCTGCTACAGAAGCCAGCAAAGAGATGATTTAGTTGCAATATTTTCTAAAGGAATTGGGTCAGACACAAGAGGATAGCCCATTGTATACTGATAGCCAGAGTGCCATTCATCTTGCGAAGAACTCTGCTTTTCATTCAAGGACAAAGCACATTCAACTCAGGTACCACTTCATCCGGACTATTTTGGAGGAGGGTCAGTTACGGCTTGAGAAGATTCACACAAGTGAGAATCCTGCCGATATGTTCACAAAGGCAGTTCCACAGGAGAAGTTGATTTCTTCATCAGTTTCTGTTGGTCTTCTTGATTGATAATTGTGGAATTTATACCAGTCAAGTCCTAGTGTTTTATCCAGCGGATGTTGCATGTACAGTGGTGTCGTGTAGTATCAGTCTCCAAGTGGGAGATTGTTCGGTGTGGAGCCTGATCAGTCTCCAAGTGGGAGATTGTTGAAATGTGGCGACTGATCAGCAAAGTACTGTACACTCAGCACATATCCTCATCGGGGTCCGGGGCCAGGCCGGGCCTTGAGCAGGGGTTTGGGGGCGGCAGCCCCCGAGAAAAAAAAATTTGCCGTTTTTGTTGATGAAAACCAACATTGTAATAAAACCCTAAAAAAGGCCGACTTTTTTTGTTGCCCTAAAAACGCGTGTTATAAGCGGCTGGTATGCTTAAGGCATGGTAAGGTTGATGTACTATTTTTGCTGGATAATAAGAAAGATTGGACGGCTGTGTATGGTGGACGTAACCCATTCTGGGTGAACCACGTTAAATCTCTGTGTTATCTGTGTCCTATTTTATTTCTTTATCTTTTGTATTTAAATCTGCATATAATTGTTAGTTCATATTTGCTTCGGATCTGCTTGAAACCCTAACAAAGCTAATCCTAAGCAATCTCATGATCAATCAATGAAACATATATTGAAATATTTGAAAGGAATTCCAAATTATAGTTTATGGTATAAGAAGGATGATGATTTTACTTTGAAAGCATATACAGATGTTGATTCGATCGAATGTGTTGATGATAGGAGGAGTACCAGTGGTGGTGCATATTTCTTGGGAGATATGTTGGTCTCTTTGTTGAGTAAGAAATAGGAATCAATATCATTATCTACTATAGGATCTAAATACATTGTAACAACATCGTTATACTCAAGTCATGTGGATGAAGCAAACTATTAGAAACATCAAGGTGAAGTATGATGAGGAAATTCCTATTTTGTGTGATAATACAAGAGTAATTAACATTTCAAAGAATCTAGAGTTGCATTCAAGGAATAAACACAGTTCAATCTGGTATCATTTCTTAAAAGAGAATGTTGCAGAGAAGGAAGTAGATTAGAGTATGTTCCTACTAAGGAACAGATTGTAAGGGTTTGGCGAAGGATACCTTTGAGTATCTTCGATAGAAGTTAGGGGTTATTGCTCCTCCTTTAAACAAGATGCATTCAAGTGGTGCATCTGTCCAGGGGAGATTTAAAGTTCATCTTGTGTCTCCTCGATTGATGTGGTTGTTTCTCTTAGGGGGCAGTGTATTGTACATGTGGTTGTAGATGGAGTACTGTAGTGATCAGAGTTATTCTCAAAAGGGAGGAACATGGTCAAGATGAAAGGGAGAGAGTTCAACAAAGTAGTAGCTTTTTGCAGTAGTGAGCCCTTTTTCCTTGATGTCAAAGGGAAAGATACATAATGTTGGGGGAGAGAGACTTACAAGTGTTGTTTGTTGTTGGTGGTACTAGTGTTGTCATTGTAGTCACATAAATCTGTCCATTTTAATTAAATGAATATTTTCTATTTATTTGGTTAAAAATCCACTAGCCATCAGTTAATTAAATTAACATTTAATTAATCCATCTTCAAACATTCTCCTATTAATTAAATAAATTATTCAATTTATTTTAATTAATTCATTAAACCAAATTCATAATCAATTAAATGAATAAATCCTATTTATTTAATTTAATCCCCTTTCCTCTTTTAAATAAATAATTAAAAAACATTTATTTAAATCATTCACCCCCCCAACTTGCATTTTCCTACAAATGCAAGTTGCAACCACAAGTTGAAATAAATTAATTTTATTTTAAATAAATCCTATTTTCCCTCACCCACCAAATCCATTTGCACTCCTAAATACCTTTCTAGATTCTTCTAAGCCCTTCCTAATTAGCCTAATCCATCCCCTAATTATTGTCACATTCCTAAGCAACTTGAGGTCACTTCTCAAAAACTCCAAAGTCTTTGAAAAACATTAAATGCTTTGTGTGTTCAACAAATTAACCCCTAAAGTCTTCCAAACCACTAATGGCTCTTGCATGACCATTTATGGTTAATTCCACTTGCACCCATGGTTAGGTATTTTGACCCCTAAACTTAACCCTCATGTGACCCATGTGTCTCCTCAAGCATTTATTGCTTTGACCATGGTTATCCCTTTTACCTTTGCACAAGAGTTTATCCATTGGATAAAAGCATTATTCTTTGGATAATGAATTTATTCACTCAACCCAACCTTGACCTCAACTCCCAAGTTAACTCTCAAGTCATGTCAAGCATTTAATGCCTATTCCCTCTCCTCTCAACCCATCTCATGTTGGCACTTGTCATCCTGGGATTGGGTTGAAAGCCCTCACATGGATTGAATATCATTCAATCTTGACCCTTGTTGAGATTACTCAATCTCAACCATCCATTGCTCCATTTTTCTTATAAATAGAGCCCATTTCTTCATAATCCAGTTCCTGAAAACTTGTATGCATTTAATCTATAGTCAATTTTAGAGAGCATTTTAGCACAAAATCACTAATATATTGTCATTTTGGACTAAAATAAATCTTACTTCATTTCATAGCATCTCATATTTAGCTTATTTTACACTTTCATAGCATAAGTTTATAAGCATTTTCAACCTTGAATCTCCATAAAACATCCATAGTGCAAAAAGCTGCTGAGAGCTACACTAATTTGGAACTTGGGGAGATGAGGAACAAGGGAGAAGGAGCTAAGAGCATGTTAGAAGGCATTTGGAGATGCCTTGTTGTATTTGCTTCCATAATTAAATATTTCATCATGTTTTTAGTGTCTCTTTTGATATGCTTGCTTAGACTTCTTTTTGGTTGATTAACACTAACATTTGTCTTTGCCTCTTGTATTTTTGTGTGTTATATGACCACAGACTTTTGTCTAACACCACCATTTTGCAGAGCATCATTTGGTGAACCTGACGTGAATCCAACAGCAATTTTTTTTTAAGCAAACTAACTTTTTGACTATTTATCTTGACACATAGGTCATGCTTTGGTGCTTTTGTTCACGCTTTAATGCTATTGAAATTTGATCTTTTAGCACTATTGTTTTCACGATAGCGCTATTGTCTCAAATTTAGCGCTATTACCCATATTGTAGCACTTTTGACTATTAAGTAGCGCTTTTGTCCATACTTTGGCACACTTGTATTGTTGTCTAAGTATTATACTTTAGTGCTTTTGTCTATACTTTAGCACGTTTGTGTTAAGTAGCGCTTATATTTTCACACAGAGTAGCGCTATTGTAACAGAATGTTGTAAACAAGGCCTTGTAACCGATAAAATTATTTTCTTAGGCTTGTGGAAGCCCATCATATGTTTGGATTTTACTAACTTTTCATTTCGTGTGCAGGTTTTAAAACTCACCTTTGTTTTGTTACTTAAGTTCAAAATTTTCATTTGCTGTTTTTAAAATTTACAACACAAATTTTATTTTTTCATGCAAGTTAAAAACAAAACTCAAAAACACTCCATTTTGGTGCTTAAAATCAATCAAAATCTTCATTTGGTGCTCTAAAATTCACAGCACAATTTTATTACTTGCAAGTTAGGAAACAAACTTTGTTTTAGTGCTCTAAAATTCACAACACAACTTTAGTTCTTGCAAGTTAAGATTCACTTTATTTGGTGCATAAAACAAGACAAGATAAATCTCATTTCTTGCATCGAACTTAAGGAAATTCACAATCAACACTTCAATTTTTGTCCAAATAAAAAGAACAATCAACTTGTCTCATTTTGCAAAATGATTTACTTCATGCATATGTGTTTCAATTTCAGTTGACCAGGATTTCAAATTTCTAGTTTACTCAAACATATTGTCTTTGAAGTTAAAAAGAACATCATGAATGTTGGAGCAACATCTCCAAATAGTTAGATCACCATTATGATGACAAGTTAAAAAGAACAATTGTATTTTATGTTTTGCAAACTTGTGCAAAAAGAGTTTGTCGAGTGGTCCTACTTCTAACACACACTATCCTCTCCCTTGGCTTTCGTGGTCCTAGGTGCAAGAGAAAAGTGTTAGTAACACTCAAATTTTATCTTTTTAAGAGAGGCCTGCCAAGAGACACATCACTCTTGGGAACGACCTCACGCGGTAAATCCTTCGAGCCGCTATAGAAATTATGTGACAACGAAAGTTGTAGCCTTGGGTATAGTTGTTCCTACAGTGTAACTTGCTGAAAGGACAAATGGGCCCCACCACAAGTTACAAAGCTCTTAAGTGAGTCACTACAGAATAAACTTATGTCCAAAGACATCAAAAATTATTAAACACCTTTATGTAGTAGCCCACCCGTTCTATTGATTGAGAATATTTGTGATAAATTCAGTGCAAGAGAATAGAAGGTTTTGCTCCCAAGATACTCACCATACATATTTCCTTGAGTAGAAACATATCTTTTTGAAAGGTTACTTGTAGCCTGATAAAAGTGGTGATTCCCCCATCATAGGGATCATCTATTTGTTATGCTCATGCAAGACTTAGTATATCACATCCTTACCTGCCACGACGGGATTCATAAGGTATGTAGTACCAAAGTTGAAGAAATATCAAGATGTGGTATGAAATTATCGCAACTGACCATTTGACCTTAGGGATAAAGAGTGTTTGAAGTGTTTTTTGTTGTGAGTCAAGACTAGTGCAAATTGAGCCGACTTCAGGCTTTGGAAAAAACCTAAAATATATTTGAAGGAATGGGTCATAAAAAGTTCAAAAGATTGGGTTGATCTAGACCCATACTTATGCCTTTTGAGGCAACATTCTTATGTTTGTGTGCTTCTTTGTTTTCTTGTCAAAGAAACATCATAAATCCAAATCCAAAATAAGAATTCATCCAACACAAACATTTTCAAAAACAAAACAAAAAATCAACAAACCAGAGCAACAACAAAAAGTGTCGAACTATATGACCATTCTTCACATCTTGAGAAAACAAAATCTTCATCAACACATCAACTTGAAGAAAAGACCATTAAGCTCAAAGGCTCTTATCAAAAGGAGGAAATCCTTCTAACTTAATAGACAAATCTTTGTCTCTCATAGAACCTTCCTACGTCACATGCATCTATATCTTCAAGGGAAATCAAATGAATTTGATCAAGAGTCATTAAACCGTAGAGCTTTTATGCAATATTGAGCTTTGAGTTATCACAAAAACAAAGGAGGCAAAATCAATCCTGACTTCTTTCCATACATTTGCATCACATATAACGTATCTCGGGAAGAACCACCAACTCCCGAAAGAGAAGAAGAAGAATTTGTCCCATATGTGACACAAAGCTTTTATTGAAGTTCACATTTCATCCATTGTCATATTCATATCTCATCAAATCCATTTCAACTCTCAAAACATCAAGAGGTTTTTGTCCTAGGTTCTATTTTGATATTTCTTGAATCAAACACAAACACATCACTTTTAGAATGTCTCTACATCTAGGATAAACTCATCCTAAGAGGCATTTTTACACTGGTTAAAACTAGTATGTGAGTGAATCCTCTCATTTACTAGGTAGTTGAGTCTGTAACACATCTCAGATCTCTCTAAACCTTATCACATCAAACCTTATCAATCAAACACAACAAGCAATTCAAAGAAAAAATTTGGTAACATCTACCTTTAGTGCTAGGGATCTGTATGCAAAACACTTCACCAAACATCAATCTTTCATTCCATCACCAACTCATCATCATTTTCATCAAACTTCAATAAAAACTTATAAACAAAATGGCTCATACCAGATCAAGATCTAGACAACAAGAAATTGAAGAGGAAGAAGAAGAAAATATCAATGAGTTCCAAGAAGCCCTTTGAGGAAATATAAATGAGGAAAATCCAGGCACTCCTACTCCGGTGGCAATAGAAAGGGCATGACACAACCCTCTCTTTAATAGACTTTTTGATGAAATACTCATGAGCAATGTTGATGCTCACTTTTTAAGACTTGCTCAAGAAGGGGCTAAAGTACCCTCTGAATTTGATGTTGCACAACTAAGACAAGCATCAAAATGCCAAAGTCATAATGAGGATGAAAGAGGTTGAGAACACATCATATACAACCTTCATCAAGGTAATCCCCCACCTCCTCCTCCTCCAAATGAAATAGAAATGTTGCGGCAACAAGTTGAAAATCTCAACCAAGAACTTCATAGTGGTGTGAAAACTAATCATTTTTCACTTAATGACATTTGTCCCTATCCCTTTGATAGGAATCTTCATATACCACCTTTTTCACGAGGGTTTGAAACACCCAAGTTCAAAAAGTACTGAGGAAAAGGAGACCCTCACGATCATGTCAAAGAATTCCATTCAGCTTGCCTCGAAGTGGCATACGAGGACATATACCTAATGCAACTTTTTCCCCAAAGTTTGGGAGGAACAACCACATCATGGTTTTCCCGACTACCAAGTGGCATTAGGACCTTTGAAGAACTAGTCTGGAAGTTTCTGGCACACTACTCACACTATATTGAACGTGATATCGCCATGGCTGATCTATGTAACACTAAACAAAAACCAGGTGAGCTATTTTCAGTCTTTATGCAACGATGGTGTCAAATGTCCAGCAGACGTTCTCTTCAGTTACCTAAACAAGAACTAGTGGAAATATTTATTTCCAACTTAAATGACGAAATGAAATTTCACCTAGACGTAAAAGACACAGATTCTTTCAATGACATGATCACCAAAGGTCTAAAATGTGAGCGGGCTTTCATCAAAAAATGGCTTATCAAGATATATAATGAGCCAAAGGATGGCCCTCGCCCATGCTTCATTAGTGACAAGCCTAACTTTTGGAACAAAAACAAAAATATCATCAATGACGGGGTTGTGGATGCAAGAACTATCAAAAGTGCACAACCTATGGTCCGATTTGCAGGAAAAAACCCCCCACCCAAGAATAACACAATTGCTCCTCCAAATCAAGGATGCAATGTACCTCAAGAGGAACCCAAACAACGTCAACAAAATTTTAAACCAAAGCACACATACACTCCCTTAGGGGAACCCATTGAAATAGTGTTACGTCAATTGGTTTCTCAAAATCTGGTGACCTTACCCAAAACATCAAATTATGAACCTCAGGTCAAACCTTCATGGTGGAGGGATACTGAACATTGTGATTTCCATCAAGGGAAAGGGCATAAGACAAGCAATTGTCATAGATTGAAAGATCTTATTCAGGATCTTATTGACTGAGGTGAAATCGAAATCAAAGGACATGACCCTAAAACAACAAACAATGATCATCTCATGTTCAAAAATCCACTTCCATCACAAGATCAAAGGGGTCCTTCCACTTCAAGGAGAAACACAGATACCATTGATTATACGCAAGCCGCATATAATTACACTGTGAATCATCTATATGATGTCGATGAACAAATTAAAACTATTACCATAAAAAATCCCAGCTCCACTTGCAATGTTGTTACACATCGCGGCAAGATCACTTAAAAGCAGCTTTGCAAGGCACCACATCTATCCCAAAGCAGTATAACCTTGTGGACCACTTAGATAAAACACCCGCACTGATATCTATCTTAGAGCTATTGCGCCTATCCCCATCTCATAAAACAATCTTGGATCAAGCTCTCCAAGAGGCGTCAATTCTTGCAAACCTAAATATAGATCAGTTCCAAGCCATGGTTGGAAATCTAAGGTCATCACCTTGTCTCACTTTCTCTGAAAGTGACAACACATCCTTCTAGCAACCTCATAATGCCTCACTCCATATTGAAGGGTTTATCAACCAACATAGGATCACGAGAGTCTTGATTGACAATGGAGCAGGCCTGAATATTTGTACACTACAATTGATCACAGCATTGGGATATGCAATTGAATTAGTGGATCCCCGCAACAAGATAACAATCAAAGCCTATGATGATGTTGAGCGTTCATCCAAAGGAGCTATTGTGCTACCAATCCGAGTAGGTCCAGTGGTGAAACACATCATCTGTCAAGTTCTGGACCTTCCTCTATGATATAATTTGTTATTAGGGAGACCTTGGATACACGCCATGCAAGCCGTTCCATCCACCTACCATCAGTGTATCAAGTTCCCGCATAATGGTGTAGAAATCACAATCCTGGGAGATGTAAATCCCTTTGCATATTGTCATTATATAAGTCATCAACCAGAGATTACCATTCCCAACAATAGAGAAGCCACCTCCTCCACATCATATGTTAGTCTAGCCTCTCTTTCTAGTTCAAACACCACTATACCCAAGCAAGAGAAGCTCAAGATGAAAATAGTAGAGGAAGGTCCTGGAGAGTACAATCTAAGCCAACTCTTTTGTGTTGGAAAAATGCCCACTTCTCCTAGAACTCATGGTAAACCTCAATGGTTACTTCAACAACCACTGATCAAGCCAGCATGTACTTTGACGCCGTTCATTCTTGGAAAGAGTCAAGAGGAAGAGACCATAGATGAGGACTTAGCAAAATGGATCTATAAAGATCCTATCACCACGAACATCTCACAAGCTAAGCTTCCCACATATCAATATGGAAAAGGCCTTCTCATTATGAAAAGAATGGGTTATGATGGTCAAAGTGCTTTGGGACCTTGCAAGCAAGGAAGACATGAACCGCTATAGCTAGAATTAAAGCCCAAAGATAACACTGGCCTAGGCTTTCAAAAGGAGATCCTTCCTAAGCTCAGATTCAAAGGGAAACCCAGCAAACCTCTATATCAACCTACTACAAAGAGGCCACCTTTGATTATAAAAGCAGCATAAAAAACCATAGCAACTACCCCATTGAGGCTAAAAATCCCAGCAAAACCATCCGCAGCACCAATCATCCCACCAATCAAACTAGCAACCCCATCAGCAGCAGCAATAACATGAATAGCACCCTTAGCAGCGACAACTATATCAAAATTCCTAGCAGTATCGACAACACTAACAATTCTAGCATAAGCAGTAGATTCAACACTACCAATACTCCCTGTATTAGATTCTTTGATTCCCATAATTCTTCCTGCAGTACCGATCATTTCATCTACAAAGGTACATCAACTGATCCCACCTGCAGTGTTTAACTCACAAGATATCCTAGTATGGTACAATAATCGGCTACTAGAAAGTGACTCAGAGATTGACTCACATGAGTGGGAATTTGATTCCGTCCAGCTTAATACTTCAGATGAGGAAGATGCATCACTACCTCCACCTCACAAAGACATCCTTGTTTATGGAGAAGCACAAGTAAAGACCTCTTGGGTTCCTAAACTGGAAACATCTTCCATAGACCCTACATCGCATCCTACACCTGATTCTGATAGGGAGAGTACCATCAACGACCTTCACCATAATGTCTTAACCCTCACTGATACATCTAAAAAACTTAACCTAATCGATGAAGTAATGCCCATTATCCATCCTGAACTCATCGAATGGAACCAACCTAATCTCCCATGCCTTGACCACTTCCAAAATGATGAGGCAATCATTGACTTTTTGTAACTATGGGATAACATACCAAGCGGGGATCACAAAGCTGGATTCGCCATTGAACTTAATAGCGCAACATATTTTGGGGCGGATGCCAAACCTTTCAGCTGCAAAAATATATCAATAAAACATGGATCTTCTAGTGAAAACCACACTGTGGCACTGTTTGATCCCACAAAAGTAAAAAGAAAGAGCATATCCAACAGTGAAAACCTCTCTGAGGGGCCTGAGGATGAAAGGTTTGACATTCTCCCCTCTAGTACACAGCAAGAATGGTCAACAATCCTTATGGAGGAAACAAAAGAATACAATGTGGGGACTCCTGAAACTCCTCACCACATACATCTGGCATCTCTTTTAACTCCAGAGGAACAACCTAAGTTTGTCAAATTCTTCCAAAGGCACTAGATTAACTTTGCATGGTCCTATGCAGACATGCCTAGTCTTGATCCTGATTTAGTCATGCATCATCTCATCGTAGCAGAAGGAGCTAAGCCTATCAAGCAGAAGCTTCACAAGATGCATCCTCAGATTGTAGTACTAGTCAAAGCATAACTTAAGAAACTCCTAGATGTTGGTTTCATTTGAACAATTGATTATGCAGATTAGATATCTAATATTGTGTCTGTCGGCAAACCAAATGGGGGCATCCATATCTGCACTGATTTTAGAGATTTGAACAAGGCATGTCCTAAAGATGACTTCCCCCTACCAAACATCGACATAATCGTAGACTTAATAGTAGGACATTCCATGCTTTCTCTCATGGATGGATTTTCAGGGTACAACTAGATAAAGATCGCACTAGAGGATCGACATAAGACGGCCTTCACATGTCCATGGGGAACATACTGCTGGAATGTAATGCCTTTTGGTCTAAAGAATGCAGGAACGACCTATCAAAGAGAAATGACCACCATCTTCCATGACATGATGCATACCATAATGGAAGATTATGTTGATGACTTACTGGAAAAATCACTCACAAGAGAAGGTCATCTGGAAATATTGCAGAAAATCTTTAACAGACGAGAACAATATCATGTGTGCCTCAACCCAATAAAATGTGTCTTTGGAGTAACCTCAGGGAATCTTCTAGGATACATTCTCTCAAGCAAAGGCATTGAGGTCAATCCAGCAAAAGTCAAAGCAATCATGGACATGCCACCTCCAAAGAACATCAATCAGCTAAGGACATTACAAGGGCATCTACAATCCATCTAAAGATTCATTGCACAACTGGTAGATAAGTGTCACCCCTTTACACACCTGTTACACAAAAACATTCGCTTTCAATGGGTTTCTAGATGCCAGCAAGCATTCCAAATGATTAAAGACTATCTCATGAATACACCATTGTTGATCCCACCAGATCCAAGTAGACCTCTATTTCTCTATATATCAACAACAAGTACAACACTGGGTGTACTACTAGCACAGCATAATGCAGAAGGGAAAGAGTGTGTTGTTTACTACATCTCTCGCACACTGGTTGGCTATGAACTCAATTACACACCTATTGAGCAAGCTTGCCTAGCAGTAATCTTGGCAGCCGCTAAACTAAGGCACTATCTATTGACACATAAAGTACAGCTCATTGCAAAGATTGATCCACTCAAGTGCTTACTTAGCAAAGTAGCATTGACAGGTCGCTTGGCCAAATTGGTGATGATTCTAAGTGAATTTGACATCGAGTATGTGGACCATAAGGCTATCAAAGGACAATTTATTGCAGATCAGTTGGCCGGTACATCACTCATAGGCAATCATCCTCTCATTTCCAATTTTCCAGATGAAGAGATATTCATGATCACAACAGCACAACCATGGAAAAGATACTTCGATGGTTCATACACTAGGCATGGCTCGGGGGCAGGCATTCTGTTTATCACACCTCAAGGTGACAACATCCCAAAGTCTTAAAGGCTCACATTTCCATGCACAAACAACATAGCAGAATATGAGGCCTTGGTCACAGGACTCAGGCTAGCCATACAATGGACGTTACAAGAACTACAAGTATATGGCAACTCCCAACTGGTCATTCGGCAAGCAACAGATGAATATCAGACCAAGGATGACAAACTCATGCCGTACAAACAAATGGTGGACAAATTAAAAGCATCATTCACTACTATCACCTTTGAGCAGATACCCAGAGATCATAATCGAGCTGCTAATGCTATGGCTACCATTGCATCTCTCCTGGATCTTCCACAGAATTCAACACGCAACGAGTTCTTGATCGAACAACTTTGGATTTCTACTTATGATATCCCCAAATCCAAGATGATATGTTGCCTTGTCGGTTCTGAATCCCCATGGTATGGTGAGTTCTACACCTACCTCCACGATCACACACTTCCTCCTAACCAATCAAATAACTAACGTAAAACCTTCATTTGTCAAACTGCTCGATATACCATTATTGTTGAAACCCTATACCGATGCAGTCTTGATGGTACTCTCCTTTGATGTCTAGAATAGGATGAGATAACAAAGGCCTTGGAAGAGGTACATGAAGGAATTTGTGGAACTCACACAAGTGGTCTGTCACTAGCCAAGAAGATCATCCGCATTGGATACTATTGGCCATCAATGGAAAAAGACTCCTACTACTTTGTCAGAAAATGCAAACAATGCCAAGTTCATGGAGACTTGATACATGCACTAGCACAGGAATTGCAACCAATCACAACACCATGGCCATTTTTTCAATGGGGACTTAACCTTGTGGGTAAGATTCATCCATCTTCATCCAACAACCATAAATTCATCATTACTGCTACTGAATACTTCACAAAATGGATCGAAGTTGTTCCACTTACCCAAATCACCGACAATTAGATCACCTCATTCATTCTTAATTACATCATCTACCAGTATGGTGTACCCATATCCATCATCACAGATAATGGTCTTCCTTTCAAAAATTAGGATTTCCGTGAGCTCTGTGAGAAGTTTCACATCCAACATCGCTTTTCTACTCCCCATTACCCACAAGGAAATGGTTAGGCCAAAGCATCAAATAAGAACATATTAAGAATCCTCAAGAAGACAGTCAATGATGTTGGTCATGATTGGCATGTTCAATTAAATCCAGCACTATGGGCATATCGAACTAGCATTCGAACCCCTACAGGCGCAACTCCCTACTCACTGGTCTATGGTGCAGAATCTATCCTTCTTATTGAAGTTGAGATACCATCACTACAAGTTTCCTTGCATAATCTTATAGATGACGAAGCCTACAGAGTATCACGTCTTCAGGACTTAGAGCTACTTGATGAGAAATGACAAGCTACATACAATCACCTCAAAGCATATCAGCAGCGCATGAGCAAAAGCTATAATCATCGAGTTAGACCTCGTACATTTGAGGTAGGTGATCTTGTTCTTTGAGAGAATCCTCATAACCAACCCAACCAAGAACATCAGGGAAGTTTGAATCAAACTAGCTGGGTCCATATGTTATCATTGTTGTATTTGGGTCCGGGGCATATCAGTTGGCTACTTCAGAAGGAGAACCGCTAGCAGATCCAATCAGCAACATGCACCTCAAACAATTTTATACATATGCTATACAGAGCATCATCAGGCTCCCATACATATCAGGAAAAACACCAAAAACATTCAAATAAATGTCCTGAAAAAAATACACAAACAAGAAAATAGTAAAGAAAAATCATGCATCCAAATGGTGAACAACCACTCCAGTGGTACCTTGGGTAAGTGTGATGGTGAAAACTTGGCAAACAAGTGCCACTCGTAAAGGCTATGGCTCCATTGTCTTTCAGACTTGTTGCGATCACCTTCATTTCATCCACACATCCATTCGTCCAAACCATGGCTTGTTATTGATCTACAATCAAGGATAGTACTTCATGCGTCTTGCATCCCACTTTTTTGTTATAGTCATGTCTAAACTAAGGGCAATTCCCTTAACCTATTGATGGAAATGGATTCTGCGTTACTTCTGATTCATTGAGTTCTTCATTCAAAACTGTCTCTTAAAATACCAAAAACATTCAAAACTATCTCACAAAATACCAAAAACATTGGAAACCAATCAAAATCCAAAAACATTAGAAAACATCAAAAATCAATCAAAAACATGGCAAAACATTGTACATACATTTTTTAAAGCAGATATCAACAAACATTCTGAAATACTCAAACGATGACCACTTATCACATCAACCAAACAATCAACATCGACATGCAAACTATCTTAAACAAAGATGCATCCTTCCTTACCAAAACAAAGATAAGATAACATTTTTCTTTGACAAGAAAATTCTGATCAAGCTATCAAATACTTGGTCAATTTGATAAGTTATTTATTCATTTATATTAGGTTCCTACAACATTGTTTGTATGTCTTCTGCAAATTATTTCGATGACGTTCTGGAGCATGTACTAATGGTGTCTACGTGGGAAGTTCACTAAGCTACGTGATCTCATGCAAAAATGCAGTCATGGATCACTACGGCTTCCTGACTATAGCATATACCTCGACCATATGAGCATGAACCATTATCGAGGGTCCATATCTTGTATTCTTTATTTATTTATGTTGTTTATTTGCAGTTACAATGCTCTGTCCTTGGTTCCTACTACCTCATCCAAGTTTGATATTATCATGCTCAATGATGAAAATAAAGCACTTTGGATCCTCATTCCATCTCATCTATTTTTATTGCATTCTATTGCATGTCACCAATCCATTTAATCATTCATTATTCATATGCATGGTTTTGTATGCAAGTGTGAACAAAGTTAATATGAGCAATTATGTGAAAATTGAGTTGGTCTTGGATACAATCACGACGGATTTCTCTGATACATCATCAGTGCATCATGCAAAAGTTTCAACAATCTTGCATTCATCTATCATAAATCACATCATTTCATTACATTTAGTTGCATTTGCATAATCCTAGTTCATTATCATTTACTTGCATATAGGTTTATTAAAATCTTAAAAATCCTCATTAGCGTGCATTTAATATCATTTAGTTCATTCTCTTTTACTTTCATTAGTCTCATTATATCATTTCATCATTGCATAAATCGTGACATTTAGATTCATTTATATGATAAAATTGTCTGTGTTTGCATTTACTACCATGATTAACCATTAGAGATGCATTTAGTATCATTTAAGATTCATTAAAAATGCATTCATTATCCTTTTAATTGCATTACGGTGTAGTTATTCATTTCCCATAAGTTGCACTATCATTTCACTTAGCTATATTTTATCAACATTTAGATCATAACACGCATACACACCATTTGTATTAACATTGGTTTATACATTAAACATATGCATTCATTTAGAATTCATCATATAAACATTTGTACTTTACATTTGTTTATCCATATCACATTCATCTAAAAAACTATCTAGATGCATTTACATTAATAAATAATTCATTCAACACATTACATTAACATCATTGCATATCATTATTTCATCATTGTATCAACATGAAGCACAAGATCTTGTCTATATCATCATAAGCATACCTCATCATCATGGCATTACATACATAAGGCATGACATCAACAAAACATGCACATCAACCTACATCCATATGTTAGCATCACATTCATACAACATACATATAGACATCATGTAGGAATAAGTCATTATAGAAACATGCATATAGAAATCATCTCATAAACACATCCATATAGCAAGTACAACTATCCATCTAAGCATACATCATAAGATCATCATCCTGCATAAATCCATACATATCATAAACATGCATATCATCACAAAATATGGGATCTCCTCATATATCATATCATATCAACAAAAACATACATGTATCATAGTACAATGAAGTCCAAAATATCGGCTACCAAAAGCCATCCAAGACACAGTCCAAAATGACAATATAAAAGCATACAAGAATTCCCTCTCAAATACCACTCTGATCAGATGCTGCACCACCATCACAACTTGCTCCCCCACTACCCCCTGCACCACCTGATCTATCTCTCCATGGAGAACCCATCACACCACCACTGCTCTGCATCCTCTGAGACTGCTATGATCTCTCTCGACGCATCTGTGAATAACTTAGTGTCGGCTGACTAGATGGCACCTCCTGCTCATATAGACCCCGCCAGTAATCAACCTCTCCACCTGCTCTTTGTAACTCTCTCTCTAGGGAATCAGTCAACAGCCCATGTCCTTCCACTCCCTCCAAGGCCTGCACTCTCTCCTGTAACTGGATCACCCTTTCCACGGCCTGATCTCTCTCCAGCAGCACTACGGTCAGCTCTGACTCTTGTGCAAACAACTACACATCTCTAGTTGCCACCTCCGCCTCCATATCCTCAAGTCGCGTCTGCAAAAATAGTATCATATGGTCCCATAGGTCTCCACCCCCTATAGCTCCCTCCCCCATATCCATAGGTTCCTCTCCAATGGCTCCCTCTCCTGTAGCTCCCTCCCTTGTATCCATAGGTGCATGTCCCTCACCTACATCCCCGCCACCTAGTCTCATGCCTCCCTACATCAAAGGTCCCTAAGATAGCCGCAATGGCTGCCCACCTCTCCCTCTCCGTTGTAATCGTCCACCACCCCCACCTCCACCTCCGAATCCACCACCTCCTCCAAAACCCCCACCCCCTCCTCCTCCTCCTCCTCCTCCTCCATCACCACCTCCTCCATCCCCACCACCACCATCCCCTCTCCCTCATCCACCTACTACTTTTCAACCTCCTCTCCTCCTCTATCTCTATCCCCTATCCTCCTAAAAATCTAGAATTAGCTCTATCAGATCTGATATCTGAGGAATCGGATGTGCCGCAATATACTGAGTGTACTCCTCTGACACCCTTGCATCTACCACCCCCAGCCTCATATGACATGGTCTCGCTTGTAGCGTGCGAAACTCTACCAGTGCTTGATCATAAGGTAGCATTGGTCCCTATAAATACCTCTCTCGTACCACCTGTGCATACTCTCTTGATCCACTAGGCAACCGTTGCCGCTGCCCAAACTATCTCAGAACTCTACCCGGAAGTTGTCTCTCCACATTGTAGGTTGTCCTACCAATGAGGTATCGTGTCATGAACACATATGGCAATGCCTCTGCATCATCCTCCCATGGCTCACACTCAATGTACGGCCTCCAGATCACTGTATCCAAATCGTCCAATGCCCACCGCCACCACTCTAACTTCCCCAGGTGGGGCTGACTCATCATACCTCCATACATATATACATATGGCTAGTCCACTGCTCGGAATCTCAGACTCACTGGTTGGGTAACTGGTAAGTGCTCCCACACCCAAATATGCAGCAAAGTGATCCCCACTCCCAATGAGCCCACCCCTCGGTATGCTACCTCATGTAGATCCTGATATAAGTGTGATAGCACGCATGATCCCCATGTAAACCGGGTCCCCTCTATCATCATCTGCTCAATCACCTGCCCCCAACCAACAGGAAGTCCATGCAATCATTTATCTAGACATAGCAGTCCCCCAACAATCCCTGATAGCACTGATGGTAATGGCTCATACAAGGCTGCTATATCCTCCCAGGCTATCAACCCATCATCAATGAAGACGTCCTCATCAAAGAATCTATGCACTGTTGTTTTCCCCCAAGCTCGGTCATATGTCACCAGCTCTCCACGAATGGGAATGTGCAAGATGTGCCATACATCCTCCAGTGTAACTATCATCTCCCCCTATGCCAATTGAAACATGCATGTCTCACTATGCCATCGCTCTGTCAATACTATGATCAAACCACGATTCATCCGAATCACGAGCATATACATAACATCATACAGGTCTATCACTGCAATGCAGTCCACATCAACCTCTGTCAATTGATCGCGCAACACCTGTGTGGTGGAATGCCTCTCACGCATCTATAAGACATGAAGATCCTCCTACATATGTGCATCAACCATCATCATCAGTTGTTTTGTTTCAAACTTTCTTAAGTTTAAACCTAGACTATCAACAGATACTTTGATCAAGTATCTTCGGGTCTCAACAGGTAAGCAATCATGGCACACTTAGACTACAACAGGCATTTATCCTAATGACCTAAGTCTCATTAGGGCTGCTATGGTTCAAAACAACTCTCAACTCACATCTCCATCCATCCATCATTGGCATCGGGAGATTCTTTTTCCAACACACTGGGGCACCTATTTTCCTACCAAAAGCGCTATTCTGCACACAAAAGCGCTAATATACTCACAAAAGTGCTAAACCAACAATAACGCTATATCAACTATACAAAGTGCTACCTAACAAAAACATCGCTAAATCAACTACACAATAGCGCTAAAAACCCAAAAGCGCTAAAACAACTATACAATAGCGCTATCCTTGACAACAGTGCTAAAACCACTATGCAATAGCGCTAATTTAGTTGACAATAGCGCCAAATCACAGTTTTAGCGCTATTGTGTTGACTCAACTTGGACCAAGCAAAAAACCTATCAAAAATGCATAAAATTAAAAAATTCAAATTCACATACTGCTGGTCCGTAGTCGTCTGGCCGCTAGAATCAACGGACTCGCTCTAATCGATGATCTGCTATGGGAACTGACATCCTAACTGTTGCTTGCTCTTTCAAAAGGTCACTATCAGAGCCCAAATTTCACTATGGACGCGAATGCAAATGAGTCTATTTTCACCCCTTTCCCCCCATATATATCCTTCGTCGTAACCCTAATTTTCCCTTGTTCACCGTCGTTGTCTCCGTGAACTTCCCGAGCCTCCCATTTCTCCATTTTATCTCTGATTTCTTCTATTTTTCATGAGTATTGTTAAATTCTTCTCTTCTATCATCCTGCCAATTTTCATTCTTTTTTTGAGAGATCGCCTGATTTTTCCAAATTTTTCGGCCCATCTCTCGAGGGGGGCATACCACCCTTTAAATTAACATTTTATGGGGCATATTTCTTCACACCTATTTTTCTTTCTTTGAAATGATGTGATAAACCGCACCGTCTCAAAGAGGGGCAAATGTAGTCAAATAAATCTATCCATTTTAATTAAATGAATATTTTCTATTTATTTGGTTAAAAATCCACTAGCCATCAGTTAATTAAATTAACATTTAATTAATTCATCTTCAAACATTCTCCTATTAATTAAATAAATAATTCAATTTATTTTAATTAATTCATTAAACCAAATTCACAATCAATTAAATGAATAAATCCTATTTATTTAATTTAATCCCCTTTCCTCTTTTAAATAAATAATTTAAAAACATTTATTTAAATCATTCACCCCCCCCCCCCACTTGCATTTTCCTACAAATACAAATTGCAACCACAAGTTGAAATAAATTAATTTTATTTTAAATAAATCCTATTTTCCCTCACCCACCAAATCCACTTACACTCCTACATCCCCTTCTAAATTCTTCTAAGCCCTTCCTAATTAGCCCAATCCATCCCCTAATTATTGTCACAATCCTAAGCAACTTGAGGTCACTTCTCAAAAACTCCAAAGTCTTTGAAAAATATTAAATGCTTTGTGTGTTCAACAAATTAACCCCTAAAGTCTTCCAAACCACTAATGGCTCTTACATGACCATTTATGGTTAATTCCACTCGCACCCATGGTTAGGGACTTCGACCCCTAAACTTAACCCTCATGTGACCCATGTGTCTCCTCAAGCATTTATTGCTTTGACCATGGTTATCCCTTTTACCTTTGTATAAGAGTTTATCCATTGGATAAAAGCATTATTCTTTGGATAATGAATTTATTCACTCAACCCAACCTTGACCTTAACTCCCAAGTTAACTCTCAAGTCATGTCAAGCATTTAATGCTTATTCCCTCTCCTCTCAACCCATCTTATTTTGACACTTGTCATCCTGGGATTGGGTTGAAAGCCCTCACATGGATTGAATATCATTCAATCCTAACCCTTGTTGAGATTGACCCGACCCTTGTTGAGATTACTCAATCTCAACCATCCATTGCTCCATTTTTCCTATAAATAGAGCCCATTTCTTCATAATCCAGATCCTAAAAACTTGTACGCATTTAATCTATAGTCAATTTTAGAGAGCATTTTAACATAAAATCACTAATATATTGTCATTTTGGACTAAAATAAATCTTACTTCATTTCATAGCATCTCATATTTAGCTTATTTTACACTTGCATAGCATAAGTTTATAAGCATTTTCAATCTTGAATCTCCATAAGACATCCATAGTGCAAAAAGCTGCTAAGAGCTACACTAATTTGGAACTTGGAGAGGAGAGGAACAAGGGAGAAGGAGCTAAGAGCATGTTAGAAGGCATTTGGAGATGCCTTGTTGTATTTGCTTCCATAGTTAAATATTTCATCATGTTTTTAGTGTCTCTTTTGATATGCTTGCTTAGACTTGTGTTTGGTTGATTAACACTAACATTTGTCTTTGCTTCTTGTGTTTTTGTGTCTTATACGACCACAGGCTTTTGTCTAACACCACCATTTTGCAGAGCATCAGTCATCAATGACAAAGGGGGAGAATGTTGGAAACTTGACTTACGTTGAGTTGTGTTGTCATTGATGTCAACTTGTCTGGTGTTGTCACTGATGTCAAATGGTCCAAAAGTAAATATTTAGATGTTGTTGTGTGGTCTGGTGGTTTTGTTGATTAAGTATGATGTTTTTTTGAACGATTGGTTTAGTGGAAGTTTTCAATATGCAAGAAATAATACTTATATGCATGAAAGAGTATTTAATGTCCCAATGGACAATTGCTTTGCATTTCTCCAGTTTGTAAAAATTATAGCTTGCGGTTCTAGATATAATTATTATGATCTGTGTATTTTTCACTATCATGTTTTTGGGTCTTCTGTTGCTCAAATGGTAGAGTTGGTTGTTGTTGTTTCTAATAGTGAGGTTCTCCGTCATAAATGGTCTAAAGAATGCTTAGCAATTCTCAGATATGTGGATTCAAGTATTGCGGCTTGGAAGACATGTTCATTTGGCTTGTGCAATGTTCCAATTCGGTTTTCTAGTGCTAATTTGATTGGCATGATAAGTTATATTGTTTTGTGTACAGTGTTGTCAACTGTTTTGATCTATAGCAGACTAAGGTGGTGTATCTTTTTTGGATCATGCTATTTTGGTTTGGATATGCTTTGAAGGTTGAATTTGGATGTTGATATGGGTCTTATCATGGCATGTGTAGATCCACACTGTGTAATTTGTATTGAAGGATGTATTTTGGGTGGATTAATATGCTTTATTGTTTATCTACACATTTCATTTGATACCAACTTTAGAGGATGTGTTAGCATGTGCGATTTGTTGAAATTGCTTTAGAAGAATGTGTTGTAATGTGTTTGGGTCCCCTTTACCTCCTAGAGTGGACCACATTTTGTATTATTGGTCCAAGTAGCCTAATTTATGTAATATTGTATATTTTATCTGTGGTCGACCTAGTTGAGAATTTTAATGTGTAGTCCCCCTTCATGCTATTATTTAGATACTTGTTACTTTGACTTGTTAGACTAAATTTTGACTCTTTATGTGTGATTTATCAAGTTGTTTTGTGTGTATGGATAGATTTATGTGACTTATTGCACTAATTGGCCTAATTTTTCATTTGGACAAACTTTCTATTTTTTGTAGTTTCTATTTTTAGCAAACATGTGAACGTTGACTGTAAATGTTATTTTAAGAATATATCTTTATTGTATTGTTTGCATGGGGTAGGGTGAAAGGAATGATTTTGTATTACTCATTCATGAGCTCCATATGACATCATGATTTCCTTTCACTAGATGGGACTAGAGATGTGTGTGTGTGTGTGTGACATGTTTTGGTGTAGGATTGTATGTACCAAACATCAACTCCACCTAATTTCATAGGTTTGAGTGTATCTTTAATTCCCAATGGTTGTACTGGAGATAGTACAAGGCCCAAAATGCAGCTAGCCCTAGCCATTGTCCTAATTTAGGGACAATTACCTAGTTTTTACTTTATCCTATCAAATTTGTCCTGTGGACAATATTTGATTACCCAATTGTGAATGGTAAGTCTTGTTTTGATGTTGGCATAATTTTATGGTTTATTTAAGTGTGTTGGATTTTATATTATCTTAATTATTAATATTAATTATAGCCTATGTTGTAAATTAAATTAGTAATTAATTATTATTTATTGTGGCTTTAATTATAGTTGTTATGCCCTAGTTCGCTTCTTATATTTTTGTGCTCTGCTAACTTCGTTCGGGGGGGTTTAATTGGTCTGCAGGGGGTCTGCTTTTTCTAGCCCATGGACGGGATTTATTGGTTGTTGGGGGGATTTTAGCTGCCTTAGCTTGGTTCATGTGTCCTATGTTGCACCATAAGTGGTGTGCGGTGTTTTGAGGTTGAGGGAAACCCGCCCTGCTTCACATTCTTTTCATGTGGTTTTGCCCTGAATCCATGGAGAATAGAGGTTTATCCTCTTCTTAGGTGTTTTATGAAGATTTGGAAATGGTTGATTTGTCTCATTCAATGCATGCAAATCTGAAGGAGCACATAGGTAAACCCCAATCAAGGGAAGGAGTTTCTTCTTCGAAAGAGCCTTTTTTTATGAAAAAAGTGAATGGTTGTTTGGAGAGGTCCCAAGATCGCCCAGTTTTGGTTATTCAACCTAAGCAAGTTCCAGAGGATGTTGAATATTGGTGTAATCATGCTCTCATATGAAAATTTATGGGTCTTTGTCCCTCTTTACCTATTTTAGAATCTTGGGCGCATCGAGTTTGGAATCCCAAAGGGGATATGGAGTTACTTTTGGCGGCCAATAACTATTTTCTGGTAATTTTTTCCAACTTGTCGGACAAGAATAGAGTTTTTGAGGGTGGCCCTTATTTCTTCAACCAGGTGGGGTTCTTTATCAAACCTTGTCATATTGGATTCAATTCTACTGAGGAGCTCCCCTCTCGTGTGCCTGTATGGATTCGATTGTCGAGGCTTCCATTGGAATTTTGAAGGGAAGACATTCTTCACTCAATCATGTTGCTTCTCCATAAACCTGTGGGTTCGGCTACACAAACTCAAGATCGAAAGGTAATTTCATATGCACGCATTTTTGTAGAAGATTATTTAAATAACCCTTTACCAAACTCTATGGAAATCTATTTGGGAACTTCTTCTTGGATCCAACAATTGGACTATGAGACCTTGCCATTTAGATGCATAATTTGTCATGAATATGGTCATTTACAGCGAAGATGTCCCAGAAGTAAATCTTCTCCCTTGGTAGTTTCTGATCTTCCTCACTTTGTTCTTAGGGAGGACAAGGGGAAGACCCCTTTGTTTAATGGTCGTACAGATAAGGAAGGATTCATTCCTATTAAGCCTCATAATAAAGGTAGAGGAAAGAAGAGAACCTGCTTGGACAGGAAGAATGATGTCACTCTAAATAGGTTTGATGTTCTCGATGACTTTGTTCAAGAGGAAGGAACTCTAGTTGAAATGTCTTTGAGTGCCCAATTTCAGCATGAGGTGCAAGATGAGGTCTCAAAGAAAGAGGGTATGGCTATATCTTTGGGTGACCAACAGGATGGACAGATGGTTATGGAACAGCCTTCTCATGTTCAGGATAGTAGGGATCTCAATGGGTCATAGGTTCCAGAGGGTGCAGTTGTCATGGCTTATACTCCTCCTTCCACTAAGATGGCCTCAAATTTTGTGATGAGTAGCAAAGCCTTGCCTACTTTAGGCCTACAACAGAAACCCCTTTAAAAGGGTTCTTTAGATAAACCTTTATGGAGTGGTTGGAAAATAGATCAGGAAAAGGTCAAGCTTATTGGTGATACTGTAGTTGAGTCAAGGTCTATGAAGCCCATTGATTCCCACTTCTCTCAACCCCATGAATGATTGTGCTCTCATGGAATGTAAGGGGATTGAATAGCATCCCTAGACAAAAGGTTTTTCATAGATTAATTGAATCTCAATCTCTTGATGATGTTTTTATTTAGGAAACCAACCTCTCAGTGGATGGTCTGGCCAAATTTTCTCTACATGTCTGGCCCTAGGGCCATTGGTACGTAGTGGGTGCTCGTGGCAATTAAGGGGGTTGCTTTCTTTTGGAACCCAAGGAAGGTCTCCCCCTTGTGGTGGATTTCTAGCAGGTCTTCCATTTCTATGGCGGCCTCTAGCTTTGAGACTGGAGAAAGGTGCCTCTTTTCTAATATTTATGCTCCTACTAATCTTTTAGTTAAGACACTTCTTAGGGCCCATATCAATTTTGTTCGATCCATGGATTCTTTTCTCCCTTGGATTTTGGTTGGTGATTTCAATGTTGTCACTAGCTTTGATGAAAAATGAGGTGGGTTACCAAGGTTTTATCCTTCTTCAAATTTGCTCAAGGATAATATTGGTTTCTTGAATCTCATTGATGTGAATCCAATTAATGGTGTTTTTACATGGAATAATAGGAGGAGTGGTGTTGAGGCTATTTCAGAAAGGCTTAATAGATTTTTGGTATCCTACTATTGGGTGAATGGCAGGTGGTCCACCAGTTCAAAAATTCTTGATTGGAGGGGTTTTGATCATTGTCCTATCAAGTTTTCTGCCACCTCATTTAGAAGCTCCAAAAATCCTTCTTTCAAATTCCAATTGATGTGGTTGTGTGATCAGTCTTTAAAGGATCTTATCGTTGACTGGTGGTATGAAGGGATGCCTGCCCATGGGCATGCTATGTATACTTTTGGGAAGAGATTACAACATGTGAAATACATGCTCAAGAGGTGGAATAAACATTGTTTTTGGAATCTGCATGCATAGAAGATGGCAGCTCAGTCCAAACCGGATGATGTCACTCGACAGATTAGGGATCAAGGGATGACTACTAATCTTAGTAAAGCTAATTCCCTAACTCTCAAGAACTTAGAAGAGTGGGAGTTGTGTGAGGATATTTTCTAGAAGAAGAAGTCTCAGGTTTATTGGCTCCAAGAAGGTGACAAAAACACAGGTTTTTTTCATAACTTTATTAAGGCTCGGAGGTATGGTATTTCTATTACTTCTCTCATATCTTCAAAAGGGGCTCATCTCTCCTCTAATGAAAAAATTTCCAAGGAAACTGTCAGTTATTTTTCAAAATTGTTTACCAAAGAGGATCCTGGAGCTATGGTGGAGGAGAGGGTCATCTTAAATTGTATTCCCCCTCTGGTCTCTATTGAAATGAAATATGCCCTCTTGCGCCCCATTTTGTTGCTTGAACTAGAGGAAGTTGTGTTTCATATGAAAAAAGGTAAGGCTTTTGGACCTGATGGATTTCCTATTGAGTTCTTTCAGGAATTTTGGGAGATTATTAAATATGATCTTCTAGATGTGGTTCAGGAATCTCATAGGAATAAGTATATGCTTGAGTCTATGAATAATACCTTCTTGGCTCTCATTCCTAAGAAGGAGGGAGCTAACAGTTTGGATCAATTCACGCCTATTGCATTATGTAATGTGGTCTACAAGATAATTACTAAATTGATTGCTGAGAGGCTCAAACCTTTCCTTTGTACTCTGATCTCTAAGGAGCAAGGTGGTTTCGTAGATGGAAGACCGATTCTGGATGGTGTTGTGATAGAAATGGAGGCTATTCATTAAATGGAAACCTCTAAGGAGAAAGCTATGTTTATTAAACTTGACATGGCCAAAGCTTATGATAGGGTGAACTGGGATTTCTTACAAAAAATCCTTTTGGCCTTTGGTTTTGGAGAAGATTGGGTGAATTGGGTTCTTAGTTGTGTGATTTCTACCTCCTTCTCAGTTCTTATTAATGGGGAGCCCTCAGAGTTGTTCAATGCTTCTCAAGGACTTCAGCAAAGGGACCCTCTTTCCCCCTACTTGTTCATTATCATGGTTGAGGGTCTTGGAAGATTTATTACATCCCAAGTGAGTTAGGGTCTTATTTAAGGATGGAGCTGGAACAATACTTTACCTCCCTATTCTCATTTTCAATTTGTGGATGACATTGGTCTGATAGGCAGGGCCAGAGTCAATGAGGCAGTGAATTTCAGGAGAGCCTTGGACATCTACTTGAAAGCTTCAAGTCAGAAAATTAATGAAGATAAATAATTCATATACTTCTTTAATACTCCTCAGCTTATTCAGAATAGGATTGTCAGGATCCTTATATTTCAAATTGGTTCTCTTTCATTGATGTGCCTTGGGATTCCTTTGGACTTGGGGACTCAGCATAGATATTTTTGGTAGGGAGTTTTGGACAAATTTCATAGGAAGGTTAATCATTGGACTTTCAGGTGGTTATCCTCTACTGGGAGAGTGATTCTTTTGAAGCCGGTGGTGTAGGCTCTTCCCATATATAGGTGTTTTGTGCAGGTTCCCCCCTCCAACTTTGTGAGAGAGTTTGATGCTCTTTCTCGTCAATTTCTTTGGTCCGAAAGTTTTCTTTCTTCTAAGTGGAGTTTAGTTAAATGGGAGTTTGTCTGTAGATTAAAGCATGTTGGGGGCCTTGGTCTTTGGTCTATTGCTCTAGTTAGCAAGGCCTTGGCGGCCAAGCTATATTGGAGGTGATGCAACAGTCAGGATCAGGACTAGGCCAAGATTATAACTGTAGCGTCGTAAATTGTACGCACTTGCTAGGGTTGTACAATTTCACACCTAGTTTAGCACCCGCCTTGGCGCATTTTGCATTTTGCATTGCATTTCCCCTTTAGCACTTAATTAGTCAAATTAATTAGGTCTAAGGTTCTATTTCATCATCTCCCACATCATAAAGTTGGGCCCTTTCATTAAAGTGTGCCCCTTTCATTTTATTCTTCCAATACATCATTTAATCAAAAACCCTAATTAGGTCCTATTTTGAACTTGGGGGCTTGGTTTTGGGGGTCAAAACATCTCGAAATCACCTGTAACTTTGGGATTCGCTCTAAAATCATCATATCCGACGGCCCTGAAAATTTGGTGAAAAGTTGTCGGGACCATGGCGCCCAGCGTGCACATGGTCCCGGACATTTTTCCCGAAATTTTAGGAGCACGACCCAATCATAAAATAAAGCTTAACCCCAAGAAATTGGCGGGAGATTCAATCTCTAGGTCGGCCAAAAGTTGAAATTAAGACCTAGGGTTTCATATATAAGAGCTCTCTTTCTTCATTTGAAAGGATCCGGAATTTTTGGTTTGAGGGACCTCCTATGCAGCGAAAGAGCAGATCTTTGAAGACTTCAACAACATTCAACATCCATCCATCAAGCATCCATCAATTCCATTCATCCATTTAGGGCTTTGAAGACATTGAAGAACAATAAGGGATCACCGACTAAAGATTGGCTTGTACCCCTCCCTTGGGGTTGGGTATGATTTCATGTTGTTTTCATGTCTTTGCATAAGCTTCAATATATCATTTATTCATGCTTTAGATCACTTTGCATCTTGATTTAGAGCATTTACATTATCATTTACAAGCAATTAGGGTTTACTTTCTAGGTTGCTCTAGTTTGCTTACTTTCATTTTAGGATCTTGCACACACACAAGGTCTGCACACACATTACTTTTACAATACAACTTGGCTATTCGTGGAGGTGGAAATCACCAAAGCGGGGGTTTGACTAAGGCAAAACCCTATATAGCCGCCCAAAACACCTTTTCAAATATAAGTGCAGGTTTCGGAATTCGGACGACACCGCAAGTTGCAGATCCGGAAGAAACAGACGGAGACCGAACTTCACACCAAATCTCAGAGCAAAAGACCAGGACAGGGGCTTGGGGCGCCCTGGTCCTTCCAGGATAGGGGCGTTGGGCGCCCTGGTCCCTGGGACAGGGGCGCTGGGCGCCCTGGTCCTCCTGACAGACAGCAGTTTTCAGCATTTTTGACAGCTTTCCAGGTTGCAAAACAGCAGTTTCCGGAGCAGTTTCAGGGGCAGTATCAGGACAGTGGCGCCCACGCCCCCGTCCCGAACATTTTCATTCATATTTTAACACCGGGTACGCATTTGCATTCTTTTCTTGTCCTTGTGTTTACAGCTTTCCATTGTTTAAGTTCAATTCTGCAATCTTGTTATTAGTTCATACTTGCACTTTGGGGTTAGGGATTGAACTTGCATCATTTCATCTTTCAATTGCAACAAAGGAATAGAAATCTTAATAGGTAGCCCGTGGCTCTCTCTTCCACAAAAAGAAGTAGCCAATTGTGTGATACCTCTAGGCTCTTTCGTATTCCACAAGTGTGTGTGGTTGAAAGTGAGATTAGGGCATGTTTGCTTAGTGTCACTTTTTCCCCTACACAATAACCCACAAGCATCTCTCGGATGTTGATTGCCATGAGGTGCCATGTCTTGGTCTATTAGGTAGGGGATCTTGTATCTGGGACACTCTTAAAAAGGGAGCTCAACTTATTAAGATGGCCTTTTTCTATATTTGTAATAAAGATTCTGAAGCTCTTTTGGGTAGGACTCTTGGGATGGTCACCCTCCTATCCTTTCTAGCTATCCACAACTTCAATTTCTTTGCAAGATTTTCACTGATGCTGGATGGATTAAGGTGGAGAATTTTGAAACAGTTAGGTGTACAGGTCAGGTGGAGGTGACTTGCTGGAAAGATCCTCTTGAGTAGCCCTTAGTAGGGTCTGATGAGGACTGTACTGTGTTGGCTAAAATCTTGGAGGGTAGGTTATGCAGTTCCCTTAAAGAGAAAGATATTTTGGTGTGGGGTCCCAACCCTAAAGGAAAATTTGTTGTTGCTGAAGGTTATGCTAGTTTAGACAGGCAACTGCAAGGTCTGACAGATGTACCCTGGTGGAAGAAGGTATGGAACAACTTTTCTTGGCCTAAATGTATTTTTTTCATATGGTTGATTGCTTAGAGAAAATGTCTCACATGGGATAATCTTCATAAGAGAGGTTTCCATGGACCTTCTATCTGTTCTCTTTGTAATCATAGTAAGGAATATTGTTCCCACTTATTTTTTCTATGCTCTTTCTCTAGAGAGATCTGGCACAGGTGGTAGGAGGCTTGGCAACATACCTATATTCATGTTACCTCCTTAATTGATTTTTGGGAAAGCTTGGGCAAACCTCCTGCGAAGACTTCTTTTCTTCAGGTGGCATGGGCTATTAGGCCTGCCCTTATTATCTAGAACTTGTGGCTAGAAAGGAACCGTAGAGTCGTTTGTGATTTACAACTTGGGAGTTTTCAGTTGTGGCAGAAGATAGTTAATAGGCTCCAGGAGACTATCTCTGCAAAATGTGACATGTCTAAAAAGGTTGATCTTGGTGATTATGCTATTGTAAGGAATCAGCAACTAGGGAACAAAAAAGTGGGTTGTGTTGTTGGCAAAATTCTTCGGCATGCTAAGCAATGGATCAGTAGAGATGGAAGGTGGATACCTCCTCCTATGGGGGTCTTAAAAATTAACACAAATGGCTCTTCTCGTGGGAATCCAGGGCATGTAGGTATTGGAGGTATAGGTAGAGGTATTGATGGATGTGTCATTTTTTTCTTCTCTATTTATAAAGGACAACACTCTAACAATTTGATGGAGGCTCTTTCTATTAAGACTGTTGTTGAGAGAGGTTATTCTTTAGGATGGAGGAGGAATATCTATGAGTCGGATTCTCAAATTGTCATGGATATGTTGAACAATCAAAGTTTGGATGATGTTAGTTGGCAATTAGCATTTGTGGTTAGATAGATTTTACATCTAAGTAGTTCTTTGGAATTTGTCTCCTTTTGTCATATACCCAGAGAGTGGAATAGAGTGGTTGACTGCTTGACGAAGTGGGCCTTTGAGAATGTGGAGGGCTGGGATATTGGAGGGAGGGATAGTTTACCTCATGATTATCTTGAGATCTTAGATAGGTTAGTGTTGGAGGACAAGAATATGTAGTTGGTTTGTTGGTGGTGTCTTTTGGGTTCTCAGTTGTGTTCTTTGCTTGTTGGGCTTGAGGCCTCTGCTTTGTAAAATTGTTTTGATTGAATAAATCTTTACCTCTTTTTTTGGAAAAAAAAATGATTTATTATTAATTAAATAAATATGATTTATTTATTATTTATTATTTATGATATATTAATTTATTATATATTATTTATTATTTAATTATTTAGTTATTTATTATTTATGATTCATTAAATGATTAATTGTTTATTATTTATTATTTATTATTGTGGGGATTATATTTTGTGGAAATTATATTTTATTTTATTATTGGTGGAGCTATTTGTTCTATTATTATGGATAATGGTATTTAGATTAAGATTAATTATTTTATGGTGGCAATTATTTATTATGATTTGTTATTTAAAATGATTTGTAATTTTTTTTTTTTTTGAGTGGGAATTAGTTATTTATTATTTATTATTTTTTAGTGATTTATTATTTTTTAATGATTTATCATTATTATTTTATTAATTTATGAATTATAGTTTTATTATTTATTTGAAATTAGTTATTTACTATGAGAATTATTCATTAATTGTGAAAGTTACTTATTATTATTTATTGTTTAATTATTTTTAAATGATTTATGATTTGTGGTTATTATTCTTCAATGAATTATTGTTTATTTATTTCTTATTATTTTATTGGGTTATTATCTATTTAAGTGGGTGTGATCATTAGCTCTATTTTTAATGGATTATTATGTTTTAATTAGAATTAATTATTTATTATTTCTTGGTTATGAAGAAAGATTTATTTTTAAGGGATTTGTGATTGGTGATTTAATATTTATTTATTATTGTTTTATTGTTTTATGGAGATTTTATTTTGGAATTAATTTATAATTCATTTATTAATTTAATATTATTTATTTATTGATTTAATGTGATATTTTAGGATTAGGGTTTTGCTTTTCTTCATGAGCTTTATTTAGGTAATTAAGTTTTATTTATTATGTTTTTCATGAGAGTTGATGGTGTTGTTATTATTATTATTTTGTTTCAAAGTTGTGAAGAGAAGAAATTTTATTGCAACTTTTTGAAGAATTTTAGAGTGTGAATTTGAGGAGAGGGATTTGCAATTTTCAGTTTTACTTTGGATTTGCATTGAGCGTGGTTTGGAATTCTCAAGCTTGATTGATTTGGAGTTTTGGTTGTTGTTTTGAAGAGATTTGTTTGTTGGCTTGATGATGATGCTATGATGTAATATGTTGATTGGTGACTTTTTTTGTGTTGTCATTGATGGCAACCATGTTTTGATAGTCATCTAAGTCATTTAGTCCAACAGATAGTGGAAGCAGTTAAACAGTGAACCGATAAACAGGACAACAAATCGATAAACAGTGATAGAGCTATGTTCAAGAAACCGGTACAGAGGATTGGTGAAGAGTTAAGTGTTGCAGTTTGGTATGCATGTTTATGACATTGATATGAGTTTATGAATAGAACCACATCAGTAGATTCGATGGAATGAGCGAGTTATGATGTTTTGAGTAGTCAGTCGTGAAGAACACAAAACCGGTAGAGAAGAATTACTTAGATTGTTAAACCGATAGATATAATGTTATGCTTTTGTGTTGTGTTATGTTTTGTCAAAATAAGAAAAGCGTGATGAGAAAGATTTAATAGATACAATGTACCTAGGAAATCATTCCAAGGGTATTTATCGACTTAGCAGAGTTGTTTATAAAAAGGTGAATATTGTGTGATGATGTATCAGATATGAGATCTATATTATAAATTTGATTATGCGGTGAAAGGTGAAGCTTTGTATTGATGTTTATAGGCAAAGAGGTGCTATATGCACATCAGTCACTTGTTGTTCCCTAACAGTTGCAGCAAGATAAAATCCTCTCACAAGGTCACTCCTAATAGGGTGCGGTAGGATTCTCATAGGTTCGAAGGTTTAAATCCTTTAGCAGGGTGACACATTAGCTTGTGTTTTGAAATCCCATAGTTGTATAGCTCCTAACAAGGTTGGTCCTAACAGGCCTTATTGTAATATCCTTAACTGGGTGTGCTCCTAGCAGAGCAGTTCTATGACCTTAACTGGTCAGATCTCTATTCTGCAAATAGTTGATCTTGTGGGTACTAATTCCCACTGTGGTTTTTCCCATTTGGGTTTCCACGTGAAAAACATTGTATTATGGTTTGCATGTTTTGTTTGGTGTTAGCTTATGTGGTTATTATCCTTGCATGCTTGTTAAGTTTCTTGATTAAAGTGGTGATTAGATTTATACTATTTTTGCTTGCACTGATTCACCCCCTCTCTCAGTGCCTTATAAGTTTATCAATTGGTATTAGAGCCTAATTACCTTAAGGCTTAACTGCTTGGGAAGGATCCCTAGGATAACATGAGGGAAGGAATGAATTACAAAGAGATGTTTAATAAGCTTGCAAAATCTGAAGAAGCCCTAGGTGAACTGAGGGTTAAGCACAAAGCTTCATTGTCAAAGAGGAGAGAGCTAGCTGAACAATTGTTTGAACTTAGTGAAAGCAGTTCATCTAAGGAAGCAAACATTGATGCATTGGCTAATGAAGTGGAAAAAATTAATGATGAGAAGTCAAATCTGAGGAGAGAGCTTGAAGCCCTAACCGTCAGGATGATTCAAGAGCTAGAAGCCAGGAGGACTACTAAAGACAATATCAGAGAAAAATATCATGAGATCTTTAAACTAAATCAAGAGGTTGGAACCTTGACTGCATATCTTCAAGAGGAAAAAGAAGAAAAAGAAAAAGTAAAGGTTGATATAGACATGGCTATGTCTCTTAGAGAAAGTATTATGAAGAAGAATGAAGATCTTACTAAGGAGTTGGGTGATGCTAATGAGTTATTGGCTAAATTTAACAAGAGCACTACTATGCTTGATGAGAAGATCCAATCACAGAGGCAGAAAGGAGAAACACAAGGATTGGGTTACACAACTTTTGAAAAAGGAGATCCTTCCGGTACCAAGGACATCTTGCATGAAGGTAAATATGCACCTAAGGCAAAGAAGGACACTAGTAAGAAACCCTACAAACCAGTATGTTGTAATTGTCATAAGGTAGGTCATATTGCTAATGTTTGTAGAAGTTGATCTATTTCTTTTGATTGTTATAGGTCTAATGCTTATGAGGATTACAAGCCTAGAACTTTTGATGGTTAGTGCTACACTTGCAACAAGTATGGGCATAGAGCTATTGAGTGCAGGTATGGAGAAAACATTTAGAGATCTTATATGATTCAGAGGCCTAGAGGTGAATGGCAAAGATCTTTCAATAACTGGAGAAACCCTACTTGGCAGAGACCTTATGTGAACTGGTGTCCTTGTGAGATAGAGTATAGCTAGAATGTGACTTGCTCAATCTGTCATAACTTTGGACATGTTGCTATGAATTGTAGGAGAAGAACTGGTAGAGGAAATGTTGGACCCTGGAGAGCATTTGGAATGGATTATTTTATTGTCACAAACCAAGACACATTGCTAGGTTTTGCAGAGCAAGGATGAACCAATCGGTAATTCAATCTGTTGAACGGAAAGGTAAGAAGAAAGTTGATGTGGAAGAGACCAAAGCGGAGATGAACAAGATTTGGAGAAATAAGAGGGATAAGAAACCATCAGAAGATTCCCATTCTTCACCTAGCGTGGAGAATACATCGCCAGTAAAATAAGCTATTATAAAGCTTAGGGGGAGCTTATTACCAAATCCACTTCTGAACCAGCTAAAGGATTGTGCAGTAAGTTAAATCTACATTTTGTAATGTAATATGATGTTATAAAGATATTTTGTGATCAAACCGATATGTTTGATGTGTTATGAGAACTAGTAGTGAGTATTAGGGTTGAACGGTGATTAGGGTAAGTACAACTAGGTATTGCATTTAATCTATTTTGTAAAAGGTAAATAAAAAGTGTTTTACAAGTTTCATTTGTTACCTTTGCATTCTTGAGAGAATTTGGAGAGTGACTAAAGTAGAGAAGAGCTTTTGATTGCTACCTTGGTGGAGTTGACATCAAATTGGGAAGTTATGTGGATTTGTGAATTGGTGAAGTGCATTCAGACCGAAAAGTGCATTTTGGTATAGAAACCCTAGCATCGAAGAAGTTGAAAAGGTATTTATCTGAGAATCTAAGTCTATATTTGATATGTTGCAATGGATACACCACACTTTGTAGATGTTACTAAAAGGCCTCGACCATAATTCAAGAGGCATCCACTTAAGTTGATTGAAACCAATCCCGCTGGAGCCCTATCCAATGTTCCTTATGGTGTTATGCATGTGGAAGATGTTAGATCCTACATTCACTGCAAACTAGAATACTTAGGAACCTTTGCTATCTTTAATCAATATTGAACTTGGTGTGATAAGCAAGGAGTTATAAAAGATCAATTTTGAAGGGTTGTCGGCAAGGGTTTTCACCATGCCGTGAATTTTCTTCATGATTTTGAGGAAGACCATATCAGATATATGTTGAGAAGGATACATGATCAATTTATATGGTTAGATCATCCACATAAGATTACTAAGGAATCTATTCATGTCATCACCAGATTGTCAGCAACCGGTGAAGTTCATGTGCTGAGGACAATCCTGAAGGATGAAGTCGCTCAATTGACAAAGTCAAAATGGGATGGTCGTGCTAATATGACAATTAATGAAATTGAAGACCCTGATATTAAGTATGCATCTATGGTAATTGGATACAAGGTTTATTATTCTAGTAGAACAAACAGTATTCCCGGAGTTGCAATTCATACTACCTACCGGATGTTGAAGGAAAATGCAGACTATGATCTCATTGAAGCCCTGAGAACCCAGTTGATACTAAATCTTGAATCTATTAAGAAGGACAAGACACATAAATTCAAGTTTGGTCAATTAATCATAAGTTTGTTTTTCTACTTTTAGAACTCCTTTTCCGGTATCGATGATATTCAGTGGTCAAATGATACACTGACAATATTACAGATAAAGAACAACATCAAGATGATCGGTAATGATTTTACAAAGGTAATTTGGGGATACTTTAAAGATTTTCAGAAGAGAATGCACAAAAGAGAAAGGATACCATAACAGGTTGTTAAAAGGTATGAAGATACTATTTGTTTCATGGTTGATATAGACACATGTCAAATGGAGGCAGTAGAACCCAAGACTTCATGGGTGATGTCGATGGGTTATGAAGTTGCAACTGATATTCTAATTGCTTGTGTTGATCATCTCCTAGCACAACCAGTAGATTCTAATGGTACAAGACTTGGAACCTTTAAGGAGAAATCATTAGAAGTTCATGTTGAGTTAGCAAAATCGGTTATTACAAAGAAATTAAGAAAAGAAATTGAGAAATTTGTTGTTGAACAAGGTTTTACCAAGGAGGCGATTGTTGAGGCCAAAGCAAAATTTGAAGTGAGGAAGGTTGAATCTGTTGAAATCCAAGAGCACTAAGACAGGGGGGTGAATCGGTGTTCTACCGGAATGATCAATCTTAACCTTATTAAAACATGCATACACAAACCGGTATACTGGTACCTATAAAATTGAAAGAAGTAAAGCTACCAATAAGCCAATCACATAAATGAATACCATAACACACATAATTTTACGTGGAAAACCTCAAAGAGAAAAATGTCATAACCCTCCTTTGTCATTTTTTATTTGCTACTATTATTGTTATTACTATTAAATCATTTTGGGATTATGTTAGAAATAAATTTATTGAATGTGGTTGAAAAAAGCTATTATAATAAAAAGGTTAAATAATGGACACACGCATACACACTTGAAAATATAATTTAATGAAAATTATTTAATTTTTCTATTTCAAATAAGCACATGTCGTAGGAGAAATTGGAAGCTTCTAGAGAGAATCTTCATCCTCCATTTTCTTGCATGTAACTCCTCCATTAAGTGATCAATCAATTTTGCATGAAGATAATTTAGAAAAAAGAATTATTTCTTTCAATTAATTCTCTTGATAGTGGAATTGAGGGATCTTTTCTATATAATGTATGTCAGTTTTTGAAAAGGGGAAGTTGCTTTTTTTTTTTTTTGGAAGAAAATTTTCTCAAGTTTCATGTGGATAGTAGTAGGATTTCTTTTGTAGTCATGTTTTATTGGTAGATTTGTTAAGTTTGTTTGAAGAAATTTCACCTAGTTGCAAAGAAGGATCTAAGAAGGTTAGCCAAGAGATTGGAGGGAATTCAACATCAAGCTTCGACAAACCAGGTTCTTTTCTTTTGTGTTCTCTTATTTACATATGAGAAATTTGTAATATCAAAAAAATATAGCTTTTATCCTTCTCTTAAATCTTCATTTTTTATTATATATATATATATATATATATATATATATATATATTGATTATTTCAAAACAAAAGTAAATCTTTTCTCCTTATTTAGGGATAAATATTAAAAGTACTTTTTCAAATAATGCATATCTTTTTTATCTAATTTTCTTTAGGGAAAAAGAAGAAAATCAGATCTTGTTTGCTTTCTAAAATTTTTTATGAGTGCAAAAATCATATCTTTCTTATTTAATTTTCTGAATCTTTTCTCTATGAATAAATGATAATCACCTGTATTTGAATCTTGCTTATTATTATTTCCTGTGAAATAAACCCGTCACTCACCCTCTCTGAAAATGAATTTGATCATTGGAATACCTAAGTCTTACTGCTCTATGAATTATCTCACCTCTCTTGAATATAAGTTGAACTTTCGTATATAAGCTTACCTAATATTTTCTGTAATTAAACAAAAAAACTAGTTCTCTCTCTTTGAATACTATTTTGATCTGAGTGTAATCTTAAAACCCTAATTAATATTTCATTTGTATTTATTATCCTCTGTGAAAATAAAATAAAAATTTCCCCTCTATGATTACAACAGTGTTTAATTAATAAGTTACTTGCATATACCCTCTATGAGAAAAAATTTATGGTAGAAATTCCTTTATATATCCAATAACCTTCTGTCAAAAAAAGTAGTATACCTCTGCGATCAATTTTATATCCAATAATAAAATTCATCTGTGTCTGTAACTTCCTCCCCTTCCAGATTTTCATTGATTCATTTTATTTTATATTTATTGGTTTATATATATATATATATATATATATATATATATATATATATATTACTTTCAAATTAAACTTGACCCATATATTAAAACCATTTATCAATTTTCAAAATATATATAAAACCCATAATGTACTATTTTCAAATTTAACTTGACCCGTATCAAATTTTGAAATAAAGGTTTGACCCATTTTTTTGACGGGAACCGTTATAAATTTATGCGAGGTGGGGTTTTATTTCACGCAGGGGTAGTGGAGGGCCCACGAGCCCCTACTCCCCCCTCCTCTCCTTATTTATCACATAGAACATTTAAGGGGGGCGGATATCCATTTTGATTCGATAATAAATTATCTACGTTTCAATTGCATTTGCAGTATAAATAAAAAAATTGATTGCTAATTTAAATTGTAATTCAAGTTTTATTAATATAAATATTTATAAATAAATTGATAATTTTATTAACATTAATTGTAAATCTACAGAGATTGTAAACATTAAGGAGTAATTTATTTTTTGGAAATTAAATAACTAATTTAGATTAATTAGATGGGAAAATAATTTTGCTAAGTGATTGGGAAAACTTTAGTAGGAATAATTCATTTGCAATAAATTTAACATTGTCCTCTAAGTAGTTTTATTTAGTTAGATGATTTATTTTATTTAAATTTTTTTTCCGGATACATTCAACAAATTAAGATTTGATCAAGTTGTTAAAGAAACCATGTTAAAAAAATAAAAATATCCCCATTAATATTCTCTTTCCCCTTTCATGAAATCCACAAGGAAATCCCTCGTTGAATACACCAATTTAATTTCAATATTACTATTTAGAGGGTCCCACATGACAAGGCAAATATTCAGCTAAAATTTTGGTGAGAAAAAAGTTCTTTCTTATAAATCTAAATCACTAAAATTCATCTTTAAATTTACTTATCTCCTTAAAATATGGTAGCACACAAAAAAATCTATGCTCTTATCATAGTAAGTAGATTAAATACTAAACCTTAGGTGAATAGAGGAGGGCCCCCCTCTCCCCCACCAAAAGAGAATCTACTTTTACTTAGTTTTCTTCTCCTCACGTAAGTGTAAATTAAGAAGGGAAAATTTTAAATAAGAATTTACTAATTTTAATATAAAATAATAAATTTTTAAGTTAACTCAATTTATAGAGGATATATTGTATTGAACACTAGATAAGGGATATTTGTAGTATTGATGATAAGATAGTAAATTCAAACAAGATTAAAAAAAAAAAAAAAAAAATTCTTAAACGAAAAAAATAAATAAAAGAATGAATGTGATGGCAAGCGTATTTTTGATAGTTAAGAAAGTATTTAAGATGTACTCTAATTCTTGTTATTGAAAAGCCCATTATAATAAGGGTAAGATATGAAAGACGCTTTGTGTATATTTATAAGAAAGATACATTGTAACAAGTAAGAACTAGTATTAATTAGGATGCTAAGAAAGTTTATTTGAAACCAAATTAGTTTTAAAAAAGAAACAAAAACTAAGATCCTTTTTCATAAGAATATTAAACTTGCTTATTTGAACAAATCTCAAATTTTACACTCATCTTTTGTTTGTAATGAACTTAGTTTTGAAGCTGAAATAAAGATAGAATCTTGTTGTTCTAGATTATTGGAATTCTCATCCTTATCAAGCAAAGGATTTTTGAATAAACCTATTCCATGATCACTTAGAGAATTAAATTTGAGTAAATTTTAGGAGCAAACATTAACTCACTTTTAAGAATTTGAAATTGAAAGAGTTATTATTTAAAAATATCTAAGGATAGAGTCAAAGTTGCTTCAAGTGAAAGAAGTAGTTAGTTATAATTTTTGCAAATGAATTGGCATTTGCAGATGATACACTTCAATTTGGTTGTTCCAACATTCAAGAAACAAGACATATTAAGAAAATGTTGAACATATATACTTCCGGATCTGGGCAAAAAATCAATGCTCAGAAATCTACACTATTCATATTTAATACTTCTGAAAAGGTGTCTAACAACATTATCCAGACATTGGGCTTTCCAGTGGATTCTCTTCCATCTTAGTACTTGGGCATCCCTTTCTTTATGGGAGCAGGGAAACCCTCTTTTTGGAATTCTATGATTGACAGATTAAAAAGAAGAATTTATGTGTGGAAAGCTAGATGGTTATCTCTTTCAGGTAGAATCCTTCTTGTAAAAATTGTTTTGGCTACAATCCCAAACTACTACATTTCAGTCCTTCAAGCCCCGAAATCTATTGTTTCCCATATTGATAAAATTATTTGGAACTTTATTTGGAAAGGTAATCTTTCAGAAGATAAAAAGATCCCGCTTCTATCTCTCAACAAAATGACTACAAGTAAATCTACGAGCAAGGTTGGTCTACATGATATTTCGAAAAGGAACAAGGTCGTTGGGGGAAAGTTGGTTTGGAATATTTATGCAAAACCACATGCTTTGTGGTGTCAAATTATGAAAGCAAAGTATTTAGATACTCCTACCCCACCACGTATTTTTACTATCCTTGATCCTCCATTAGGCTCTGCAGTTTGGAACTTCATGATGGCTTCTAGGAATGTGATTACTAGATATTTATCTTGGCAAGTACATAATGGCAAAGATGTCAACTTCTAGAATGATTCATGGAGTGGTCTCCCCCCCCCCTAATCTTGAGGAATCTCTAGTAAATGCAATCCCCAAATTTATTACTCAATGGGGATCTTATCTTTGTGATTACATAGATTATCTTGAGAAGCCTTCAAATCGTGTCATTTGGAAGAATCTAGCTTCACTCCCAATCTCCCCGGCTCAAAAGGTAAAATTTTCTTTGATTCTTAAGAACCGCATCATTTTTATCTCTAATGGTTCGGACAAATTGATATGGTGCCCTGCAAAGAATGGAAAGTACTCTATCAAGGAAGGGTATAAGGCAATTCATCAGATGTCAGTTCAATCCTATTCACAAAGAGCTTATAACTTTTGTTGGAACAACAGTATTCTTCCCAAGGCAGGGATGTTTGTCTGGCTTGCTCTACACAAGAGAATACTTACCAGTGAGAGACTTGATAAATTGAACATTGCACCTCCATTTGCCTATGTACTTTGTGGTGAGCATAATGAAACGTTAAATCAGCTCCTCCTCCAATGTGATTTTGCTCATAATTGTTGGATGTTTGTGCTTGCTAAACTTTCCTTTAGCATCCGTCTTCCAAATAATGTATGGGATTTGTTCCAGTCCTAGCCAGTCTTATACTCATCCTCTCTTTTTGCATGCATTTGGAAAGTGATCCCATCCACAGTAGTATGGTCAATCTAGTGAGAAAGAAATAAGCTTATTTTTAGAAAACAAACATCTCCTCTTTCTGATGTTTTCAATTACATTGAAAAATTAGTATTAGAATTGGTTAATGCCCATGTTTCAAATTAGTTCAATCCAAGTAGGGAATTTACTTCTTGGGATGGTCAAGTTATTAATTGTTGGAAGGGCATCTCTATTCCCCTATCACCTTGCTTTTCGAGAGTGAGGATTACTAAAATTGACAGAAATAAAGTGAAATGGTGTCCTCCAAATTCAACACATTTTAGATTGAATTTTGATGGCTCCTCTAAAGGGAACCCGGGTGATGTAGGAGTAGGAGTATGCAATAGGGACCATATAGGGTGTGTTTTTTCTTTGAAATCTATTTCCATTCCACCTGATACTATCAATTACACAGAGGCATATGCTTTGCTTGAAGGCATTCTACTAGTTAAAAAATTGAACATCTCTTATATTCACATCGAAGGCAACTCGGCTATTATTATTAACGCTTGCATAAAGAGAAACATTAACAATTGGTAGATAAGATATTTGCTTGAACAAGCATGGGAACTCATTGATACATTTGTAAATTTTACTATTTCACATGTGTATAGAGAAGGAAACCGGGTGGCAGATCATTTGGTAAATATGGAAAGTTGCAAGGTAGAACTTAATATGATGGAGTTGAATTGTGATATTGATTCTTTTCCAATCCTTAGAAAAATAATTTTGGAGGAAATGGGTACAGGATAATATTGTACATGGCTATGCAGATGTTTTCATAATGATAAAAATTTGGTATGTGAGGTATTATAATTGCAGGGTTTCGTGGTTGTGCAGTATCTAAATGATGTGAATGGATGTTGATTTGGGCATTTATGAAGCAAGGCAGACTGTGGACTACTATGTAAATGTGAATAGCTTTCATGATGTTTTGGTTTGGACTTCATCTTGGTCAGCATACTTTAGGAAGCATTCAACACTTGGAGATGATTTGCGGCATTTAGTATTCTGGACAGTACAAGATATATTGTACTTTTGTGGCATATTAGGGATTTAAGTTTCACAACATTTCTATGTAATATTGAGCAAGGATCAGAGTTTTTCTTTCTGGTTCTTTTCTCCAGGAGCTCTTTGAATCAGCTTAAAGAAATATATAAATAAAATATATTAAATGGCACTGCCACCTTTTTTCAAAAAAAAAATAGAAGTAGGTTGAGTAGAATTGTTTAGGAGCCTTACTTACATTGATTAATTAGAAAGTCATTAGACTCTCTCCTAATCTTATTTTCAACATTTGTAATCAAGCTTATTGTTAATTAGTTTTCCCTTCAATAGGTAAGTATTAAATTCATTTGTTACTTAATAATTTATTTCTTTCAAGCAATTTAGTACCTTTGTAGTATTAGGCTTCATAATTAAAAGAGTAATAGTTTTTTTTTCCAAAACAAATGGTATCTTACAAGTAATACAAATCATTCTCATGAGTTGTAAGTTATCTCTTACAAGTATCATAGTTTCCAAACAATTAGTACTTTCATGTATTTAGTTCAAGTTCTAAGGTTTTAAATATTATCTTGGTTTTCCCTTCAAGAAGTTGATTTGTTATTTCCATTTTTATCAAATGTTCCTTTCAACTATGAAAATATATTTCTTAGTTTCAATTTCAAGCAACAATTCCTTGCATGTAATAGTTACATTACTCATAGTTATTTTAGTGTAATGAGATTTCTTGAATTCAAAGTTAATTCCTAGTTAGACAACTAAACAACAGGAGTTGAAACCAAAAAAAAATAGCAATGTTTGGTATCTATGGTGCCTCTGGGTCACGCTTATGGGTAATGTCATCGTGTTGAACTACTACACTTAACGTCTAATAAAACTAGAACAACGGCGTCTGTGGAATCATCCCTATAAATCGTCGAGGAGAAATAAGGGTCATCTGGAAGTTAAAATCCAAGGGGTGGATAATCTCCCTTGGATTGATAATCTAAAAGATTAATTTTTAAATGAATTTTCATTCGCTCAGTTAAACCTTAGAAAACCCCATTAGGGTTTGGTTGCGTGTTGTTTGGAATTTATTTACCTTGGTGATTTTCAATGAATGATAATGGGTCAAGGGTGACGCATTTGATAGGAAATAGGACTTAGATGTTTTAGGCTACAAGCAAAGGGCCACCTTGAGCCTTTTTGCTATAAAGCTACCATCGCGGGTAGCAACCGTAGAGAAACTGTCTGGGACAATGACCCTGGAAAGGGTTGTGTACCCATCAAACAATTTACATTAAACCATAGTTAGAAACCAGAACTACATACTTTATGCCTTGATCCCGTGCCAAAACAGGTATGTAGGCAGTCTTGGGACGAAGTTGTCCCTTGTACTCAAGCGTTCGGGAATGGGGGTTAGGATTTGGTTATGGGTGAGTAGTTGGTTCTTGAAGCTCCTTGGTCTTTTAACCAAATGGTGCAAATAATAATTGAAAGGTTAAAAATGCATACTCAGAAGGAATCTCGTATGGATTCGCTTGACTTCCCAAGGCTTTAGGCCGAATTCTGAGGCAGAACTCAAGCTTGTTTATGTAATTATTTTTATACTCCTAAGGACGGTGACCTTGGTTCACTCCTATTAATGGATTTTAGTCTTTAGAGAGTGGCTCAGGACCCACATGGTCTCAATGAGTCTAAAATCTATGGCCAGAGCATATCCTATTCTTATGAATAGATGCCTACCCCGTTTGGGTAGATGCCTATCCCAGATTGGATAGATGAAACTTCATGTCCCGTACGGACATATGCCTAACCCGTATGGTTAGATGCCTAGTCCCATGTGGATAGATGCCTAGCCCGTATGGTTAGATGCCTAACCCATATAGTTAGATGCCCATCCCAGTTGGATGGATGCCTATCTCATTTGGATAGATGTACCTGAGTATACGATTGAATCAAACATAATTAAGAATAAGTAAGAATAAGAAATCAATATATATATATATATATATAAATAAATAAATCAGTTGAGTTTTTCGATTAAGTTAAGTGGGTTATTACAAAAAAACCATAGTGGGATTTGTGACCCACAATATCAATCCACTGGCCATATGAAGAGATATTACAAAATATAGGGGCCTGCACTTGCAGGAAGGATTACAGCTTAGAGCATACTGTTCAATCAAAAAAGGAGCCTCACTAACTACATACAAATTTAGACTACAATCCAGAGAAATGATTGAACTGCAAAGATAGCATCTTCTATGCCTGAATACAGTTTTGGTTAAGCTTTGTCTGTTCTGCTCTGAAACCCTAAACCCTTACCGGAATAACCCTTACATAAGTATCCTCACATACATGATCTCTCTGATATATTTTGCATCACATAACATTATCATATTCTCCTATCAATCCATGTTATGTCATATTTCAAAATGATCTAACCAACTGACCTATATACCCTTTGCAATTTATCATGCCTTATTTCGGCTTACAAAGATAATTACAATATGAATATACATGTCGGCTAGATAACATGAATACATGAATATCAAAAACAATTGCCAATGTTGGATCCAAAATATGTCGGCCTCCAATATTGATAACCTAATTCTAAACCATGTCGACCTGCATTGTCGGTAACCAAAGAATTCCTTCCAACATGCCGATGTCAGTGAAGTGCCTGTTGGTACACAACTAAACCAAAATATGAAGCCGGAACAAGTTGTCATGTTGCCATCAATGACAACATAGTGAAACCAACCAATTGAGTGTCAATTGCCAACAATCCCCCCCTTTGGCATTGATGGCAACACTCGTGAAAAATGGTCATAGTTTCCAACTGTCGGTTTCATCCTGAACCTACTCCCCCCAAGCTGAATATTCATCTATACAAAATACTTCATATCTCCCCCTAATGTATACAACTGCCTTTTTATTTTTCACATCTATATCACTCCCCCTTGGACATTAATGCCATCAAAAATTCCAAAAAGAATACCAAAAAATGAGATGAAGAATGAAAGATTGTACAATGAATATGTCCCAAAAATACCTTACCAAAGCTGGATGTATTTGAAAATATGCGGATAGGCCTTCTCCAATATATCAAAATAGGTATCCCAACCTGATTTGAAAGTGTCATAAATAGATACAAGTCCATTCAGCATATGGGAAAATGACTCTTTCCCATTAAGCTTTGCCAATGTGGTCTTACCAACCATATATATACACTCCTTCTTATGTACACTTAATGAATCCAACTAGGGACTCACCAAACCTCTAATACTTTTGGATCTTCTTATGATTTTATCTTTTTCTTTCTGAAGAGAAAAAACTTGGGCTTCCAAAACCAAAATTTTACCATCAATGAATGTAGTCAATGAATTCAATCCATCAAAAGAATTGGCCATACCTGCAATCTCCTCCTGAATGTCCTTAATCTTTTTATTTGTTTCAGTTGTGAGAAAACTTGTATTACAACATACTCTGTAGATATTAGTACACTGCCTCAATGCATTATCTGTCAATTTCAACTTTCATTAATCTTCTTCCTCTCAGACTCAATCACTTGATCAAATGTAGCTCTTTTTGCTTGTGTGAATCTCTCCAGTGCTTACCAGTTTGATATATGCTACAAGGACTAAAAATCCTTTGAAATGTGTTCATTTATTATCTTAAGCTTGTTGAATGGGCTCGTTTCATTGCCAAACTTGCACTCTGGGACTAGTCTATGCAAAACAGTGATAGACTAATCAATAACACCTTTACCCATAGATCCTTCCTTCATCATTTTCTATGCAACCATCATCATGAGTTCAGTAGAACTCATCTCGGTTATGCTTTTTTTTTCAACCTGCGAGGTGTCAATTGAAAACAATGATGGACTCACTACCGATTCCCTATCAGATTCCTCTTTCTTCTCCTCTGATGATTTAACCTTTATAGCTTCCTCACTTGCACCGGTGGCTTCGCCACTTGGTGCAGTCTCTGTAATTGTCAGTTCCTCCCTAGTAACTATAACCTCATCATGTACATTTGTATCCGAAGGACTATTGTTCTCAACATTAGTATCTTGTACATTATCATTCTTTACACTCTCTGTATTTGTCGGTATCTCAACATTTGTCTGTACATTTGTATCTATTGGGGGCTTAATTTCCACTATCTTAATGTTTTTTAAAATTGAGGGTGAAGTACCCATAATACCTTTACCCTTCCCTTCAATCGAGATGTCTGCAGTATTTGTTTTATGACCATACTTATTACATTCAGAACATTGACCGGGAGCAGAATCAGGGTTCTGATTTGCTCTATTTCTACATTGCCTAGCCATGTGACCAACTTTATTACAAACAAAGCATCTACCATTAAATTTATAAGCATTAAACTGCCTTACCGGTGCCTTATGGTTTTGATCTTCATTTGCAGTATTAGAACTCTGTCCTTGTTCAAATCCAAGTCCACTAGAATCACCATTTTGCCTTTGTATCTTCAATAACTCATCTAGTTGTGTTAAACTAATCTTGAATTTTTCTTTATACTCACTTGCAATAGTCAAATCATCTCTTAGAATTATCATTTGTTTCTCAAGCTCTTGTTCATTACTCTGGGATTGTACTAAATCAGTTCTCAACATATCATTCTCATGAACCAACCTACCACATTCTTCAAATTTGTTCTTTAGAGATACAACAAGATTTTCTTCCTTTTTCTTCTGGTCTTCAATCTCCTTAGTCATTCTCATAGTTATAGCTTGCATTTCATTTCTCACGACCATGTTCTCCTGACTCAACTTCTGACATTGTTCCTTAAGTGCATCTTTCTCTTCATCATCCCAATTTTGCAAAAGTTCCTTCCTCCTAGCTTGAACAAATGACAACCTCTCTTGTAGGACAAGAATGAATTCCTTAGCAAAATTCAATTCATCTTGTAACTTCAATTTTTTCATCCTTTGAGCATCATAATCTTCAAATGTCATCTCAAGTTGCTTTTCCAAACCCATATCCATGGATTCCAGATTCAAGATCTTTCTCAAGCTATTAAACTTCCTTCGAGGTATAATGCTCTGATACCAATTGTTGGAATCCAAGAACACTGAGGGGGGGGGGGGGGGGGGGGGTGAATCAATGTTCTACCAGAATGATCAATTTTAATCTTATTAAAGCATGCATACACCAACCAGTATACCGGTATATATAGAATTGAAATAAGTAAAGCTACCAATAAGCCAATCACATAAATGAATACCATAACACACAGAATTATACATGGAAAACCTCAAAGAGGAAAAAACACGGTGGGATTTGTAACCCACAATATCAATCCACTAGCCATATGAAGAGATATTACAAAATATAGGGGCCTGCACTTGCAGGAAGGCTTACATCCTAGAGCACACTGCGCAATCATAAAAGGAGCCTCACTGACTACATACAAATCCAGACTACAATCCAGAGAAATGATTGATCTGAAAAGATAGCATCTTCTATGTCTGAATATAATTCCGGTTAAACTCTATCTATTCTGCTCTGAAACCCTAAACCCTTACCGGAATAACCCTTACATAAATAGCCTCACATACATGATCTCTCAGATATATTTCACATCACATAACATTATCATATTCTCTTATCCATCCATGTTATGTCATATTTCAAAATGATCTAACCAACTAACCTATATACCCTTTACAATTTATCATGCCTTATGTCGGCTTACAAAGATAATTACAATATGAATATACATGTCGGCTAGATAACATGAATACATGAATATCAAAAACAATTGTCGATGCCGGATCCAAAATATGTCGGCCTCCAATACCGATAACCTGATTCTAAACCATGTCGGTTTGCATTACCGGTAACCAAAGAATTCCTTCCAACTTGTCAGTGTCGGTGCCGATATTGATACCGATGAAGTGTCTATCGGTACACAACTGAACCAAAATATGAAGCCGGAACAAATTGCCATGTTGCCATCAATGACATCATAGTGAAACCAACCAATTGAGTGTAAATTGCCAACAGAATCCTCTAGTTCCCCAACCGGTACCCGCACCAGTAGACAAACAAGAAGTACAGTTGCTAAAGGGAAACCTTCTAAAATTCAATTAAAAAGGAAGGGTAAAGAAATCAAGCCCCCTGCACCTAAAGCACCAGTAGTCACTGGTAAGAGGAAGAAGGAGCAAGAAAAGAGAGTTGTTGATGAAGAAGAAACTGAGTCAGAAGAAGAAAAGAAAGAGATGAGAGCCAGTGGAAATAAATCTAAGGTTGTTGGAGCATCTACAGTCAAATCTGTGAAACAACCGATAACTAAACTTACTCCCTTTGAACAATTATTGTTACACGTTAAGGAGTATGGTATTTCGGTTGATGTAAAGAAACTTTATGACAAGTTTGGTGAAGATGAACAAAGGCAAATTGAAGATGCAGTTTTTTTGTCAATGAATAAGTTCAATAAATCCCTGATTGAGTTGCAAGGGCAGATACCAAATTCTTTGTACAATAAGTTAGAAGCAAGATGGCAAGCTGAATTAAAACAAGACGGGAAGATTATTGAATTTGTTCTTGTAAGTTTACAAATAGAAGCCTCAAAGGAGGATTTGAAAAATATTCTTCTGAATTCAAAACCATTCTTTAGATCAAAGAAAAGGTTCACAAGATTGCTTGCTGGAGAATCCTAGTTTGTACAAGATGAAACTGAGCAAATTTTGAAGAAATTTTTGGGACTTATTCCTAAAGATGAGGAACCAAAGAGGTTGAAGGGAGAAGAACTCCTTGACAATGTGAACATTAATTATTATACCAGATGAAATTGTGTTTGTTGATACAAACACTAAACAATAACCAATCATTATCAATGATGAAGAGACAGTGTTACCAGAAGACATTTCCACCGGTAAGGGTAACGATAAGGATGAAAAGAAGGAAGATATTGGAGTAGATGCACAAGCTGATGATGTGCAAATCTCAGAGCCCCTGACAAAGAAAGAGTTTCTGAAAGATATTGATGTTGAGTAATCTACAAAGCAACCGGTAAATACAGGAGAAATACAGAAGGAAAGTGTACACATAGATGTTGACCAACTGGAGAATACAAAGGCTGAGGAAACTAAAGAGCCATCGGTAAGTATAGAAGAGAAGAAGGAAGAAGAATCAAAATAGAAAGTGACACTCTGTTCACTTACATCCAAGAGGTTTGTTGATGATGATGAGGAAGATGATACTATATCTATACAAGGACCGATTAACATGGACATGTTGAGTCCAACTGAGTTGATGGAGATTGCATCTACCATGCAATCTAAGGCACAAAATAAAATAATGAAGGCTCAGAGAAAATAAGCATAAACAATTCAGACTGGTGTTGATATTCTATCCAGTATATTACCAGAGACTGATATGGACAATCTTCCTAATCCTATTGACAAATTGGAACAACTGGTCACAACAACTAGAGATCAAATGAAAAGCTTGGAGGAATCTGCAATTAAGAATGTGGAAAAGGAATATGAGAAGAGAAGAATCAAACAATTGATGGTCATTGATAAAGACAAAGTAGGTCTTACTGTCAACATGGACCTAATCAAAGAAGCCTTACAAACCACAAGTAAAATCTTTTCCACAGTTGCAAACTTTTCATTGTTTTGTGATGATCTTGAGAAGAAAAGGCAGGGCTCAACAAGAGCTTAAAGTTTTGAGTGGAAAATTTAATCCCTAGAATGATTTTGCAATCAATTTTGGTAGATCAGTTGTTGCACTATAGCAAAAGATTGAGGTTTATGAAGTTGAATAGGTTAAAAGGACAACTTCACTGCAGGAGTTGCAGACTTTATTAGTCCCTAAGATTGAAATTTTGCAAAGAGGCTACAAGGAGACTAAAGCAATTTTGGCTACACCGGAGATGAGCACACTTGATGCCATGGAGGAGCTTGCATCTTAGATCCAAACACATACTAAGATCACAGGGACACTTTTGGAGACTTGGCACAATGATTTGACACTTTTGAAGTCTAGTTTTGGAGATGTATTTCATAAGATAACATTGTAAAACATTTTGAACTCTTATATTTGGTAATGCAAATTTTGTTATATATTGCATTTATCTTTTCATGTATTTACTTACCTTTGTCATTGTTGTCAAAGGGGGAGTAGTAGTATGAGTTTAAATTTTGTAAAGGGATGTAGTATAATTTTTGTAATAGCATGCATTTGCTAAGGAGGAGTCATGTTATGTATTTGAGTCATGAGTCATAATTTTTGTAATGTGACACTTAGACAAAAAATTTCCTAAGTGTTGCCATCAATGCCAAAGGAGGGGATTATTGGCTTGATGATGATGTTATGATATAATAGGTTGATTGATGACTTTTTTGTGTTGTCATTGATGGAAACCATGTTTTGATAGTCATATAAGTCATTTAGTCCAATCGATAAAGCCTAACCGGTAGTGGAAGTAGTTAAATAGTGAACTGATAAACAAGATAGCAAATTGGTAAACAATGACAGAGCTATGTTCAAGTGACCGGTACAGAGGATTGGTGAAGAGTTAAGTGTTGCAGTTTGGTATGCATGTTTATGACATTAATATGAGTCTATGACTATAGCATTAGCAGATTCGATGGAATGAGTGAGTTATGATGTTCTGAGTAGTCAGTCATGAAGAACATAGATTCGATAGAGCATAATTACTTAGATCGGTAAACCGGTAGATATAATGTTATGTTTTTGTTTTGTGTTATTTTTTGCCGACGTAAGGAAATCGTGATGATTAAGATTGACTAGATACAATGTACCTAGGAAATTGTTCTAAGGGTATTTGCCAACTTAGCAAAGTTGTTTATAAAAAGGTGAATATTGTGTGATGATGTATCAGATATGAGATCTATAGTGTGAATTTGATTGTGCAATGAAAGGTGAAGCTCTGTATTAATGTTTAGTCGGTGTTAGAACTAGAACTGAAGTGGATCTAATCAGGAACAAAGGTGCTATATGCAGATCAGTCACTTGTTGTTCCCTAACAGTTGCAACAAGAAAAAATCCTCTTGCAAGGTCACTCCTAACAGGGTGCGGTAGGATCGTCACAGGTCCGAAGGTTTAAATCCTTTAACAGGGTGACACATTAGCTTGTGTTTTGAAATCCCATAGCTGGGTAGCTCCTAATAGGGTTGGTTCTATTAGGCCTTATTGTAATATCTCTTAATCAGGCTAAGACACTCTTAACCGGGTGTGCTCCTAACAGAGCAGTTGTATGACCTTAACTGATCAGATCTCTATTTTGCATATAGTTGATCTTGTGGGTACTAATTCCCACCATGGTTTATCCCATTTGAGTTTCCACGTGAAAAACATTGTGTTATGGTTTGCATGTTTTATTTGGTGTTAGCTTATGTGGTTATTTTCCTTGCAAGCTTGTTAAGTTTCAAGTTGATTAAAGTGGTGATCAGATTTATACTTTTTTTACTTGCATTGATTCACCCCTCCCCCCTCTCAGTTCCTTATAAGTTTATCATCGTCATCAAAATTCACTTTTTCTCTCTCTCTTTCTTTTCATAGGTTTCCAAGTAGGTATTCCTTTTTTCCTATTTCCCAGTTTTAATTTCGATTTAATTTGCAATATTGGTTAAATGGATTATTAGTGCGATTTGGGGATGTGTTATTGAATGAATTTACTATTTTAAATCCATTATTTAATTTATGTTTTTTTTTAAGATTGAGTTTAACCAAAATCGAGTATAGGGAATTAGTATTTTAATTCCTTGATTTTTCTTAATTCTCGTTTGAAATTATTGTATGAACCCTTGTGCTTGAATCAGTTGTTTTCTTTGGAGTCATTTAATGCTCATATGTGCAAAATCATTGTTTTGGGTCTTGAATTTGTAATTTGATTCCTTTTCAACTCCCATTTTCTTCTAGAGGCTTGTTTTGGAATTATTTCTTCTTAATTATGTATTTTTGGATCTGATTGGTATTATTTTTACTAATTTATTATTCATGTGACCATTCTTCATTTGTCTTGTGAAGTGGAACAGTTGCATTAGGTTTATGACTCAGTTTCAAGACTTGACCTTGTGATTGGTCTATGTATGGAAGTCCTATTTGCAAAATTTGCTATCTATGCATGTGTATGGATCCTTTATGTTTCCATTTGGTTATTTCATGCTTCACAATATTTTTGTTGAGCCATAGCGTATAGGATATGAAGGTCCATTAAGGGAGACTGGCTCACTATGGGGATCACAGCCTTAAGTAGTTGACAGGGTAACTCATAGGTGAGTAGATTAATAAGTGATAACATTAATAAAAAAATTGGATGGGTTTTATTTGGGTTTTGCACACACTAATAAGATAATTTTATGCCCCACTCATGGTCTTGTGTGCTTGTATAGGCAAAGGGTGAGTTTGGGAAGGCCTGACCACTTGTTGAGTTGTTGAGCTAGCATGATTGCGCAATACCTTGTCCCCACGAAAGGATTGTATGGTTTCACATGAGCTGTCTATGGGGGTCGAGTTTTGGAATTAGGAGAGGACTCAAGTTTCTAGAATAACCCATGAGAGGCTATGTGATGACAATCTCACCTTATGTATCCTAGTATCCTATTAAGCCAATTGATTGTGGAAGCCTCTAGGAGTTCTTTTGGAGATTTTGGTTGATATTCTTATTTGGGAAATCTTTTATGAGTTCTTTTGAAATTTTTGTTTGTTATCTACCTCTAAGAGTTCTATAATTATGTATTTATTTTTTGGTTATCTTTGGTTATTATCTTTATCTTCTTGTCTTATGAAGTGGTGTTTATGTGTCTTGGTTGTGAGTTTATTTAGTCCTTTATCCCTAGCCTTCTTGATTTTTAATGAGGTCCTTGTGTCTATCTCCTAGCACGGGGCGTGGGCCTATGGGTTCCACATGGTTGGGTGGCATTGCTTTTCCACCCTTTGGGAATATTTTGGTGGACTTGTCCGTCTGCGGTTGTAAAATTTAATGTAACTGTATATTTGTATTAGTAACTGTAAAAGATTTTGATATTATTCCAAGTAGAAAGTATTGTAATAGATTTATTTGTATCAATGAATGTCATGCAAGTGAATGAGTTTTGTGTATTGTATATGTATTTTTATTTCTTGATGAGGGTTATCATAGGAATCTTTCTTTAGGTGTTTCAAAATGGACTTAGTATATATTTTTGTGTGATGGGTTATATGGTTAACATATGATAGTGAGTGTTGCTTAGTAGTGACGTTAGGGAACCCTTAGAGGAATGTAATGTGATGTGATTAAGTCTTACACTAAGTATTTTTTGGTTTATTATATGTTACATAATGTGTTTACTTAGTGTTGTATTGAGTTAATGATGGTTGATATGTTATGTTCCTTTAGAAAAAAGAAAATTGCTATGTGTTTGAGATATTAGTTATTGTTACTCTAGGGTTCTGTGGCGGAGCGTTACATAATGAATGATCTTGTGTATATATATGTGTGGTTGTATGAGTTGAAGTATGGATTGTGTATGAAATGATGTGAAGTGGATGTGAATGATGTGCAAGAATATTTCATGTAATAGAAGTGCAAAAATCAGTTTGTGAGAAGCTTTGATGATGATATCTTCAATATGATAGTATTTTGAGATAGTGGTTGATGTTAGATGTGTTTGCCGTGATATAGGTCACTTGAAACAACAATTTAAGGAAAATATCATGATCAAGAGATCTTGTTCATTTCAATTTATCTATTCCATATACCTGTCGGAAGACAGTGTGTTATTTTTGGTAGCTTGTGCAGTCCTTTGTATCTTGATTTGCGCTAGTGAATCTCAGTAACACAAGCCCTCTACATATTTCCTTAAGTTTGTGTGCCTTATTCTTGCAAGTCCAATCAAGTGCAATGAGCTCCTTGGCCTTCAACCTAAAATATTGTGATGATGATGATGATGATGATGGTGGTGGTGGTGGTGGTGGTGGTGATGATGATGATGATGATGATGATGATGATGATGATGATGAATGAATGAAATGTATGAGGTATGTGATTAGTATATTACCTATTTAATATTGATTTCTTGATAGAATTTTTTTTACATAATTAATTCATTATGTTTTGAATTCTAATGCCATTACATAATTAATTCATGATTCACCTTTTTAATATGGAGATGGAGATAGAGAGAGTGACTATTTATGTGACATTTTTTTAACTTTGTGTTTATTTATGGAATTTGGATTGTTTATTAGCTATGTGATGGATGTTGATTTAAAATACATATGTGATGGATTACATGTTTATGATGATACATGTGACATTTTTGGAACTTTGTGTTTATTTATAGAATGTGGATTGTTTATTGCCTATGTGATGGATGGTGATTTATGATACATATGTGATGGATTACATGTTTATGATGACACATATGTGATGCTAATTATGATTCTCAATTACATATATGATGATACATCATGTGATGCTTATGATGCTTATGATACATATGTATTTATTGTTTATCAACTTACAAATGTAGTAATGCTTATAATGCTCAATTGATGGTGTTGATTTCATGTATAGTCCTTGTGTGATGTTGTCGCCCTTGGTGGGAACAGGTCGTTGACTACAGACATCGTCAACCATTTAGTTGAGGATCCTGCATAGTCTACATAAAGTAAAGGTAAGGAATTAAAAAAATTACAATGATTTTGATGACAACATCTTTTTATTATTTAATGCTCTTTTTGTCTACAAAGTTCATGTTGTTCATGTTGTGTACTATGTAATTTTTAGCTAACATAAGATAATTGAATTACATGTGCAGGAACCTGAACCCCTTTGATGAGGATCCTGCACAGTCTCATGGATGGACAGGTATAACTAGTCAATACACCCTATTTTCCCTTCCTTGACTGCATCACAATGCATGCTTTTATTTTTTTACCTGTGTATTTCTTCCCCATACTCACATTCCTTCATCCAATTTCCTCTCTTACTAAATAAATCTACATTTTTTTAACTTATTTGGATTGATGCCTTCATTCACATTGTTCCACCTTATTAGCTTCTATTTCCATCAATGCAGGCCCATCTTTTATATCTCTCTCCATGCATATTTTATCCCGATTTAAATTCTTCTACTACCATTCCTCTGCTATCAATTTTTCATTTCCTCCTTCCTTCACACTTTGTTGTTACAAACTCTCTACCATCTGCTTTTCAATTCCAAAACCTTTGACATTTTTTGTTGGTAAAATGTGTGCCTTTAATTCCATATAGAATATGCCTCCTTTATCCTTTGACAGGTGTGCATACTCTATTTTGATTCTCTCATTCTAGCACGGGTAGGCAGAATTCTCTTGCATCAATTCCTTGATGCCTACTCCTCACATTAAGAACTAATCTTCATTATTTGTTATTCCCGATCAACTTGGCATCACCAGAATTATAGCCCCTATTGATTTAGTGAAGTAGGACATACATCTTCTTCTAGACATGGTGAATTGGGATTCTTATCTTGTAGACATATCATCCTTGTCCAAGTGGAGTCTTAAATTGCATATTTGGAGGATTATCTTGAGGAAAATCATCTCCTTTTTAATTCCACATCATTGTTGTTATCCCACCATTACCATCACTTCTATACATAGCTACTTGGGATTCATATCATCAAACATATCATCCTTGTTTGTGGAGTCTTAAATTGTAGATTTGAAGGAATATTTCAAGGGCATTCATCTTTGCTTTCATAATAGCCATATCAATATTGTCATTTCATCTTCATCACCCATGGATATTGTTCTACATTAGTCTCCACAAGTTTTTTAAATTGAAATTATCTTTTTGACATAAGGGCATTTAAGTAGTTTTCAGTGGAACACGTGATTTGCATTTGGATTGCCAAATCTTCTAGTTAATGGGAATGGATTCTCCAATCACTAGTGGATCTATTTCTTCCTAAGGTGAGAAATGTTGTTCGTAGGTACTGGATCTTGATATGTCTTTAAGTGTTTATAAATTTCACAAGAGCTACTTCTTTATGAGGGGATTTGTATCGTCATTTTCTCTCTTAAATTGGGGGACATCTATTATACTTGTGTGACATAAGTAGTTCTTGTGGGGTTACATTGAGACATTCTATCCTTCTATCTCTAGTGTACTTATTTCATTTTCTCTCTTTTAGAGACGATTTTTTTTTCCATGTAGGTTTCCTCTTTTCTTTGATCATGAGAGATTTCATTTGTTTTTACATGGGCACCTCATTAGGCTTGTAGTCGAGACTCATTGATGCATCTATTCATGTATTCATGCATCCATAATTGTATTCATCATTAGGATTTGAGATTCTCATTAATTTGATTTGTCTGAATAGCACTACACTTGCTTGATCAGATCCTTTTAAGCTCCTATCTGCCTTTACTCAAACTGCAAACTCGTCATCTAGTTTGGAAACCACACACTCAACTGTTTTCTGCCAAATCTTGCCAACTCTTAAACAAAACAACTTCATCGACCTTAAATACAAATCAATTAGGTCGGTAACACAACAAAAACCTAATTCTCTCATTGAGATCACAAACAAGTCGATACAAGTATGACCATTGGATTTCATAGCAATCTCTACACATCAATTAAGAAAACCTCAACCACTTCATTGAGCTTAGTAACTCATCACGCGCTTTGCATTAGATGCAATACATTTTTCTCATTCCCAAGACAAATAAACATGCCAAAATATTTTGAACTTGTCTTCATACAATGACCATACGTGTCAACATCATTACCGCTCAACATCAGATCATAAACCAACATAAACAATTCAACAACCTTAATCAGTTAGGGTTTAACAAAAATAACTAGTAGGGTTTAACCTTTTACACCGGTTACCGGTTCAACTCACAAACTTACATACCGGTTTACAATGTCCTTCACAAAGCTCTTCCTACCGGTTACAAGACAATATCAACAATATCAGTAATATCATTACCAGATAATTGACATCAATGACAACATAACATATCATTAATGCAATCTTCATGCAAATGCCAACAATCTCCCCCTTTAGCATTGATGGCAATATAAATATCAACACCATTGATTGTTGATGTGATTGTGAATAGGAATCCTGGTTTACATTACCAAGTATTCACATGCTCTCTCTGTCTTCAATCTGTTACTGGTTTTCCTTCCCATAATCACATAATTCTTCTCCCCCTTTGACAGCTATGCCAAATTGAAAGTAAAACATGTAATGTCAAATTTCACTATGCATCAACAACATACCGCAACTTGATGCTCTCCTTGTGGAATACATCCACTACTACAACAATCCTTGTAAAATTCTACAAGTAGTTCAGGGACTGATGCAATCAACATCATGCTCAACTAACCTCATGAAGGGGTACCACCCCTAGTTGACTTCTAAGATACTCAAATGTATTCTTAGGTAGAGGTTTGATAAAAATGTCTGCAAGCCGCTCCTTGGTAGAAACATGCTCTAAGATAACATTTTTGCTCTGCAATTTTTCCCTCAATAAATGATACTTCAATTCAATGTGCTTGGTTCGTGCGTGCAAAACAAGATTCTTGGAAATATTTCTGGCACTTGTATTATCACATAAAATCTTTATAGGTTATGAAATCTTCATCTTAAAACCTTCCAAAATGTGTCTCATCCAAATAGCCTATGTGCAATTCATATAAGTTGCAACATACTCAGCTTCAGCAATAGATTGTGAAGTACAACTTTGCTTTTTACTACTCCATGAAACAAGCCTTCCTCCAAGAAAAATGCTCCAACGCTTGTGCTTTTCCGGTCATCAACATTTCATGCCCAATTAACATCTGTGTATACCTTCAAATCAAAGTTTCCTCCATATGGATACCATAATCCATAGTCAAGAGTACCTTTCAGGTATCTAAAAATTCTCTTGGTTGCTATCAGATGTGTTTCCTTAGGATTCTTCTAGAATCTAGCAACTATGCCAACCGCATGGGCTATGTTCGGTCTTCTATGAACAACATAGTGCAATTTGCCAATCATTGACCTGTATTCCTTCTCATCAACATACTTAGATTCATCTTCCTTAGACAACTTGCAACCTGTAATCATTGGTGTCCCAACTAGTTTACAATCACTCATGCCAAATGTCTTCAAAACATCTTTCACATACTTAGACTGTGTAATGAAAATACCATTCTTCATTTGTTGTATCTGCAAGCCTATGAAAAATTTAATCTCCCCTACTAAAGACATTTCAAACTCATTTTTCATTTCATCTGCAAAACCATTGCTCATGACATCATTACCTCCAAATATGATATCATCAACAAATACTTCACTGACTAGTATTTCATCTCCTTCAAACTTGAGATATATGTTACTATCATCACGGATTCTCAAAAAGCCTATCTTCATCAGATGTGTATGAAGCCTTTCATACCATGCTCTAGGTGCCTTCTTTAATCCATATAAAGCCTTATGCAATCTGCATACCATGTCTTTCTCATCAGTCAAACCATAACCATCTGGCTTCTCTATGTATACTTCTTCTTCCAATATCCCTTTCAAAAATGCAAACTTAACATCCATTTGATATACCTTGAACTTCTTATGGGCTACAAATGCAAGTAAGGTTCTAACACCTTCCAGTCTTGCTACTGGTGCAAAAGTTTCACCATAATCTTCTCCTTCTTCTTGTGCATAACCCTTGCAAACCAATCTTGTCTTGTTGCGAACTACAACACCATCTTCATTCAACTTGTTCCTGTATACCCATTTAGAACCTATAACATTCTTATTTACCGGTTGGGGTACTAGGGTCCAAGTGTTTTTCTTCTCAATTTGATCCAATTCCTCCTCCATAGCTTTAACCCAATGATCATCACCAAATGCTTCTTTAGCAGTTCTTGGCTCAATGGTGGAGATCATGCAAGAATTATCTCTGATTCTTCTTTTGGTTAGTACTCCAGCATCCTTATCTCCAATAATTTGTTCAAGATTGTGATTCAGTCTCACATATCTAGGAATAACATGATCATTATCTTCAGGTTCAGCTTCTTCGTTATCATCATTTTCTTCTGAATTTATCTGTTCTAGTTGAACAAGTGCATCAGAATTTGCTTTGCCGGTTTTAGATTTCATAGTTTCTAGTTCCAAAAACAAAATGCAAGGATCTTCATCCTTTTTCTCTGAACTAGTTCCTTCTGAGACTTCAGGAAATTCATCCACTCGAACATCAACACTCTCAACAATTCTTTGTGTCCGGTTGTTAAAATATTTGTAGGCCTTACTCTTGGTGGAATAGCCAAGAAATATACCTTCATCAATTTTAGCCTCAAATTTGCTAATGTAATCACCTCTCTTAATAAAACATTTGTTTCCAAATATCTTAAAATAGCTAACATCAGGTGATCTTCCATACCAATATTCATAAGAAGTCATTTCCTTACCTCTCTTTATCAGAACCCGGTTCATTGTGTAGATAGTTGTGCTGACAGCTTCTCTCCAAAAGGTTTTCGATACACCTCCTTCTATCAACATTGTCCTAGCAGCTTCAACAACTGACCGGTTGTTTCTTTTTGTGATACCATTCTACTGTGGTATCCTTGGTGCAAAAAGTTGTCATTTGATACCATTCTCTTCACAATACCTAATGAATTCCTCATAAGTAAATTCACCGCCTTGATCTGTCCTCAGACATTTTATCTTCTTACCGCTCTCTTTCTCAGTTGAGGCCCTGAATGCCTTGAACTTACCAAAAGCTTCATTCTTGTCTTTCAGCAATGTGGCCCACATCATCCTTGAGCAATCATTAGTGAGAATCATGAAATATCTATCACCTTGAATGCTTTTCGATCTTATTGGTCCACAAAGATATGTATGAACCCAATCTAACAAGTGCTCCACTGAAAAGGATTTTCTTTTGAAAGTTGAAGAAGTCATCTTTCCTAACCGACATTCTTTGCAAAGAGCATTAACCGGTTTGTCTAACTGAGGCAAACCTCTCACTGTCTTGGACTTACTCACTTTAGTAATGTTATCAAAGTTTATATGACAAAATCTCATATGCCAAAGCCATCTATCATCTATTTTTGCAATAAAACAGTTGCTAACTTTAGAATTAAGGTGAAACAAGTTACCTTTAGTTTTTTTCCTGGTTGCAATCAATTCACCTTTGTTGTTAGAGATTTTGCACATACCATTTTTAAACTCCAGTGGGTATCCTTTGTCATTGATTTGTGCCACACTCAAAAGATTGTGCTTTAGTCCTTCAACCCAGTAGACATCATCTGCACTGCTCTTCCCATTAAGAGAAATAACTACTTTACCTTTAACCATGCAGGGTGAATCATTTCCAAATCTAACAACATCGCCATCAAATTCCTTCAAGGAAAGAAATTTTCTCTGATCACAGATCATATGATGTGAACAACCACTATCAATGATCCAATCATTAGAGTTATCCATCCTGGATACTAATGCCTTTTGGTCTGATATCTCTTCCTTAATAGCTACAAATACAATATCTTCACTAGCATCACTATCAGATTCTTCATCAGTGATACCACTATCAATAGCAATAAGGCAATCTCTATTGCCTTTTCCCTTATACTTCTTGAATTTATCTCTCTTGTGTTCATTTTCACCATTAGGACAATTAGCCACTATGTGACCAATCTTGTTGCATGCAAAACATTTTAAAGGTAATTTACCTCTATAATTACCAATACATCTAGGCAACCATTTTGCAAACAATGCTTCAAGCTCCACTAAATTGTCTTCATCATCAGCATCTCTGTTGGATCTAGATTCATAACCATGACTAGTATTTCTACTTTTTCTCACATATGGGTTAGAAATAGAAGCTCTAAATACAGACTTAGATTTCTGTACACTACCATCATAACCGTTTAATTCAAAAGCAGTAAGCTTGCCAATGATGGAGTCAAGAATTACCTTAGTTTTGTCAATGGACTTCAGCTCCTGAATAGATGCAACTCGGATAGCGTAGACCGGTAGCAAGGTTCTCAGTACCTTACTGATCACTGTGGCATCCTCCACTTTCCCTCCTGCACTCTTAATTTCACCGACTATCTCTTTTATCCTTTGACCATACTACTGGATATTCTCACTTTTAGTCATCCTCATGTCATCAAACTTTCCTCTTAGACTCTCCTCTTTAGAAATATTGACATGTTCATCGCCGCTATAAATCTCTTCAAGTTTTTTCCATACCTCATACGTAGTTTCAAGACCATGAACATCTACATATTCAACATCAAACAAGGAACTAATAATAGCCTTCAATGCTTGGTGATTTTCTTGTTGTTATTTCTTCTGATCATCAGTCAGAATCCCAATGGGTGCAATATACTTAGTATCTACATGATCCCAATGCTAACTTCTCAGACTCTTGATGTAAATTTTCATTTTGTCGCTCCATATCCTATAGTTTTCTCTGTTGAACTTCGGACCTTCCTTCTTCATCATGATCTAGCAGATCTTTTCCTCAAGTTGTTAGGCTTAGACCTTAGAGGACCTGAGACGCTCTGATACCAATTGATGGTATGATGAAATAATAAGTATCTGATAGATTACTGAGAGGGGGGGTGAATCAATAAATTGAAAAACTGATACAAACTTTCCCAATCTTAATCTCAATCACACAAAGTAAACTTATCAAATGAAATACCACTGTAGATACTCATAATAAAACCCGGTTGACTGTTACAGCAACTTAACAGTAAACAACATTAAACTTGTAAACATCCAAATGCTTTATCATATGTCAACATATTCCATTTCTCAAAGCTTTCGGTTATCATACCTTATCAGAATAGTTAAGTAGTTAATCAAATCAACCATAAGATCATAACCACAAAAACATCCACCACATGACACAAGTATTTTTGACTTGGAAACCCAAATAGGTAGAAACCATGGTGAGATGGGACTCACAAGAATATATTTGAACTCTTCTGAAGTTTGCTTTGTTAGGAGCCAAGCCTGTTAAAGCTTTTACAAAAGTCATGTTAAGAACTGATCATGTTAGGAATCGCCCGGTTAAGGGATTGACTACAAATGCCTTGTAAGAAAAAAATACCCTGTAAGGAGTAACCTTAGTAGAGAATTTGAAAATCCAATCTAATGGATCACCTTGTTAGAGGATTTAATAAGTAACCAAGCTTGTTAGAGCTTACCCAGTTAGGGGATTTCAATTTTGATGTAATTGTTAGAAAACAACAAGAGTTTGTTTGATCTGTCTGAATAGCACTACACTTGCTTGATCAATCCTTTTAAGCTCCTATCTGCCTTTACTCAAATTGCAGACTCATTATCCGATTTGGCAACCACACACTCAACTGATTTCTGCCAACTCTTACCAACTCTTAGCCAAAACAACTTCATCGACCTTAAATACAAATCAATTAGGTCGATAACACAACAAAAACCTAATTCTCTCATCAAGATTACAAACAATTTGGTACAAGTATGACCGTTGGATTTCATAGCAATCTCTACACATCAATTAAGAAAACCTCAATCTCTCCTTGATTACCACTTCATTGAGCTCAGTAACTCATCACGCACTTTGCATTAGATGCAATACATTTTTCTCATTCTTAAGACAAACAAACGTGCCAAAACATTTTGAACTTGTATTCATACAATGACCATACATGTCACCATCATTACCGCTCAACATCAGATCATAAACCAACATAACCAATTCAACAACCTTAATCGGTTAGGGTTTAAAAAAAACAACTGGTAGGGTTTACCGGTTACATTACATAGATAGGGTTTAACCTTTTACACCAGTTACCGGTTCAACTCACAAACTTACATACCAGTTTACAATGTCCTTCACAAAGCTCTTCCTACCGGTTACAAGACAATATCAACAAATACAGAAATATCATTACCAGATAATTGACATCAATGACAACATAACATATCATTAATGCAATCTTCATGCAAATGCCAACAATGTACTACTTAATTCCCATTGATGATTTTGTTTTGATCCTCTCCTAACTCATCTTCATGTAAAAAGAAACATAGAAAAAATTTCAAGGTTAACTTGGCCTCCTGTCTATAATATATTCATATAAAAGTATCTCTTATAAAATATGTAGATTTGGGACATGTTTGAATATATCAGATCATCATTAATATTGCATATGATATAGCCTCTTCTAATCATAGATTTAGCATAGAACAAATCAAGTAGCCACCTCTTAAAAATACAATTCTTCATAGGCAAGCATGAATGATCATAGTGTAATTACTATCTTTCCCTATCTATATTTCATTTTTCTACTCTAAGATTTCCAATTTATAGTCCAACTATAGTGCCCCTCCCATTTGTTGTCTTGAGGTGTTGGGCCTTGACTTTGTTTTTTGAATATGCATCACAAGATGCATAGGATATGCTTGTGCTCATTTCTTGTGTTTCAATTCATCAAATGAGTATTATTTATGTAGTAATTAAATGTGGTCTTTATTAATTGATGTTCAATTTTAGTGATTTATGTATATGCATGTATGGATGTTTATTTTTTGCTTTATGATGTTGTACCCCATTGGGTGATTACGTTGTGCTTCAACTATATTTATAATGAACAAGTACCCTTGACATATGTTGAGTGTTTACAAGTACAAGGTTATATCTTCGCCTAGTTACACATGTCTAAATTGTCTCCCCTAGAGTGGTTATACAAGAGATGTCACATTGGGTTGTCCCTTGTTACCCAAACATTTTTGCACTCGATCTAAGTGCAATTAATGATGTATTTGACTAGTATTGACTTAGATCTAAGGTAGAACTGATTCTAGAATCCATATTTCATGAAATGCTAGCATATGCATGATTGGAATGATTTCTTAAATTTTGTGTTTTTCATAAAAATTTAATGAATTGGATGATTTAATCATACTTAGATTGAAATCGGACTAAGGTAAAATATTTAAATGATTTCTAAATTTTAGAAAATTTCTTGTATACCTAATGTGTTATTTCTATGAAAATAGGGGAAAATATAATTAAGTATTTTTGAAAAATTTGCCTTGGGGTTAGGAATGTTTATGCTCAATTTAATCGTATCAATAAATAAATGTAAATGTTTGTGTTGAATGTTTATTTTTGTTTAATTGAAAAATTTGAGAAAAATAATAAAATGAAAAATAAAATAAAAACGGAAAAATATGAAAATGGAAATTAAAATAAAAAAAGGTATTAGGTCATCTTTATTAATTCATTATTTTTGAAAGAAGTGGGTTTTCTTTCCAAACTATCTTGCAAGTAAAACTAAATTTTGTAAATGGGAGGACATTTGTGGATGAAATTGCACGAGATCTAAGGCATTGGGATAGGAATGTGGAAGGTAATGTGCATGGGAAAGGATTTCTTCTCTCTTTTGGCATGTTGAAAGCTTGGTGTGATTATTTGTTTTGACAAAGGGTGAGGTAAGTCCTTCAATTCCTCTCATTTATTTATTGTTTTTGAATTTGAATAGTTTGTGCATTGTTAGCGAAGTATCCAATGTTCACAATGCATTTAAAATTTTGAAATTAAAGTAGGTTGTATTTGTTATTTTTTTATTATTATTTAAATTATAAAATGCATCTTCATTATGCCATTTTTTTCAAAATGCTTGGAATTGAATCTTTATTTCATGAAATGGTTGTTGTGCATATTTTGAGCCAAATAACACTTCTCATTTATTTTTTTTACTTTTTAAAAACATAAAAGTTTAAGCTATTTAATGGTGTTCTTTTAAAAATTTATTGTTTTTGGCTTAGAAAATAAATTAGAAATTTTGCATTCTTAATTTGATTTTCGATGAATTGGATTGGGAGATTTGAAGTCTCCTTCATGATTTTTCATTTTAAGCAATCTAAGTTTATGTTGAATTTTTTGTTGAGTCAAATTGTTGCATTGATTTTCATGTCACATTCAGAAAATTTACGATTGTGATGAGCCTAAGACATAAGTGCTAAAGAGAAGTATGGGAGTGGCTCCCAACGTTTTCCTGACCCAAAGTGGATTACTGGCAATATCATTGAGGATTTTATTAATCAAGTAATAACTAATGAAATATGAGAGTTAAAATGAATTAAGAAAATGGATGCATCTTCATGCTTGGAGTGCTCATATAGCCTCAAGATGATTATGGAAGACATGCCCACTCGGGTCGCACTAGATCTTGTACAATTGAGTATCTTCATATTATGTAGATGAGGACTTGGTTCCTCTAAGCGCTATCAGTGTGATGACACTCCCTACCTCTCTAGGATCTAGTCTTTTCAGCCTTGAGTTCTTTTGTTGTTCCCTCCATTGGTGAGTGTTCCCAATGTGAGTGCTTTTAGTTATTTTATTAGTGATCACACCCAATGATGACTTTTTTTATTCAATTGATAAATGTGTCAAACAGGGGTACCTTGTTATCACATTGGTGATCATGCCCAATGAGGTTTTGTAATTTGATGCATCTTGTTATGATGATTGGATTTACTTTATATGTGTGGTGTGTGTATTCTTTGTCCTAATGTGTTTGGTGTGAGTGTGTGTTTGTGGCCTATGATGACTATCTCTTAGTAGAGTGTGAATGGATCTTTTGATTCCACAAGGTTGGGTAGTGTAAAAACCATTGTTGGGAATTTAAGGATCATGATTAGACTCAAAGACAACTTTAAGCGATAAGCGATTCATCATGATTATTTTATTTTGTATATATGATTTAATTGAAGTTGAAAGGACATTTGAGTCCTCTTGTAATTTTAATATACATCATTGGATCTCCCAGGTAGGTAAAAATTGTATTGTGCCACCCAAGTAGTACCATTGTTGTATTTTGTTATGTACCTTAAAGTCGAAGTCGAGCACACATATAATAGATTGTATGTTTTTTTATTAAGGGAAAAGTAGGTTTTGAGGGGACCCGAAACCCCGAACAACGGGTTTTAAGGGGACCTGAACCCTCTTGGATGAACCTACATCCAAAACCTAGCAAAAAACAGTTGATCAATATATATACAAAGATTCCATATAGCCAACCTCCAGTGAAACTCCATCCAAAGGACAACAAAAAATATTACATATCAGGTTGGACCTAAGCAAAGAGACAAGACTCTAAGGGTTTTGACTGGCTCCCACAACCACAGAAAAGGGTTTTAAATAGGCTCCCATAACCTGCAAGACACTGAGGGTTTTGACAGGCACCCACAACCATACAAGAGGGTTTTAACTAGGCTCCCACAACCTGATATTAGGCTCCCAAACCCAACACACCTTAACCAAAAACAAGAACTAGAAGAAACCAAGGTGTGGCCTTTAAAACTGGCAGCAAACATCCAGTTAGTCAAAAAAATAACTAACGGAGGGGGGTTTTTACTGGCTCCCTCAACCAGGAGGAACAAAAACATGGCTAAAAACTGAAAGCTCTCCACAATCACCACATCAATAGGGATCTGAGGAGGAAGAACAATACATAACACATACTCAGCCATCAAAATCTTGAGGTCCTTAAAAATGGGTTTTGACAGGTTCCCATAACCTGAAAACCCCGGAAGCGTAAGTTGAATGAGATACCTGAACCGAATCAGCTCCAAGTAGGTGAGCACCTCACATCTCTCTACCTCTATAGGAGAAAAGGGCCAAAAGCACAAAAGCATGGAGAGAGCTTCGAAGAACCAACCAACTCCCAATGAGTTCAATCTAATAGCAACCAGCCATCAACTCTTCCCCTCTATAGAAGAATGACCCACCTCAATAAGGCAGGCTGAGAGGAGCTGAGAGATGCAACCCAAACAGAAAGTGATCCTCTTGAGAAGAATAAGAACAAAAAGTCACCTCCACCCTTCAAGAGGACCACTGGCATATCTTGAAACCACGAACAAGAAAACCCCCTTAACAGAGAGTCTCCCCAGAAACAAAACAGACAGCTTGAACTGAAGATAGACAAATAAGGCATAGTCAACTAGGAAATAGCCTCCACCACAGATCCAAGGAGCAGGGGGAGAAGGAATGGGGTTAGAAGGAAGAGCCCTAAAAAAGAACGAGTAGAGAACAAAATCCAGGAAAAAATATCTTCCAAAACTAGATAACCCCAAGCCCACAAGAACCCACCAGGTCTCTAGAAGAAGAGAGAAAAGCCTTCCATCACAGATACCACCTGGATCCCAAATCCTCCCCCAACTCCAAGCCAGACCCCCTACACCAAAAAGAGAGAGAATAGAGAGGATATCTCCTCTCATACATCTCCCACAGCATACCCCAAGCCACCTGCAGAATAGCTCCAGCCTGACACCATAGGGAGCTCCAACCACAACACCAAATCTGCCAGGGAAGAACAATAGATACGAGACAGATCCAAACCCCACAAGGGTCAGGGAAGGAAAATAAGTGTGGAGGGAAAAGCCACTTCCAATAATGGGTCTGGACGCCGAAGATAACGATCTGCACACCAAAAAGACCAGGGACAACAAAGAGCATAGCCATCCCGAGAGATCCCAAACCTCACAGAAGCTATGTGAGCCTCCACACTTCCACCAAACAAACAGAGCCACCCCCACAATGAATGCCCATCCACAATGAAACACTGCAAAAACCAAGGAGAGAAAGACCCAAAAGAAAGGGCATCAAAAGCAGGCCAAAATAGGAGTCAAATCCCCTCCATCCGCCTCGCTATCATCTTCTTTCTAATGCTTTCATGTTTTAGTTTAAAAATGAGATTAGGAATATTTTTTGGGGTTTTATAATGAATCCTAGGTTAGATAGCATTTAATATTTGTTATGATCCTTGTGCCATTCATCTCCCAAGTTTGAGATTGTGTGTCATTGAGAATTGGCACATCTTGGAGACTATTTTGGGGTCCCTTGTGTTGTCTTGTGGCGAATAAAAATATTCACATTTTCCTTTCCTATATTTCTTAGGGAGGTATGAGAGAGCATTAGGGAGGTCACAATACCCCTGCATTCCTTGTCCTATTCATGTCTTAGGTGGTGTATGCCTAAGAGATAAAATTATTGATTTTGTCTTGAGTTATTTTATTGCTTTATGAGTCTATCATTTGTCAAGTGTAGTATTAGGTAGTTCCAAGTGTTTGGCATGTCCTTAAAACCAAACCCTAGCTTGGGTTTTCTCACTGGTCAACACTCTAGTGCTAGGAATGGAGTCCAACGCTAGAGTGAGATTCTAGTACTAGAATAGGACACCTAAGTTTGGGGTGCTAGTGTCCTCTATAGGTGTTGGTGCTCCTTTTTGTCATATCATCATCTGATCATGTCTTTTGATCATTTCTCAAGGAAACCTTGTATACAAAACTTGTCCCCCTTAACCTCAAGTCTCTTCACAGATTGTTGTTTCATCAATGAGTGTCATACATCAAGATTTATGGCATCTCCTTGCCTTGGGAATCATGTCGTTTCTTGGAAGTGACTTGTTATTTTAGTTGGTTGAGGATTTGTACCTCTTAGTTAGGAAGCACCTTGTGTAGGTTGGAAGTTGTATTAGAAGTTTTCTAAGGTATTTGTTGAGTGGATTAGAAGTGAATGTACCCTCATGTTATGCCGTTGAACCTATAGTGTGTATTGTGTTATGAGTAGTCAATGTATTGCTACCTTAACTATTAAAATAAGTTACATAATTATTATTTTAATCTTATACGTATGTATTTACATCATCCTAGGAGTCATATTTAAGTATCTAAGTTGGCCTAGGGGTATCCAAGGAAAAATATGGTATATATAGGAGGTATATATTAGTTATTATCATGATGTTGAGTATTGGATTCTTAATAAAGACTATTGGAGGTATCTCCCTCAAAGTGGATTAGGAGGTTGCCCCCTCAAAGTGGCATATTATTATCAAGTATTTGCAACATATTTCATATTATATTATTCTTGTGCAAATTATTTAATTACACCTCATCCTACTCCTTGTTTTGAAAATTGACATCTTGTCATCTAGTCGAAGGGTGTTAGCTAGGCATTCCATAATTAGTGTTAGTTTCTCAGTATGTTAGAGTTGTTACATATGTCTAGGTGTGGATTGGAGGTTGATGATTCTATTATCCTATCTTGGAGTTTTTTTGCAAGAAAATACGGTTGTGGGTTAGTGATTGATCATCATGCATATGCCATTCCCTTTCGTGTAGGTTCATCATGGTGGATTTGTCTTATGCTTGTTAAGTCTTCCGTTGGTGTCACCTTGCTTGTGCAATGGTGAGGTTTTTCTTATTTTTATTACCTATATTATTGTGCCTCATATGACACATGTGTGCACGACGTAGTGCAAGTGTGACATTTCGTTGTTAAATCTTTAATGTTGGTGTCTTTGTTTAAAAAAGGGTTATTTCACTAGCTTTTACTCCTACTATGTCAAACGGGGCATTACACCAATAGTACATAATATATATTTCACAACATCAAGGTCTCTCTTTTTTATAGTAGTTATGTAGTAGGAGTTCTTATTCCTATTTAAAAATCTCTTAATTTGATGGTGCATGTATAGAAACAAGATAGAGGCATGAAGTTCTCGTGATAACATCAAACTACTTCTCAAACTAGTCACATGTTTAGTAGTTTCCTCTTTGACAACTCATCTTATCTCATGCAATACTCCTTGAATACATGGGAATAAGAGTAGGAAAATTGTACCTATCCCTTTCCTATCCATTTCCAACAAAATTTATACTAAAAAACCCAAAAAAGTTTGCCTAAAAAACAACATTTTCATTCCTATCCCTTATCTAAGTTATACCTATAACTAACATCTTGTCCTTATTCAAATTGGGTGTTTTCATTGGGAACCCCACCTAATTTGATTGGTTATCTTGTGACCATTTATACACAACCCCACATAATTAACCATACTTGTAATGTATCTCAAGGTTTAGGACAATAGAGGTGTTTACTCATGCAATGAACCTTCTCATTTTTTTATGATAGTTGTGAGATTTTGCCAAGATCAAGAGCTCAATGAAAAGTACAAAATAGAGAGACAAAATATAGGATAAGAATAAATTGTATTCTCATCAATAGATAAATGATCAATTGTTCAATAGTTGTTACATACAATGAATATGAGCCTGCTTATATAGGCAAGGCTATATGGATATGTGAGCACACAAACATGACACATGGCTCAATAAGAAACAAGGGTAGGTAGGAAATAGGTGTGGCAGGTAGGAGAAACAGTAAAATATTCCACATGAGGTTGATCACCCACCGAAGGTGGAATGTAACGACAAGATAAGACCACAAAAGGTGGAAATTCTCCTACACACACTATCCCAATGTGGCACAAACACCCAAGTGTCTCATACCCAAACTACTATGAAATGCATTATCCTAAGTAAACTTAAGTACGGTGTAATAATATCCAACATGAATAATTAATTACACCAACACCCCCCCTTAAGTGCAACTTAGGGGAATGCACTCAAGTCTACAATGCAACTAAGCAATGCAAGATGGGTCCCAGCTACGAGGCCATATTAGGTACCCTTGTACAAATGCAAATTCATGCAAACCAATGCAATGAAATATCTCATAAAGCGATGAAAGAGAGAAAAACCCAATGGGAAAAAACCCTCCCCCAAAAGAGAGATGAAAACTATACAAGAGAACTCTCATAGAAGTGTGTGAAGAAGAAAACCCCATGTGAGGAAAAAGCCCCCCCCATATGAGAGAAGAAGAGAAGCTAGGTATCCCCCCCTCAATGTAGAATCTGCACCAATGGTAGAAGCTCGAGAATGAATGAAGAAGTTGCTCTATGAACGTTGAACAACATTCCTCCCCTTGGGAAGAAACAAAACCAAAGGTGTATCCATAAAGTCTCCCCAATCATGAAGGGAAGATGTAGGAAAAAAACTCATGATGAATGAAGTCTCTGAAAACTGCTCAAGTGTCTCCATGTCGATGATGAAAGATACCCCCTCCAAAGGTGGTGAACTGCTCCACACTGCTGAAAAAGGCACTCCAAGATCTAGTGGAGAAGAATGTAGAACAATATCCAAAGACTCACATGTCTCCTCTAAGCATAAAGAGACCTCCTCCAACTATTGTACATAAGAATCCACAATCATGTCAACCTTGAAAGAATGATCATGTAGAGAATGAACAAGAGGGTCAAAGTGTTCCCTCGTAACAATTGAAGAAGGATCATCTTCATCAAAGAGAAGATGAATATCATCAATGATGTCTCCCAAATCTGCAATGTAGGATTCCACAAACAAACCTGCAATGTTTGTCAAGTACTCATCCCATGAAACTGAAGCTGGAAGACAAGATATATCTTGTTGTGTTGAATAAGAAGGCAAAATTGTCGCACTATCTGCATCATCAGGTGCCATAGGTGATGTGATATCAATAGGAGGAGATGAAATGCAAGGCTGGAGAACGGGGTCACATGTGAGAATCCCCAAGTTCAAGTACCCAAAGTTCTCCTCAGAATTTGAATCATCATATGTAGAATCATCATGTGAAGAATCATCATATGTAAAATCATCCTCATCAACAAAATATGAAAAGGAATATAACCGAGATGCATGATCAACCACCCCAGTCGCAATGATAGCTCTAGTCTCCAAGTCTCTAATGAAAACTAACTCAGGTGTGAACTCCACAATTCTCTTAGTTTCCCCATGTGTGATTTGATAGATGGAAAGGAGATTATTTGTCAAATGGGGTACACACAACACATCATTGAAGGAGTTATCCCCAATGGTGATAGTTCATTTCCCAATCACATCCATGTATGTATGATTGCCCATCAAAATTTGTAGCATGGTGCAAGGCTCAAATGTAGAAAACATAGACTACAAAGATGCCATATGATGAGAAGCCCGTTAATCTAGAAGAAATCTCCCTGAATCATGACTTGTAGTAGCAATAAGAGCTTTTCCTTTTCTTGTCCCAAAATAGCGAGTCTTCCCACTTGTAGAAGCCATGAATGCTTGCCCTTTCCCTTTTGAATGTGAGGAAGTGGAAGTTGATGAATCCTCCTTCTTGTAGGCATTAGGCAAATCAATGTTGTGCTTTTTGAGGATGTGTGTGAGCTCATCAATCTTCTTAGAATGGAAACAACGCTCCTCATGACCAACCTTTTCACAATAGGCACAAGTAGGTCTCTCCCTATTTGGTGAATTGTCCTTCTTAGAAAGGGATGAATCTCCTTGTTGTGGAGAAGGTGGTTCTTTGTCCTTAGGCTTTGATTGCCATTTCTTCTTGTTTCAGTTGTCTTATCCTTGAGTTCCTTTGTTCCCTTGATTTGCCACTAATGCTTGAGACTTAGAAGTCTTAAGAATTCCCATGCTTATCAACTTAGTTTGTTCCATCATCAACATTTTGGCAAAAGCATCAAATGTAGGCATTGTGTAGCTTGAACCCATTGTCATCCTATGGGTTTGGAAACTAGAAACAAATGTTGCATATTCTTGTGGAAGCTTGCCCATCAAATTGAAGATCAATTGAGTGTCCTTCTTATCAATGCCACAATCTTTGAGTTATGCCCTCAACTCTTTTGCCTTAGTGACATAATCTTGTATAGTATCAAAGTTCTTGGGATCTAACATGGTGAGATCACTATCAATCTGATATCCCCTAATCTCATCAACTTTACCATACAAGTCTTGAAACTTTTGCCAAGCATCCTTAATTAAGGTACATTTCTTAATATGAAAGATGAGACCCTTTGATACATACTTTCTTAAGGTACCAATTGCCATGATATTTTTAGTGAACCAATCCAAGTGAGCAATAGGATCAACGGGAGCAACAATATTGTCATCAATGCAATGAGTTAGTCTTTTTTCCATAAGTTTACTCCATGCATCAATTTTCCAAGTAACATAATTATGAGGAGGTAAGAGAGGAAACTTAGGAGAACCCATAGCAGAAAAATGGAAAGAACACAAGAGACACCCCCCCTCCCCAACACCCCCTAAAAAAATAAAAATAAAAATGATGATTTTGGCACTTTATATGTAGTGCATGTATAATAGGCCACTTGCAAACAATGAAAAGTGGACTTCTCATTTTGTTTTACAACTGCCTCAATAGGTTGAGAGCTACAATGCAAAAGACGAGAAAGATAGATCTATGCAATACAAGTGCCAAATTGGCCAAAAAAGACCATATGTTGAAAGTACAATTTCTACTAAAAATCACTGCAAACTGATAGTAGATTATGAAATTAGATGAAAAATTATGCACTTTAAAAAAAATGGCAACTGAAAAGGAGTTCGTATGAGCCCAAACGGAGTCCCGGAAGTTGCAAAAACGAGGATTGGACAAGTACAGTCACCAGAAAATGAGATTTCTGAAATATTTGTCCATCAAAATCATAAAATATTGTCACGACGAGAAAGTACACGAAAAATTAGCCTATTTCAAAAACAATTGCACCAAAAAATGAGCAAGATTTGGCCATTTGAAGTTGAACTGCAAAATCAAAAAGCTCAATGGGAGGGGCCTGCCAAATTTTCAAAAAAATGATGACGTCAACAATCTACGAGGTTAAATTTGACGTCTGTATGACCGTCGCCAAAAAATCGCCTCCATGCCTGTGTGGCGTTCGTACGATACAGACGTGTTGACGTGGCCCAATCACATAATGACATGTTTCATACGGAAGACAGTGTGGCAGTGTACAGAGTTGATGTGGTCGTTGACGTGTCGTACTGAGCGGATGACGTGGCTTTTTGTGTGGACACTGACTCGGTTGTTGATTGGGCCATCCAACGTGGCAGTCTATGTGGCAGGTGTGTGGGCACGTACAACCTTCTCATGTGGCTGAATCCGTTGATGCCACGTGGAATGATAGGGCGTCGACTGTGTTCTTCGGTTCGCTGAGTAGACGAGTAAGTTCCTGCCACGTGGCTCTACTAGAAGGCCCCGAACTGCTTGCTGAGAGATCACCAGCGACAGGTATAGGCGAGTCGAAGTTCAGCGCAGCGGCTGGGAGTGCAGACTGTCGGTGAGATTGTGGGTGTCCGCACAACACAACTGGGAAAAAACACAACATGGTGGGGAGCTGGAATGGAGATAGTAGCAGCGCCAACAGAAGGAAGCAGTCGGAGAACCAGGCAAGTGGCGCAACCAAAGTGAGGCTACCGGGAAGACCACGGGCGGTGGCTGGGAGAAACCAAGTGCCGAGGATGGGAAGCGTGGAGCCGATGGATGCCAACAAGGGAGAAATGTCAGTGGAGGTGACCGGAGCCGGCGGGAGGTCTGAGGTGGCAGTGGCGGTAGAGTACGAAGTTTCAATGGCAGTGTTGTGAGGCCCCCGAAAACAATCACAACAATCTGCAAAAAAATTAATTTGATAGTATGGTGTCGTGGGATGGTCTGCACTCCCCAACCCCCTTCTATGGGTGTCGTTGGTCTGAGGGGTCATTCTATTGGCATTGACCTATTGATGTTGGGAACCTGAAAGCTTCTGGTGCTTCTAATGATGTTGTGGGTTCTATGGCCCCACCAAGACCTTTGTCTGCTGGCAAACGTAGATTTGTTGGTGTTGCCAGAGCTACTACCCAACCCTCCAAGGATGTTCATCCTCTTCCTTGTGCCAAGTCCTCCCTTGTGATGGTCTATGGGCAAGAGTTTGTGGACAACATTGGGTTCTATCAACATTGTGTCCTAGCGTGAAGATTCTCTGGGTTTTGGCCCTCACTATGTACCTCCACCATTGGGTAAGTGACTCCTGGAAGCCTTTGGTTGCTCACAATATTGAGCTCTTTCCTTGTGCTAAATGCTTTTTCATTACTTCCTTTACATCTTCAAATGATAGGTATTTGGTTTTGGGAAAGTTGTGGACTTGGGAAGTTCACCCCCTCTCCATCAAGCCTTGGACAATTTCCTTTAACCCTCTTACTGAACTACTTAATGTGCGACCAATTTGTGTTCGCCTTCTAAATCTTCCACTCCATTTCTGGGAAGAATCTTGCTACAAGGCCATTGGTAACTCTATTGGTTGTTTCTTAAAGGTAGATGAGGCAACGTCATCTATGGGCCACCCCACCTTTGCTCACATCTTAGTTGACATTGACATCTCTTCGCCTCTCCTAAGGGATGTGGTTCTCGTGGTTGGAGATAGACCTTGGACATAGCTGTTGGATTTTGAGGGCATCCCATTCCACTGTCGAAAGTGCTTCTCTACAGGTCACTTAGCTTCGGACTGCTTGATTTTGCGTCATAGAGGTGTTGCTACATGGTGGAAGGATGCTACAGTTGATCACTTGATTATCTTTGCTTTTGATTTAGACTTCGTTGGCTCCTCTCAAGAGGATGAGGTGCCTCTTACTATTGTTGATGATGCAATTATTCCGACCCTTGTGGAAGTAGCCCTTGTTGTTCAGCATCACTCAACTCCTACAATTTCTTCTCATGACATAGATCCTTTGTAGCAGCCTCATGTTGTTTTGCAATAGCACTCTGTTGACACTACTGATTGTAACCCTGCGAGGTCCCTCCTGATTAATCTCTCTTAATGGTCCTAATGACTGTATCGCATGGACAGTTGTTCTCCGTAGGCGTAAGGGGAAGTCTTCCCCCCACGCCCACACCCCTTCTTATCAAGGACTAGGTACCTTTGCCCCTCCTTGATTTAGTTTTGGATTGTTGGTTTGAACAGTTTTTCTTTTTGTATATCTCTTGCTTTGTTTGTTGTGACAGCATGTTTGTATTTTGGGAAAGTGTCGTTTTGACTAGTTTCTTTTGGTATTGTGGGTCAACGCCCATGTTTTGTTGCTTTTAATATCAAAAGCAACCTTCTTCTAATTCTTATAAGCTTAAAATTAAACAAATTATACATGTTAGAGTTGTCAAAACACACAATAGAAAATTTATCTAGGTGGAATTCTCAAGAGTTCATATGTTAAGAAGAAATAACTAAAAAACATAACGTTATAATACCTAAGCATGTGTGACCAAAAATCCTCTTAATAGATTTCAAAACTGTATTTCCATGCACAACAGATCACACAAAAACTTAACATAGTCACCAATCTATCATTTACAAAGACAAATAAGTAAATTTGACTTAAAAGATAATGAAGATATATTAAAATCCACTAACTTACAACACTTTGATCAGTATTACACTATTCATAGTTTGTTAAAAATGGTCCAAATATTGCTAGCATGATATACAAATGTTTCCAGCTCATTTCTATTAATTTTAAGGCTCACAAAATTGGAAAAATGTATCTAACATGTGGTTAATGATGTTTGAAGACTCTAAAAAGTCACATCTCCATTGTAAAGATGAGATTTATAGTATATATCGAACCAACGAATGGGTATTCAATGAAGTATATTCCATTGTTGGGACCATTGCATCCAATTTCAATGCTATTTATGGAGTTGTCTATGGGAGTTATGAGATTTAATTGTTAATTAAAATAAGTGGAACTCATAAATTAGATTGAAATTTTGTTACTTGTCCATATTATAGAAGTTATTTTAGTAGAATTATTGGCTAATCCATAAATGATAGCATTATTGAACTAAGAATTTGAATAAGGTATTAAGATGTTCTAGACTTGCTAGAAGGGATACAGAGCTATAATAAGTATTATAGCATCTGTTATAAGTTTGGGACCTTTAAAGTTGGAAAGGCAATGAGGTATCTTAACCATTCTAAACTATTATTTTATAAAATAGATACACTCTATTATTGAATGTAGAGTTGACATTGTTGTTGCAAGTCTAAGGATAATTAGAGATTAGATTTGAATGTTTATATGGGAAGTCCAAGGGGTTGAGCTTAGATGGTTAAAGCATTGAGTTCTCAATGTGGAGACCCATGTTCAACTCCCATGAGGGACACCTTTGTGTAGAATTCTAAGTTGTGACTCTTGGTCTTCCATTGTTGTTTAGAAGTGGATTTCTAAGTTGTGACCCCTAGTCTTCCAATTGTTGTTTCTAGTTTGGTGCTCGAAAGGAGCTAGTATTTGTAATAAGTTTGCTCGAAAGGAGCTGAGGTTTGTGATTCTATGATACTTAATACAAAAAAAAATGTTTATATGGGAAGCCAATAGGCTAGTCCCTTTGTCCTATAAATTTATTTCATATTGCAAAATGAATTCACTGGTTTTGCTGAATTAGTTTGGTGTTGATACAAATTTATGTTTATGATTTAGGAACTAAAATTTGCATAAGTATTGAAGTGTATTGTAGGTGGTTTGGAGAAGGCCCCTCTAGATCAATAGTATTAGAGCCAAAAGTATTTGAATGAACAGGCAGATTCGCCAGAGGGAGGTAACTTGCACCATGATTGAGCTTATAGGTGTCGTGAAAATGTATGCAAGAAGAGCCCCACTTGGTTAGGGTAGAGTTGGAGCTAGAAATGGAGGAATAAATCCTCCAGACGTTACCCATATTGATGAGTTTATAACCATTAGTAGGCAAGTTGAAGCCCTACAAGAAGAAATCGGAAGAGTGTTTTCTCATAGGAGAGCACTTGAAAGTGAAGATGATGAGATTGAAGAAACTTCATAAGAAGAAAATGTTGAAGATGAAGTAGAAAGAGTAGCTCTAAATGATCCTCTTATTAAAGCATTGACAAGGATTGAGAAAAGACTGAAGGTTGAAGTCCCTTTCTTCAATGGGAACTTGAATCCAAAAGAATTAATAGACTAGATATATGATATGGAAGAATACTTCAAGTCTGAAGAAATCAAAAACTTAGACAAAGTGAGGTTTGATAAAACCAAACTAAAAGGACATGCTAAAATTTGGTGGAAAGAAGTCCAGATTGGAAGACAGAGAAGAGGAAAAAGTAAAATTTGCAAGTGAGATAAAATGGTTGAAAACTTGAGGAGACAGTTTATTCCTGTTCATAATAAGTTGGATTTATTACAAAGAATGTTGAGCCTGAAACAAGGAAATAAAACAGTGAGAGAATACATGTAAGAATTCCACAAGATTATGATTAGAATGGGCCATTTTGAAGTTGATAAGGAGAAGATAACCTGTTACATTAATGGGTCAAGACTAAGCATCTAGGAAGAATTGGTTTTAATAAGAATGTATACCATGGAGGATACGTTCCAATTTGCTCTAAAAATTGAAGAAAGATTAAACAAAAAGTTTGAGAACAAGCAACGAGGAAAGGGTAGATCATATGAAGAGAAGAATGAAGGTAATAATCAGAAAAATCAAAATGAAGAAGACCATATCAACAGAAAAAATCAGAAGCTTGATGATTGTTACAATTCCAGAGAACAAAAAATTTCAGAGGAAGAGGAAGATCGAGTAGAGCATTTTGAAGAGGAGACTTCCATGGAACCTATTTTAAGTGAGAAGAAGAGGATCATAGAGCTTATGACTACCCTCGTGAAGAAGAAAGAACAAGAAGAAGATCAAAAAAGAAGCCAAGAGCAGAAAATGTGAATGAGAAAGATGCTAAGTCATCACAATCAAAAGATGCAGAAAAGGGAGAAGCACTTGTTGCAAGAAGAGTCTAGATGAATGCAAGACAAGAATCAATTCAAAGGAAGAGTTTATTCCAAACAAGATGTAAGTGCAAAGGTAAGGTGTGCAATGTCATTATTGATGGTGGAAGTTCAGACAATCTTGTTTTAGAAGAAATGGGAAGCAAGTTCCAATTAGAAAGAAGAAGGCATTCGCATCCATATCAAATTGCCTGGTTGCAGGATGATCAAAAAGTTTTGGTGAGTGAATAATGTTTAGTTAAATTTAAGATAGGAGACTACCATGATGAGGTCTTGTGTGATATTATGTCAATGAATGTTTGTCATATGTTATTGGGAAGACCATGGCAGTTTGACAAGAAGGCAATGCATGATGTTTATGCAAACACATACACCTTGACGAAGGATGGAGTTCGACACAAATTAAAATCTTTGAGTAAAAATGATGAAAAGGTATGTAAGAACACTAGTAAATATTTGATTAATGGAGTTAAAGAACCAATCAAAGAGGGTGAAGATGAAGATTATGATTTTCTCATGCATGTTGTAGCAGTGTTGATAGTATTCCAGAAAGGTAGAATAATAGTTTTAGTGGAGAAGGAAAAAGAGGTAAAATCTATTTTTTTATGAGAACATTGTTGAATCTGATTTGTTTAAGCATGATGATATTGGTATTGGAGAGGGCATTGCAGCAAATAATCCATTGGAAAATGAAGTTATAAATGAGAAAGAAGATGAACAAGTGAAGGGTGAGCTAATGGTTGGCCTCTTGCTTGATAGAGAGATTGTTGAAGATGAAGTTTTTATAACTAATAGTTTGTTGCGAGATGGGAAAGAAGAATTCTTTGGTTGTTTTTCTTATATTGATGTGAAATTAGAGGAGGAAAAGGGTTGCAGCAAAACAGTGGCTTTGGAAGGCTTAAACAAAGAGGAACATGATGTTACCAAAGAGAGGGATGAAGAGAAAGTTTTTATAGCAGTTTCAAGGGATGAGGTAATACAAGAATTCAATTGTTTAACTAAATGGAATGAAATTGGAGTTTTTTATTCTCCAGAGTTCCCTAGTGCATTTTGGTGGAAATTGGATTATGTAACAAGAGGACAAATGAAGAATGGGAGAAACATCAAATTACAGAGGAAACTAATTAAGCATATTCTATACAATGAGGCGGAGAAGTGGATGCAGAAACACATGTTTATTTCTACCATGGGTGTTTGATGCAGAGCATCCTCCACGTGGGCGATAATATCTTTCCAAATAATAAATTGTCCTGCATAGATTCCTAAATGTTGGGTTGGGTAGTGGAGTCCTCTCATGAGGACCTAATTTTAGCTAATTTGAGCTGGGGTGAAAAGTAACATAAGGGAATTATCATTGGGCTTTAATTCATTTTCATTGTTTTGTGTGGGTGCTTCTAGAGAGGTTGCATAGCATTTAGAGCAGCAGTTTAGGAATTTGAAAGGGGCGGTATTTGGTGTCCAGGTTCCCTATTTTTTTATTATTTATTTTGGGGGGTGTAGGGTTTAGAGAGGAAGAGTTTCTAGATTTTGAAAAAAGGGTAGAGAGGCTGGAAACTATTTGGTTTTTTAGGATTCTTAAGGGTGAGAATTGGTATTGTTGTTGCAAGTCTAAGGACAGTTAGAGATTAGATTTGAATGTTGATATGGGAAGCCAATAGGCTAGTCCCTTTGTCATATAAATTTACTTCATAATGCAATAATGAATTCATTGGGTTTGCCGAATCAGTTTGGTGTTGATACAAATTTATCTTTCTAATTTAGGAACTATATTTTCAAAGTATTGAAGTGTGTTGCAAGTGGTTTGGAGAAGGGTTTTTTCAAGCCCTCTACATCAGATTAGGAGGGCAAAGTTAGTTGGAAAGATAATCTAGTATATATTTAGATACATCTATAAACTTTGTCAATATTCTCAAACCTCATTAAGTTGGTGTTAAGAAATAGAACCTCAATTATTTTTTATATTAAAAAGCAACAAAACAAGGGTTGATAATAAAACCTCAATTGTTATGGCTCTTAAGAGTTGATTGATTCACAAACCTTGTTGTCATCTGGTATAAGTGATATTAATTGTTGCATAGATGTCTCTTACCTTGGATACAACTTGGGTTTAATTTAATTACTTTGTGATAAACATTTACACTATATTAATTTCACCCATGCATGATTAACAATCAATTTGTGTCTAATATGAAAACTATGACGCACAAAAAATTAAACATAGTGTTGATGTTGGGAATTAGTGTTCACGTTGGAAACATAAAATAATTATGTGTATGGTTTGTTATATTTTGTAAAAAAGATTAGTATAATAGAAATACGAATGTGAACATATTTGAGTAAATTGTTATGGGTAGTTTCCTAAAAGATAGGAACTTAAACCCTATAAATAATGTAGATGTTTGAACGCAAGGGATGAAGAAATTGAAGCTATTATTGTGTGTAAAATCTTGTGTATGTTTCTACATTTTCGCCCAAAAGATCTGATATGGTATCAGAGCGGGCACGATTAGAGGGATTATAGATCACTATTGCTAAGGCAATGTAAATGGACTATGGAGAGGAGAATAATAGAAAAATACATAGATGAGTGTCACTTCGCTAATCAATAAATCCGTGTCATTCTCTGTCTATCATCAAGTCTTTTAGTGTTTTCTCTAGAAGAAATTGTCATACATATTTTTAAGATTGCCTTCGCTCCAGGTTCTTCACTTTGTCACGACACTTGTTCACAGTCTCAACAGACCATTTGTATTGATATTTGTGGCTTTGTTCAACCAATGACTCCAAATTGAGGCCTACAAGTTCTGTGTGTATCGCACTTGGTATATGGTATGTGAGAATGTTGGCGCCAAGTTTATAGGGACAGATTGTTATTGTTCATAAAGCGTCTTGAAATGTCTTATAATTAGTTATTATAAAGATGTTTTGTATATTAGTTTAAAGTTGGTGGTATATGGTCAAAGCAAGCCATAGTCATGTGGTATTAGTATGAGTAGGCTCTATTTTCATAGTTTTAATTGTCATACTGTCATAGTTTTAGTTTTAGTTTTATTATCAGTGATTTCAGTTATCGATGATGGGGCCATGTATTAGGTGTGGTGACATTTTTTTTCAATTGTATATTTGCTTCTAGTTGCGAATGGTGCGGTGTGGTGTGTGCTTCAGATTTTTGGTGTTCTACTTTACATAGTGTTTTGGATGTTGGAAAGGCAATTGTATAGGAAAGCAACTAGCATCAGTGATCCTCTAACTATGGAGATCCTCTGACTGCCATACTTCGTCAGAAGATGATCGGCTAGTGAATACGTTTGCTGGCAATTATAATCATGTGCAACAAAATCCAGATAGCAAGATCCAGACATTGGTATGCAGTTTTATGTGATTTGTTTTCTTTTCAGTGTTCCTGTGTGCTGTGAATAAGTGGAAATTTCACATTGTGGGGGGGACATAACATCAATGTTCCATTTCCATTTCGACCTAAATCAGCTAAAGTCAAGGGCAACTTCTAGTGGTAGTGGCAGTTTCCTATGTTGTTTGAGATTAGCTGGCAGTGGTCGACAACAGTGACTACAATTGAGAACAACATTTCGTTCTCATAGATGTAATGTGAAATTGTTCCATGTTTTGTGTTTCCCCTAATGTTGGAGAAATATGCACCAATGTAAGTCAATTCATGGATCTTGAAAGGGTTTGTGGGAGGATCCAGAAAACCACAGGAGGTGGACAGATGGTGGAAGTTTTTGTTCACATCAAGGTTTGTGGTAAACCTCTTTAAAACCATGGGAGGAGAGAGTCTCTCGTTTGAATCAAGATCACGAGTCTGAAGAGTTGGATTTACTGCAAGTGGAGTGTGAGTTCTTACCATGTTCACACTAAGGTGGGGGAATGTTGGGAATTAGTGTTCACAATGGACACACAAAACAATTATGTGTATGGTTTGTTATATTTTGTTGAAGAGGTCAGTATGATAGAGGTACGAATTAGTTGAGTTGTTAAAACAACTCAACATGTTTGGGTAAAATGTTATGGGTAGTTTCCTAAAATATAGGAAACTTAAATCCTATAAATAATGTAGATGTTTGAACACAAGGGATGAAGAAATTGAACCTATTATTCTGTGTGTAAAATCTTATGTATGTTTCTGCATTTCCCCCCAAAAGATCTGATAGTTGATAGATGTGAACTCTACAACTATTTTTCATTAAGCCTTATCTAGAAGGACATAATCATGGATCATGGATTATGGTGAATATTGAATTGTTCCGTAAAATAAATAAAATAAAAAGGTAAAGAGTATTAATATTCTTATTGAGGATATATATTCATTTGATGACTAAATGAATGTTATTTTCACCTTTCTTGAGTATCATTTGGGGTCTTAATCACGCTTTAAACAAGTTTAAAATTATAGTTGTAAGTCTTTAAAATTTTAAATAGCTTTAACATGGTCTTGTGCTCTTGTATGATTGGATTCATTTTATATTGTACTTATGATGTGCATAGTAACTAGTTACTATCATAGTTGTGATGTGTATGAGTTAGTCACCTTGTGTATATGTGATATATGCTCAAGATAGACACTACGCATGAATATGAGATTGTTAAATGATATGATCCTATGTGAAGTGTGTGTTTGTAAGTTGATAGCGTACGCTTAATAATAGTCATAGCTTAAAGGTGAGATCGTAGATCTCATATAAGATGAGAGAATAAACTCCCTCTAATTTTGATGTATGAGTTATGAAGCCTTTGATTTATCAAAGGAATACATAATCATAGTCATCACAAATGAACTTTCGAGGTTTAAGTCTTGATCTAGGGATGACCCCATCACTTGGGAGCTTACCACCTTTAAGTGTAAACATAAGTGATTGCATAGATTCTCACCATGATGGTGCTTGATTAAGTTGGTTGATATTTTAAAAAATTAGTGGCAAAGGGGTAGATTTTACATAGGTATTAGAGCACCTAGGTACAAACATTGGATCTATTAAGATCGCTTAAATTTAGACTAAAGGATATTGCCTTGCACTACTTATCATAACTAAGTTCGTATATTGAAATGAATTTAGCTTCCTTGAACTTTCTTAGTGTACTCTTAAACTTGTGGGAATGGATGACTAGTCCTTAATAAGAAAACTAGATTGGTGAAAAAGGGAAATTTGGATGTGAATCAAAAAGTTTTGGTAATTGATTATTACTATTTCTTATTAACCAATTGCTTGATTTGATTTCACTCTTTTTCATGCAGTAACTATCATGTCATATTTAAAAGTAATTTAAAATAAGTGGTGTACTTGACTACAAAGAATGGTCTTTGATGCACAACACTTTAATATATCGCAACGATAAAACGGTAAATGCATGTACTTGATGGTATAAAATTGATATCTCTTAAGAAAAATCAACCATAAATTCAAATTTTGAGGTTGGATTGAGAAAAAATGCTTACTTGAGGGCATACTTTTAGTGTGTGCCCTCTTAAATATTATAAAAATTATTCTAAGTTGGTCAAATTAGGAAAAAGGGAACAACTTGGGAGATGAGGATAAATAAGAGTTGGAAATCCTAAAGTAATAGCGTATACGTTAATGCTTTTAATAGCATTGACAAGTTGCATATAGTGTAAAATCTCTAATTCTAGACACATACAAATCTTCCCTTTTTTAGCTACAAAGAGAGTGACAAGATGCTCTTCATTTAAGGCTCAACAACTCATTTACATAAAATAGGTTATGAACTTAAAATAGGCATGAAAGCAATCGTAAAGAGAAAAAAATACTTGGCCAGCTAAGAAATCGCTCACCAAAAAATAAAACTTCAAAATCCTAAGGCTCGTAATTAGAATAGTCTCTTTTGCAAATTGCATGCCTTTAATGCCCTTATCAATCATTGGAATACCTTGGAGAAAGTGGAAGGTAGCTTGTTCAACGAACTCTCTCACCCCGAATTATATTAACCATCTAGAGAGAGAGAGAGAGAGAGAGAGAGAGAGAGATATGTCATGCATGGATGCGACATGGTAAGTATGAGCTATAATTTTAAAATGGATAACCTAAGACCTCTACTCAATGCATGCTTCATGTGTAAAGCTACTTATAATGTTGACAAGAGGTTATGAACCCAAATTTAGGTTGTTGGGCACTATCACAATGGGAAAACATCAAGAAATAACCTCATGCCTTTGGAGCATCAAATAGAATCCATCATGTTTAATTGTATGTCATTTGTTGTTCCCCCACAATTGATTGCTAACTTTTCTCTTTAATTCTTAGGAGCATACCATGTGGGCCATGCAAAAATTAATAATGAATGGAAATAGGGTACTCCTCATTGCTAATAAAAGAAACTTAGCACAAACATGGACTATGCATGTTGAGATGACATACAACGGTGGGGCTTGACACCAAAATATTTTTCTAATATAAATAAACTATGTATGCATCATTAGATGAGGCTAACAAACAATGATAAGATGGTGTGTGCTGCTCAAAACATTCTCTTAATCGATTGACCTATGCATGCCATTAAATTACAAAACTCAAAGAGACGAACACATCCACCAAACCCACAAACCACCAAATGTAAAACAAAATAAGGAAAAAGAAGAATCTATGTTACTCAATGATATGCTCATACATAGACAACATCACTGCTCCATACATAACCAACTATTAAGGCTCCATTAACTATAAGCATACCTTTAATAATAAAAAATAAAATGACATACAAATATTAGTTCTTCATCAAACTCTTATTCGCTTGTCCTATGCATGTCACAAAATTACAAAATCTCAATTGGAGAACACAATTCACCATATAGCTAAAACCCATAACAACTATGAGATGTATACACAAAATATAAAACTATTTAGTAGAAAGAAAGTGTCTAAATTAAAAAAGATAATAAAATTAATCATAAATTGCACAAATCAACTATTTATAAATCCAAAGAACTCAAAATATAAGACATAATTTATAAGATTATATATTCCATACATATTGCATGATCCAACACAAAGTTTAATACTTGGATATAAGACATAATTTATAAAATTATATATTCCATACATATTGCATGATCCAACACCAAGTTTAATACCAGATATCAAACATCTACATAAACTGAAAACATACAATACTCATATTCATATCAACTATTTGAAGCTAAACAGTATGATTAATTCCATATGATTTAACACAAGACCTTAGGATCAATCTTGCAGCCCTGTAAGTACTATAGCAGGGGGAAGGTAAGAATATGTCGGTACCTCTGTCTCCCGACGGATGCGCTCGAATTCTTCGATTGCCCGACAGAAATTTCTGCGACCTACCATTTCCTGCTTTTCCAATTCGATATTCCTCAAGACTAAGTCATTGTAATAAGAACTCGCATGGCTCGTTTTCATCTGGTCTAGAATATTGAGGCGGCTTTCAAAAAGGCCTACCAGTTCCTGCAAATGTTGTATCATAGTGCAAGTCGCCGCCTTTTGCCTATCCAGAGCAGCTAATTCGTCGCGGCATCGCTTCTCAGCGTATGCCCCTTCTCTTTCAAGCTTGGTAACCGCCATGGGGGACTGGATAGAAGCCTGGAAGGCCGAATTAAGAAGTAACAGAACAATGGCGAAACCCTAGAAACCCTACGAATGAAGGAACGGAACAATGACGAAACCCTAGAAACCCTACGAACAGTGAGCGAGGAATGAGAAGGTTTACTAGAAAAACTTGGGAACAACGCAACTCGATGGCTGTCTTTTCTATCTCCATGGACAGAAGAGGTGAAAAACCATCAAAATATCCTGGTTTTCTTCTTGCTCTCCATGCACAAAAGAGGGAAAAAACCGTCAACATACCCATTGTTTTCTTCTTAGTCTTGGTAGACACGAAGGAAAAAAACCATCACATCTATATTTCACTCTCAATCATATTTAACCTAAAATGGGAAATCAGATATGGGAACTATTTTATTTGTTTTTAACTAAAAATATTTATTAGTTGTTGCTATGAGAAGTATTGCATTCATCTAATCTAATTCTATTTTTCAAAGAAATTGGAAATTAGAATTAAAATTTATAGTTTATTATTATTTTATATTTTACATAATTATAAAAATATTATTTTTCTTTATTTCTATTGACTTGTATTGAAAATAGAGGATAGAAAAATCAATTTTTTTTGTATAGAATAACATATTTATCTCTTCTATTAATTATTATTTGAATGACATTGCTATTAAAAAATATTTAGGATAATATTTAAAATATTATTAAAAAAAAATATTTATAATGTCATCTTTAAAAATACTTAACAATTATTATATTTACTTATAATTTTTTAAAAGAAACAAAACTATAAAATATATTCTTTTAAATTAAACTTTTATCCCACAAATCTCTCTCTTACCATTATCATATTATTTTATTTCTGGTTTCATATTAAAATTTGGAAAATATATCTTTATTTCTCAATAATTTAAATATTTTATTGTTACCATTCTATTATTTATATTTATTCATCTAATTCTATTTTTCAATTAAAATTTTTGAACAAAAAGTCTATAGTTCATATTTATTTTATATTTTACATAATTATAAAAATATCATTTTTCTTTATTTCTATTGGCTTGTATTGAAACTAATGGATAGAAAATTCAATTTTCTTTGTATAAAATAACATATTTATATTTTCAATTAATTATTTGAATGACAACGCTATTAAAAAATACTTAAATACTACAAGGAGGTAAGGTATGTACATCTTATGGGGTTTTGCCCATTACCAATAAAAAATAAATACTTAAGTAATATTGAAAATATTATAAAAAGAAAAAATAAAAAATCATTTATCACAATATAATTGAAAAATACATTGTTGTCATTATGTTTTCTATAGTTCATGTATTTATTTTATCATTTTTCTTTACTTGTTGGCTCATTAGTTGGAAATTCAAATTAAAAAATAATATATAGTGTTAAATTTGATATTTATTATATTCCTTAGCAATCAATATATATTTGTCTAATTTTTAAATATTAAGTATAATATTTTAATTCGTTAGATCAATTTTTATTTTGTTTTGTTTAAACTTTACATATTAAATATATTTCTTATATTATTTTAATATAAGTTTTAAAAGATAAAAAGTATTTGATAATAAATTATAAATCATTAGAAGTATCTCATAAAATGTACAGAATTTTAATTTTTTGAATTTTTAAAATAAAAAACAATGATTTTATCAAATTAATATAAAAAATAACATTTATTTAGTTTTAATTTTTATTTTTGTTATTTAAAAACATTGTCTTTATAAAATGTAATAATTCAATTTTACTACTTTTTAAATAAAAAAACATTGCTTATATAAAATTAATAAATAAATAATATGTTTTATTTTAGTTTTGCTTTTTTTTATTGATAGAGGTTTTCTCATCCGTCTGTGATTGTAATACACCACTCAGTGTAATACTTTAAGAGTTGTATAGTCTTTCAGATAAACGTTGTAATGCCATTAAAACAATTAGCAGTAAGGATTAGTCATCAACGTAAATCAAAACCATTTTAAAGCAATATCAAAGAAGAATTTTAGCATATATGGAAAATAGGCAAATACATGAAATGCATGCACAACCCTTATGACACTAACATGCAAATTGATTCTTCCTTGTCCTCCTCTTCACAATCTCGACACTCTGATATTGACAAATGAAGATTTGGAGTGGTTGATGGAGTTGAATGTGGATTGCTCTTCACAATCGCATAACATAAGATAGATGGATATTGATGAGGATATGGAGGCGATTTATGTTCTCATAAGGACAACATAATGATGTAATAAAAGTGGTTGATTTGATGTGAGTAGGGGCTTCAATTTATAGAGTTGGGAATGGACGGTCAAGATTAAAAGTTGATCAATGGTTGAGATTGAAGGAGAGAGAAAGGTGTGCTCACACATGTGTGAGCACATCTTGGGAAGAATAACTATCATAGGGAAAAGAGGAAGGTATGCTCACATATGTGTGAGCAAACTTTGGGAAGCCCACTTGTCCTAGGGAAAAGGGGAAGGTGTGCTTGCACATGTCTGAGAAACCTTGGGTAGCTTATGAAGTCAACAAGTGGAAATGTTAGCATTATGTTATATGTTGTCATTGATGTCAAATCTTGTGGTCTAGATTAGGTCCAAGTGTTGTATGTTGAGCAACAATGTATGCATGAGATGTTGTTGGGAGTTTACAAATTTCTCAAATGTCTTCGCTTTTTAGAAGATGTGTTTCGGTGCTATTTGATGTTGTTGAGTGTTTGGAGATTTCCCGAATGTCTTGGCTTTTCGGAAGATATTTTCAGTTCTATTTTTGGGTCTGGAGTGATTCAGAAGTTGAGTTCTTTGGCTGGACATCGAGGTTGTGTAATGATAGTTGTATAATGTATGGACAATGTTTTGAGTCTAGCTTTGGCAATGTATGTAACGTGTTGATGTGTTTGATGAGAAACATTGTGATGTGGTCTACTTCTCATTCCTTCCCACCATCAGAATGTTTAGTGGAGACCTACTTTAGATCTTTGTCCTGGTTGACTTAGAGGATTATGTATTTCGAGAGACAGTATATGTAGGAGTATGATCTAGATGAGTTTGTGTGGCTTTCTATGTTGAAGATATGCGACATTGAAAGAATCAAGTTGATGTGCACATTTGTGTTGTCGATTGTTACCGGAAGCAGTTTCGACAGTGCAGAATGTGTTTCAGTGGTGGATTCTCTTTTATATTTATCTATTTGGCAGTGAGCCTCTTTCTGGGTAGTGAGCCCTTCAACAGTGAGCCTCTTTTTGGGCAGTGGTCCCTCTGGAAGTGAGCCTTTCTAGTTAGTGAGCCATCCCATAGTGACCATCTTGAAAATGAGCCATCCTTTGTAAAAATCACCTTAACTAGTGTCACCTTGACCAGTGTTTCTATATTGAGAATTAGCATTCTCTATGGTTTTTCCCTTCTTGGGTTTTCCATGTAAATTTTGGTGTTCTTTGTGTCTGATTTGTTATGTGCACATTCTTTCATGATTTATCTGCTTTGATTAATTATGCAATTTGTTTTTGGTAAATAAAACTTAAAGAATATTTTTATTGTCAATTGATTCACCCCCCCCCCCCTTCTTAGTTGCCCAGATATTCAACAACAAACACTTGTGGAAAAGGTGTAAGGGCTAGGAAAAGGGGGTTTATGACATATTTATCGAAACGGAAATGTGTAGGGTGGCTCCATGGGGAAGAGCAATTCTCACACGTGTGAGCACCCCTTGGTCAAAGATGATGTGGATGGGTGAGATGACTTGGGTAGGTGCGTAGTATTTTAAATTTGAATAAATACTAATAGAGATTAGTCTTTGGGTTAGTTAGCTTAATGAAGCGATTAAAAGGTAGGTTGGAATCACAGAATTAGCCATATTAATTATCAATTAATTTGACTAATAGGGATTAGGAATAGAATTGGAATATTCCCTAAGGCGGAGTTTCATTTATTGCATTAATTAAATGTGATTTAATTTATTTAGAGGTAATAGTAGGATAATGTGATTAATTAAATTAATCGTGTGATAAAAGGATAATTAATTAAATATTAATTTAAATAATTTTATGTGTCTACAAAAATGTATTTAAGATATACACACAAATTTACTATATATTTATTTATATTTTTTTCTTTTGATTTTATAAAGTAAAAATAAATAAATTATATGTATATGAAACATTTTATTTTATTTACTAAGTACATAAAATCTACTTATTTATACTATGTATTAACATATTTCAAAATATCTAAAAGTATACTTAATATTTTATGTAATATACTCAAATAGATAATATATACTCTATTTTTCTAAGCTTTAAAATATTTAAACCTTAAATTAATTAAATTTTTATATAAGAATTTAAAATAATTCAAATAAGTAATTTTATTGAGTTATTATTTAACTAGACATATATTTTATTTGTTCTATATGTCACCTCTCCGTACCATTACACTCTACTCTTTAATACTATTTAATATAATAGGACATAAGTTTAAACAAATAATCAACATTTCAACAATCTATTTCATATGTCAATATTAAACATTCGCCTAAAATACTCCTATCAAACAAATTTTGAAAACATAATTTTATATTTTAAATCTAAATACAATATTTATTTATCTCATCTCTACTCAATTGAAAATCCCATTGAATTTTTTTTCTCAAGAGTGACATCTTCTGAAGTTCAATCCTCCACTCTTAGTTACTCCTTATCTCTCCTCCACTCTTAGTTACTCCAAATCTCTCCCTCTCCATACATACTTATCTCTCTATATCTCTTTATCTCTATCTCTCTATATCTTTATCTCTCCCTCTTCCTCTTCCTCTTCCTCTCTATTTGTTTATCTCTTTATCTCTAATTTTATCTATCCCTTTATCTCTATCTATCTATTTTTATCTCCCTCTACCCCTCTCTAATTCTCAATCCATTTCTCTCCCCTTCCTCTTCCCCTTTGTCTTTATCTCTACTTTTATCTACTCTAAACTAACCACACTAATGGCATTGTGTATGTTGTTGTAATGAGTTTTGTTTTGTTTTTTATTGACAATTTTATTTCTTTATAAATTAGAAGTTCAATTTTTTTAAGCATTCAAGTAATGCTTATCATTTTAAAAGTAAGGATGCAAATTTTTAACAATTTCATTAGTTAAGGACTGTTTAGATGGTAATGGAATTAATTTAGGACATCCTTGAGGGACATTAATATAATACAAGTATGCGAATGAAAATGGTGGAGAGTGAAATAAATTTTATTTTTATTTTTAATGGGTCTTGAAAGTTTCAGTAACCTCACAATATTAATTTTTTTTATGAATTAAGTAAATGAAAAATTAGAAATAATTTTTTTTAAATTTGTTTGGCAAATTTAAAAGAAAAAGGATATGATGAATTTAAGTTTTCAAAAAAATATTTCTTTTTAATTGTTATTATGAATTTAATAAGTGTCACTAGTAATGAGTACTTGTATTTTCGATAGCATTTGTTGTTTATTAGATAGATGAATTACAACATATCAATTAAGGTGTAAGTTAGATTATAGTTTGAGATAATAGACTTCTAAGAAATGTCCATTATAGTCCCATAGTGGTTTAATAAAAGTATTGTTGTATGAACTTGATAGTTGTGCCTTGCTAATGATTTAGAGGTATAGTAGATACATTTTGAGATAAACAATTAGCTAAATTTAAGAATAACCACTTGATCATGTTCTCTTGATGGTCCCAATGACAGTATCGCCTGGACTATAGTTTATCGCGGGCAGAAGGGGAAGTCCTCCCTGCCCCCCCATACCCCTCCTTGTCAAGGCTCGGGTGTCCATTTCCCTCCTTGAGTTGGGTTTGAGTTGTTGTAGGTTAGACTTCTTGTTTGTTTAGGGCTTGTTCCCATGTGTTGTAGTCTTGTTTCTTCTAGCACGGGCTTTAATTTTTTATAATCTTTGACTAAGTTAAAGGGTTGGTGCCCTAATTAATTCTAGGCAGTGAGACGCTGCTTTTTAATCAAAAACATAATCATATAATGTATATGAAAATAATTCTATATATTTTTTGTAGTATAGTACACTATTATATAATAATAATAATAATAATAAGAATTATATATATGTATCTTTGCATATTTTCAAAGGATATATATACACTTTTGAGCCCCTAGCCCTAATTCTAATTTTAACTCTAACCCTTATTCTAACCCTAACCCAAATTCTAGCCTTAATCCTAATTGGAACCCTAATCGAAACATAACCCAAATTCTAACCCTAATTGATTTCTAGACTTGATTTTAATGCTAACCCTAATTGTATTTCTAATTTTAACATTATTGTAACCTCTATTATAACCCCCACCATAACTCTAACCTTAATTCTAGCACTAACATTAACTTTTACACCTTAACCTAATTCTATCCCAAATACTATGCCTAGCCATAACTATAACCATAACCTTAATTCTAACCTTGAGAATACTTACCTAGTTTTAAGTTTATTTATAGCTTAATCCAACTCCTACTTATAATTGTAACCCTAATTCTAACCTTAACATTGATTTTCTCCTTACACCAATTTCTTGATCTATTTGTAATCTTTGTTAAAGAAATTAGATGTCCATGATGAAGTCAATCAAGCTTCACAACCAAGCAATAACCAAACACATAAAAGAGAATGTTGCAACTAAGTAATGAAAACCAAATGAGATCGGAAGCTTGAATTGAATAATTAATTAATGATCACAAATGTACAATATAGCTTGGTTATATAGGCAAGTGAAATGGAGTAGGTACAACTACCCTCATGACAATATTAAATGCAAGACGCTAGATAAAAACTAACATGATGACACCTAAGATAACTAATGTGAACAATATTAAATAATCGTTTCATGTGACAAATAAAGCTATCCTAAGTAAACTTAATTAGAGTAAATAGAGTAAATCTAATTTACTCCAACACCCCACCTTAAGTGCAACTTAAGTAGCGAAATTATTATGCAAATGATGCAATATGTGGGTCCCAACAACTAGGCCATGTTAGGTATCCTTGCACAACTAATCATGCAACTAATATCTCACAAACAAACAAAAGTAGAAAACCTCATGGGACAAAACTGCTCTCCAAAAAAAGATGCAAATGCAAAAATATGTACTAGTGAAGTGATGTATGGAGGTCTCTCATCAATACCCCCAACAACCACATCCATCACTAGAATACAAAAAAATTGCCCAACCAATGAAGGGAAAGATAGAGACAACATTGGCCCCCCCATAATGAAGTGTCATCAAAACCATGAAAGTATGTATGAGGCCAAAAGAGAATCCAATAGCAATAAACAACCTTTCTCCCCTTGAGAAGAAAGAAATCCAATGGTCCATGTTGAAGAAACTCTAAATCCATGATGTGATGAGAAGGAAGAAGTCGCAACAGCAAAATCTTATAAGTAGAGTAAAATGCCTCCACAAATGTCTCAATAAGATAGGCAAAATCCTCAATCAAGTAAGAAACAAGACATGAAGGAGACTCAAGATCATCCGCAAAAAAATCTGAAAAAGAGAAGGGAAGCCCCCTCAATCATGTCTTACAAATCTAAGGTAGAGGAATGAGAGGCCAAGTCTACAAGGCTTGAGATGAAACTATCCTAGAACCCCAAATCTGAAAAAATAAATAACTCTTGATGTGTCAAAGTCTTGGAATCCATGCCAATTGTCAACTCTGATGGAGTAAGGAATGAAGGAGTCATGAGAAGATCAACAAACCCATTAGGAGGAACTCCATTAATCCCCATAGTAGATGGAGGATTCAAAGGAATATAAGAGTCGTCATCATCCTCCAGAAAGTCAAAGGTATACACCCTGTCTAGATGATCAACCCTACCCATTGCAATAGGAGCACCATTTGCATCATAAATGTAAGATGCATCTGCAATGAACTCAACTATGCTACCATCCTATGTATGTTGGTAAACTAAAAGTAGTATATTTTGTGTTATTGCAAAAACATGAAAGACATTGTGCACAACTATAGCACCCAGGTCAATATCTCCTACTGAAGCAACTAGCACATGCTAATTACTCGCAATCAAGAGCACGTGATATTGTGGATGACCTAAAGAACCTGGAATCATGTTGTTGGTTGAATTGGAAATGTATTCTAATGTGTTTGAATCAAGAATCCAACCAATGTTCCTAGGTACATGAGTGGTAATCAAGGCATAACCCTTTCCTTTGATATCTAGAGATATGTCCTCTTGTTTTGTAGAAGATGAACTTGATGAAGAAGGAATGACAATGTGATGAATCTTGAGTAATTGTCGTAATGTTGAACACACCACATGATTGAGAGGGGGTGAATAAGTTTGGACCTCAAAATACTTATTCTAATCTTTAAACTTTCAAACCACAACTATATAACTCAACAATAATAAATCATGAAAGCACTACAAACATATGAACACTAGATTTACATTGAAAACCCTAAGCAGGGAAAAAGAATGGTAAGAACCACACTCACAATATGAATATAATTTATTACAATGTTGCCTCTGAAATTCACTGCTCTTGAGAGGAATTGTAGAACTAAGGTGTACAACCTTAGGAAAAGATACAAATCACTTGCAAGACTTTGACACAGTGTCTCAAGGCAAGATACAAAAGGTTGCCAAGAAACACATTATCTTTCGACAGAGAAAGGAATAGCTAAATTAAAAAGAACAAGATCTCCTAATCATAAAACTATATTTGAACCATTGTTTCAAGCAACCAAGATCATGGAAAACACATGACTTTAAAAACTATCTCAAAACACTATCACATTTAAGATATCATCATCAAAACTCTTCACTGCTAACTTTCACACATCTCCAACATCAAATCTACTTGTAAATCATTCATGCTTGTTGCTTGTCAATTCCCACACATCCCACATCATCATTCACATATCCACACTTCTTTATTTACAAGATTAATCATAAAACCCTTAACTAGGTCGACCATAAATGGAATATGCATTATTACATAAATTCAACCACTCATACCTAAAATATACATTCTAGTCCACTTTAGAAGATAGAGGACCTAAATACATCATAAAACATCTATCTAAGTTGATTCCAACAAACCACATACATTAACACATCGTCCAAAGTCGACATGAAATGAATCACATAGATAAACATTCAAGTACGTTAACCAGTCGACCTAAAAACTAACCTTTGGTGCAAATTACATAGTGTGGATCTCCACAAGCCACAGTGAGACCCAAAAAAGAATCGTAATCATCATCCAAAGCAAACCCAAACCAAACGAATATGATGCAAGTAAGATAAGACAACTAGACCAACTTGAACACGACACATTTGAGCACATAACAACATAACATCACTTTCCAATCAACTTAACACCCAAAAACTGAACTGGAACATTGCATGAATCAAATGAACATGTCCTCTAAACCACAACATTTGAAACCATATACTTGGAAGCCACCAAATAGTTTTTGGGCCAATTCTAACAGACAACCATTATTAGAAACAAAAACAACCAACTCTACCATTTAAGCAACAAAGAACCTACAAACCTGATAGTGCAATATTATTAAAATATTTCATTCTATGTTAGTCACCTATTTTTAGTTCCTTGGTTAATGGTCATTTTTTTTTATGTAATTAGCTTTTAAGCTTAATTTAGCTTTCACGCTTAATTTAACGTTTAGCTCTTTAGTCTTTTACTTTAACTTTATGTTCTAATTATAGAACATCGTCTTGTAACCTCTATATACACGTGTGTATATCGTTCAATGTAATTGTCCGATTATTAAATCAATCATTCAATTTATTTTTCATGGTATCAGAGCATGAAAATTAAAAAAATTTGAAAGGTTTCTTAAGTGAAAATTTTTGAAAGTTTTTAAAGAGATTTTTTTAAATCTTCTTTCTTTGGCAAAAAGTTTTTTGGCAGATCGTGGGTTTCCTGAAGCTGGAAATTTCAAAGTTTTGTTTGCAAGGTATCTGCAAATCGTAGATTTTTCAGGGTCATTTTTTTTTCCCACGGGGCAATCATCATGGGTTTCTGCTCAACTCACAATTTTCGCGACTCTTTTATGTCCTTTTTCCCGACATCAAATATTTCACGATTTTCGTCTGTGTATTCCGCGATTTTCGTGGGTGGTATTTTGGCGATTTTTGAATGACTTATTTTTCGGATTTAATCGCTATTTTTTGCGCGCTTTTCACACCCTTTTGTCGTGACTGCAGCTACCCACGCCTAGGTGTTTTTCGACCTTCTATAGACATTATTCGCGTTATGGGTGACAGCGGGATTTTTTTTCTACATTTTTTGTGCTTTCCCTTTTCGCGATTTTTGACGCGACTTATTTCGCGATTCTCTGCAAAATCTTACTACGGCTAGGGTTTTCACACGATTGTGTGCCTCTGAAATTTCACATCTATTGTTTTGGCCTTCTGGGTTTCCTAGAATCCTGAGTGCCAGTACAATTTTTTTTAACTGATTTTTTTTATATTAAAAAAAATCCATATTTTTCTCTTTTTTTTTTCAAGAAAATATTCAGTTTTAAATTTGCACAAAATTTTTAATTTCTGGTTTTTTCAGCAAACCCCAAAATTCATGCCTTGGGATTCGTGCCTCAAATTCTGCTCCAGGGTTTCAATTTTTTCAGCAACTGCTTGTATTCTGATTTTTTAGTCAGATTCTTTTGTCTCTTGCTTTCACTCGGTTGACATCATTCAACCTCGATTTTTCGTGACGGCATCTTTGACCGACATCATGTTGGAACACAGTCAGAAGTTCAACAGCTGCAACTACAACACCTGGAAACATCATATGCTTACCATCTTTGAGTTTCGTTGCCTTGATCAATTTGTTTTGGGCAAGGGATCTCGTCCTACAACAGCATGTGATGATCAAGACAAACATGATGTGAAGAATTGATAGTTTGTCGTGCTTATCAAACTCTCTATCACATATGATCAACTCCCACAGGTGCCTTTAGGTAAAACAACAAAAGAGATCTGGGATCTTTTGAAGGATCTTCATGAAACGTCCGACAAGAGCCGAGCTTTCTTTCTGAAGAATAGGTTGTTTTCTATCATGATGGATGAGAAGTCATCTATCCAGGCACATCTTACGAAGATCAAGGACATCCGTGATTAGTTGGAAGCTATAGGACGAACCATGGTGGAAGAGGATATGGCAATGATCACATTGAAAAGCCTTCTTAGATCCAACGAGCGTTTCATTGATATGCTCAATAGCTCCTCTACTAGTGTTGATTTGAAGTTTCCTGGTCTTTGCAACAAGTTGCTACAGCAGGATCGATGGAAGCAACAGTTTGGAAGCAGTGCTAGTTCATCCACTGAACAGGCTTTCATAGCCCCAGCTTCACATAAGTACAAGGGTAAAGCTCCTTCCTTCCAATAGAAAGGTCAAGGTCAACCTCAGCAGTCTTCCAAAAAGAAGAGCTTACAGTGTTCCTACTGTCATATATATGACCATTTGGTGAAAGATTGTCGAAAATTGATAGCATCCCAACAATCCAAACAAGGAAGGTCCAAGCAAAAAGCCAATTCTGTCACACATCCTGATCAGAAGGAATTTGCCTTCTATGCGTTCATGGCCCAAACCTCCTCTGATGATGTTCAATCATCAGCCTGGTACATTGACTCTAGAGCCTCTCGGCATTTCACACATCATCAGGATTCATTTACAGAGTACATGCCTTTCAGTCATTCAATGATTTTTGGTGGAGGCGAAGAGTATACTGTTGTCGACAAGGGAAACGTTCAGATTTCATCTGGTGGGAAGGATTTAATATTCCTCAATATATACTTTGTACCTGGTATGAAGCTCAATCTACTGTCAATCAATCAGATTATGCAGCATTCACCACAGCTGGATGTCATCTTCGGGTTGCACAACTGCAACATTATTTACAGGGAGACTCGCACTATAGTTACAGTTGGTATTCATGGTCTTTATAGACTTGTTGATTCTACTGGTTCTTAGGAGCTCGTCGTGGCAACTAGGAGTACTTTCATCAGCACTCTTTGGCATCAGCGATATGGGCATCTCAATGTCCACTATCTCTCTCAGTTGGTTCGAGAGGATCTAGTCGTAGGATTACCTGAGATTCAAACTCAAAATCATGGAGTTTGCGGAGCATGTCAAGCTGAAAAGCAACATAGGACTCTGTTTTCAAATGGAGATGCTTGGAGAGCATCCAAGGTCTTGCAGCTCGTTCATGCGGACATCTGTGGTCCCATGAACACTCCATCAGTCACTGGATATAGGTATTTTCTATTATTTGTTGATGGTTTTAGCAGACGCATGTGGGTTTATTTTCTTAAGTAGATATCAGCGGTGTTCACCATGTTTCAGACGTTTAAGTCCTTAGTGGAAAAAGAGTCTAGCTATCATATAGTAACTCTCCGGTCCAAAAATGGAGGGCGATTTTGTTCTATAGTGTTCACCAACTTTTGTGCATCACATGGCATTAAGCATCAGCTTACCACACCTTACACCCCACAGTAGAACAGTGTTGTTGATCGCAGAAACTGTACAGTCACTGAGATGGCTCGGTCTATGTTGGAGCATAGAAATGTTCCAAAACACTTTTGGGCGAAAGCGATCTTCACTGTAGTCTACCTTCTGAACCAGTCTCCCACAAAGACCATTAAGAAGATGACTCCAGAGGAAGCTTGGTATGGCAGGAAGCCCAAAATCAGTCATTTGAAAGCTTTTGGCTCTACAGCTTATGTTTGGATTCCAGATGCCTAGCACACCAAACTGGATCCAAAGAGTCAGAAATTGATGTTCACCGGCTATAGTGACAACCACAAGGCATATCAGATGATTTATATAGACACTAATCACCTCATATTCAGTCGAGATGTATTATTTGATGAAGAAAGAGGGCCTTTTCAGCCTTCCTCTCCAGATTTGAGCATTGAGGATCAGCCTCCAAAGGCTGTAAGTATGGGTGTTTGTCTTCCCTTAGCTCCACCTAATGGGAGGGATTCAGTTGACTCTAAAGTTGTGGGGTCTCTCAGGCATGACATTGCATCACCTGACTTTCCTCGGGATCTTCTAGATCCACATCCAGAGGAGCTTGCTCCAGATATTCCAGGTAATCTTCATCTTGCAGCAGATGTTGGTACTTCTACTCTCTGACCTAAGTGGTGGGCCAAGACCATTGGTGATCTTCATGATGATGAGCTCATTGAGGGTGGATCAGTTAGAGGTAAGAGCAAGCAACACACAGTTAATTTTGCTCTTATGGCCAACATTCACAGTATTTATGAGCCTCAAACATTTACAGAGGCTAAAGGTGTACATGAATGGGAAAAGCCTATGGCAGTTGAGAAACATAGTCTTCTGAAAAACAACACTTGGGTATTGTTCGATCTTCCTCTAGGGTAGAAGCTCATTGGCTGCAAATGGGTGTTTAAAGTCAAGTATAAAGCTGATGGAAGCCTTGATAAGTACAAAGCTCGGTTGGTGGCAAAAGGGTTTTCACAAAAGGAGGGCATCGACTATAAGGAGACATTTGCTCCCACAACCAAGATGAGTACCATTAGGCTTGTCCTCGCTCTCTCGGCTCAATTTGGATGGAAAGTCCATCAAATGGACGTCAAGAGTGCCTTTCTCAATAGTGATTTGCAGGAAGAAGTCTACATGATGCAACCTCCAGGTTTGAAGGTTGTCGGTAAGGAATATTGGGTATGTAGACTAGTCAAAGCACTCTATGGCCTCAAACAGGCTCCTCGTGCATAGTACATCAAAATTGATAAGTACTTGATTGATCAAGGATTTTAGAGGAGTCTTTTAGATCACAATTTGTATGTCAAACATACTAGTGATGATATTCTATTTCTAGTAGTCTATGTTGATGATCTCATCATTACTAGCAATGCAGTACATCTGATCATGCAGGTCAAACAAAATTTGTGTCAGCATTTTGATACGACAGATTTGGGACTTCTTCATTATTGTCTCGGTGTAGAGGTTTGGCAGACTAATAGCCACATATTCATTTCTCGGTCAAAGTATGCCAAGAGCCTCCTGGATAAGTTTTGAATGCAAGATTGTAAACTTGAATCTACACCTATGGATATAGGGCTCAAATTATCAGCCAAATCAGATTCACCTATAGTGGATGAATCTTCATTCAGGCAACTAGTGGGCAGCCTCATCTATCTCACTGCCACTAGACTTGACATCAGTTATGCTGTGAGCTATATTTCTCACTTCATGTCAACCCCAAAAGTTGAACATTGGGTTGCAACGAAGCGTGTGCTTAGATATGTGAAGGGAACTCCTGATTTTGGCATTTTGTACAGCAAAAGCAAAGATCCTAGGCTTGTTGGTTTCACAAACTCAGATTGGGCAGGTTGTGTTGATGACAGAAAGTCAACTTTTGGGTATGGGTACAGGTGCAGTTACATGGACCAATGGGAAGCAACAGGCAATAGCTCTTTCCTCGACCAAAGCGGAGTATCGAGGAACTGTTAAGGCAACATGTGAGGCAATTTGGCTGCATAGGATGCTTGCAGACATGCAAATTTCTCAACCAGGACCTACTCCTTTGTTTTGTGATAATCAAGGGGTTCTAAAATTAGCCAAAAATCCAATCTTCCATGAGCAGAGAAAGCATGTGGAGGTTCATTGTCATTTCATCCGCTAGCATGTTGAAGATGGATCAGTGATACTGCAGTACATTCCTACAGAAGATCAGATTGCAGATATCCTCACCAAGTCCTTGAGCCCGGCAAAGTTTCTCAAATTTAGAGGGCAGCTTGGTGTGATAGATAGTATGACCATAAGGGAGGGTATTAGAATACAAAATTCTATGTTAGTCACCTATTTTTAGTTCCTTGGTTAATGGTCATTTACTTTTTTTTTATGTAATTAGCTTTTAAGCTTAATTTAGCTTTCACGCTTAATTTAGCGTTTAGCTCTTTAGTCTTTTACTTTAACGTTATGTTCTAATTATAGAACAGCGTCTTGTAACCTCTATATATGTGTGTGTATATCGTTCAATGTAATTATCCGATTATTGAATCATTCATTCAATTTATTTTTCAAATATACACAAAACATAAATATTTGTTAGGACCCAGAGGCAACTGACAGAGGGTGAATCAGTTGTCAATTAATTTCAACCCAAATATAATTTAATCAAACTTGATACTTAATACCGGTAAACCAAACTTAATGTCGGTTGACAAATTAGCAGTTAATATTAATACCAGTGAAACTTAATGCATAAAACAGAAAGAGAAACAACATCCACAATACATAACATAGAGATTTGTACGTGGAAACCCTGTAAGGGGAAAAACCACGGTGGGAAACCTTACCCACAATCAGATGATACTACTGCAGATAGTATGTGTATACAAATGAGGTCTGCACATGCAGAAAGGCCAACTGCCTAGAGCTCACTGCTCAATCACAAAATAAGAGTCACACTAACTACAATTGGATGGTTAAATCCAATGATAATGTACTGCTCAAAGTAACATCTCCAATGTTGGATTCAGTACCGGTTAAGCTCTAATAATCACCTTCAAACCTTCCTTGAACCTTCTCTATGATCTGCTCATATGATCTTCAATATTCGCACATACCATGTTACAAAACCTTATACCATATACCGTTATCTTCCTTCTCCTTACTTACATCATCTCACAAATGAGATCTTACATATATATCAAAGCCTAAGACCAAATGTGTAGGTCGGCTTACCAAGAATATTGCAATTAAACCAATTACAAATAAGTCAAGATGTGATGCATCATGTCGGCTCAATACATTTACAACAATATCCAATTAATTAAATCGTCTCCATAACATGCCTTGCTGATCTGGAATAGATAATGCATGCCGATCCATAACCTAGAGCAATTTGTCAGTAATAGAAAATATGTCAACCCGATTAGACTAATAACCAAAATACCAAAACCAAGTGTCCAAACCATGTCTTCGACATAACCAAGTGATGTCTAGATGATAACAAGTCATCCTTAGTGCCAGTGAACAATATAACCTGTCGATGAGTGATATATCGGTGACGGTGCATAAGTCACTGAACTTGCCGGTGAACATAATGTGCCAATTCAACATAACCAAAGATCTCCAGAAGGATAAGTGTTGACATCAATGACAAAACCAATGCAACACATCCATAATACCAACAATATTATCTCTAGAGCCACAACACATAATCTTCACATGCCAAAAGAATGCAAAGCATTCTTCCACTGAGATAGTAAAAACCGTTTCTTGCATATTGAAATTTCCATCATACCAGCCTTCTAAAAACACCTCAACATCTTCACCAAACCACACAACAATACCAAAATACTGACTTTCAGACCACCTGCAACACATAGTGACAACACTAGATAGGTTGACATCAATGACAACACGACACAATCAATTCATGTTTCCAACATGCAACTCATATTTTTTTTCTTGAAGTAATTTTGTTCATCATGTTCACCCTTCTTGCAAAAAACACATGGGGGTTTGTTCTTCTTATTGCAAGTCTCATCACTATGCCGAAATTTCTTACAAAATGAGCATTTGGGTCTTTCTTTATTGGAATTTTCCTCTTTAGAAGAGGGAGATGAAGTGTCACTTGATGTTGTCTTTGGCTTGGTTGTGTTCTTCCCCTTGCCCTTGAAGGGTTGAGCCACCAAAGCATGACTCTTGGGTAGAGCATCCATCCGAACCAACTTGGCCTAATTCCTAGTCAAACAATCACAAAACTCATAAGATTTAGGCATCTTATGATCTTCCCCAATAAAATCCATAATAGAATAAAAGGTAGAAGTGAACACTGAAAATGGACCTTGAAGCTCAAACAAGATTAAGAAAATACACTCCTTATCATCTTTGTCACATCCACACCCTTTCAATAGCAACTTGAACTAGGTGAGGAAATCTTGAATGGTGGGAAATGCATCTCGAGTGAGAGAAGTGGGATCTACTTCAAGCTATAAGACACTAAATTCATTGATATTTCCATAAAACTCTAGATTTTTATCCCACACCTCTTTAGGTGTCTTACACTCAACAATATGGAACAACAATTTATTAGACACATGAAGACCAATAAAACCTCTCACCTCATCTAGCTTGTTCTTGTAGATAAATTGATCAATCGGCTTGGTGAATTCAGGTTTCTCTTCATTCAACATTTTCCAAAGACCACAAGATTGAAGTAATTGTGCCATCTTGAGCTTCCATGTATGATAATTGTTTGGAGTAAGCAATTCAATCCTAGCATCTGCCATGATATAGAAGAACACAAAATAGATAAAATTGCAAGAGAAACACCCCATAATAAAGATTTCTATAATCCCAAATATTGAATTTGCCAAGTGAACAAGCTATTACACTTATAACAAACTTCAACAACAAAAAAAACTGAGTAAGATGGAACAAAACTCCTGGATGAACGAACTTGACTAGTGGGAGGCATTTGATGACAATTGACTAGCATTGGAAGGCATCGGTATGATGGAGATGTCAATCACCAAAGAAAACACACCTCCAAGTAATATTTACAACCTTTAAAGAAAAATTTCTCAAATATAAATCACACCACGTAAATATTGATTGCCTTGAAATAAATGTATAATGCAGCCTCCTTAATAATCACTCCATAGAGGAAAAGAACTACCACAATATACTTTATGCTTAAATGTATAATGCAGCCTCCTTAATAATCACTCCATAGAGGAAAAGAACTACCACAATATACTTTATGCAAGAGGAAAAGTATGGTGGTTTCGCTCATGGCAATAGTGCAGCCCTTAATATGTACCTCAAGGTAGCATGTGAGTTGGAACACAACAAGTACCAAAAAGTATAGTAATCGCCCACGGTATATTGTTGCTCTCAGTAATGAATCACACCAAGATTGATATCGTAGCAAATGAACAATACAGAGATGCCTCACCCCTGCAAGCACTGTGGTTATCACTGCATAAAAACTTACAATAGTCATGTACCATTGGAAAAGCGGTGCCTCTCAATATTGAACCAAAAAATGGCTTGACAACATTAATATCAAACAAAAATAATATATCATTGCCAATTATATCACTTTAACCCAATTAATTGCTCAAACCAATGATCTATCACTAAGAATGAAATCGACTCCTCATACAATATTGACATGTATGCTTCAAACTATGTAAATTGCCACCCAAATAGTACCACAACCACAAACCATGAAGGTGAAATATGAATATTGTTGGTTAGAATATTGTTGTCGACTTGAATAGGAAAATATGTGATCTTAGGAAGAATATCACTGAGATAAATATCACCACAATTGTTACAACAGATTGAATAAAGGCAATGTAGAATCTGTGAACAAGGTTGTGGGAAGATGAATATCAAATCTTGATTGATTACTTAATCCTCTAACGGATAAGGCAATTAGCTTGGATTGGCTCTGATATCATGTTGAAGAAATTAGATGCACATAGATTCACATGCAAGCACATGGACCAAAATATTACACGTCAAGTGGAAAAGATATAACTGTCAAATCACACTGTCACAACTTTACACAATCTTCATTGTGGATCATTAAGAGTACTTGCAGATGTTCAAGATAGACTCACCAAAGTACTAACAGGTATAAGAATGCAACACATTCTTATACACTGACAACAAAATAATCATACTCGACTAAGCACCAACTATGGATCCAAAAAACCAACATCAAAGCTCCGAAAACATCAAGATACATCATTATAAGTCTTATGGATCAAGGACAAACTTGAAAATAAGATTTGCAAAATGGAATAGGTATCATTTGTCTTTGGTTGGGACACTCCAAGTTTGCAAAAGATTCTCTCTTATTCTAGCTTGTATTACTCTTATGTTTGGTTGTTCAATATTTGCCAAGTTGATATTATTCTACCAAAAAAAAAGAGACATGCAATAAAGTGGTTTTAATGTTGTCTAGGTAAGAATGCAAGTGGTTTAGTTCTGCAAGAGCTAAAAATTCAAGGTATTTCCTTGGTTGTTACATGTATTCTTGGTTGTCAAATGGACTCTTAAGCCTTTAGTGGGCAATGAGCCTCAAAAAGTTCTAATTAAAAACAATATTCAATTGGCCTCTCCTAAACATGCTACATTCTAGAAAGATATGCACCTCTATGACTCCTTGTTTAGCAAATTCTCTATCACCCCCTTTGGTTCTAATGTTTTCAAAAGTATTTGGGGAACTTAAGAGATTGTAAAAAGCTTTAGTTGTTGATTGTGACTTCTTCAATTAAGAATGCAATAAAATTGTTGATCTAGATCAATGTAGAGGAACTTGACTCATAAAGAAAAGCCCTTGGCATTGTTGCAAGGTTCTTCATCTAAACCTTGAATCAAAAAAGGCACTAAAAGCTTAGGATATATTTTTGAAAATGATAAACTAAACTCTTGGTATTCTTCATGCACAAAATTTGAGCTCCCCCATACTCACTAGAGAACCTACTCTGTGCTTAGAGAAACCTATATATTCTTACAATTTTTTGTTCACAATCTTTCAGATTTTGACATGATTAATAATAACAAATGGATTGATGGTACTCTGATGCACAAGGTTGATAGTAAACTCATCTGCAACTCTCTTATGAGCTTCCCGAAGGTGATCATGCATTTCAATGTGTGTTGGAATTTAAACCTTAGCCCTCATGTTTGGTCTAAAGTCCTTTATCACCCCTGGTTCATGCTCCTTGACCGTATAAAATCTTGCATCAAACGGTTGTTTTTGTTCAAAAAATTGTCCTTGTCTCTTTCTTCTTCAAATCATAATGTTATTATATGTATTTTATGAAAGGTTCCTGACAGTATTGAGCATATTGTTTTGCGTTGTTTTTATTCTAGAAAAGTATGGTCTCTCTTCTTATCTAGGTTGGGTAAGAGGGTGATAAGTGAAAATCAATCTAAAGTCAAATCAATGGTCTTTCCAACCATAGTAAAAGCCAAATTTAAATGATGAAAAAAGGTCAAAGCTTCTTGTGAATTGAAAAAATAAGTTGGTGGTTCCAAACTATTAACCTTGTGCACAAACTAAAACATACAACATCTAATATGTATACCTAAAAAACATGAATTTGTTTGATGGAAAGAAATTGTCCAAATTGGAAAAGATGGTAAAACTAATTATGAATTGCACAAGTCAACCATGTAAAGATCTACACATTGCCAAAGAACTCAAAAATGTAGGACTGTGGCAAGAAATTTAAGTTGACTACTAAATATTCCATGCAATGTGTTTGTGTATCTAAACTAGTATAACCTTTTAAAAAACCAAAAATAATCATTCATAAAAGTGATATGATAGAAAAAATATCAAGTGAAGTTATGGTCCCGCCACCATGTTCAATCCCAAATGTCAAACATATAAATAAGCTCAAAAAACATAGAGCATTTCATATATTCATCCCAAGTAGTTAAAGCTAAGCAACATAATCAATTCCATATGATTTAACACACGATCTTAGGATCAATCTTCCACCAATGTATCTATAGAAGTAGGGTATGGATAACAACAATCATGTGAACCTGAAGTAAATCATATTATTAATTCGCTATGTTGTTTTGATCAAGTGGACTTCAATATTTAGTATGATCTTAAGTAATTTGTATATCAGATGTTAAAGTTGATCCCTCAACCCTATAGCTCGAGCAAAAATCACCTGCAAGCAAGCAAAAAGAGTTTATTGCATGCTTAGCTAAAATGTCTAAGATATGCCCTTTTCAACTCCATCAATTCAATTTCCACAACATGTGTATATACTTGAGACTAAAACATGAGTCAAATCAATAATTTTGAACGTGTAAAATTAGACTTGGTTTGAAAGTAATTACTCACTAACCTAAATGTTCCAAATGTGTAAATTTGTGCAATAAAAGTTCAAACTATCATGATTAGATATGTATATTATAATTGTAATGCCATAAACATGATTTACCTCTATCAAAACCTTCAAATTGTTTCTACCTATGTACATACCTTCTTATGAATTCAAAACTTGAGCAATATTACTCATCATGAGAGAGGACATATAAACTATAAATGACTTATTGATTGCTCTTTAAAGTTAAATTAATACCAAATCTTGGGTTCTAATTCTAACCAATGATTTTCTCTAACTAATTTCTTACACAACATCATGTTATCAATTGAAAATAGAACTAATAATAGTGATATGGAAATTGAGGAAAGTAACAAAGACACATCACACATCAGAAGTCCAATGTCGATGTGCAAAGTTGAAGATATGTTAACATAAGCTTACCTAAATATTTCCATGTACCAACTCAATGAAAATAAATACATGGATTCATCGTAAATTGAACAAGAAATCTATATAATTCAAGAAATCAAAGACAAGGTTGATAAAGCTACAAATTCCTTATATTTTTTAGACAAGACATGCCACCTGCTAAAAGATAAATTCTAGTCTAATAATATAGGCTTGATGAAAACCATAACACAAATAGTAAATAATTGTTGCACAAGACATGTCACCTATTCAAAGATAAATTTTAGTCCAATACTATATGATATATGAAGACTACAACATAAGTGATTTCGACAATATGTAAAGTAGTATATTAGATTCCTTTTTACAAAGAAAATGCACAATGTTGTCGATTGTAACAATGCATGTACTAATTTAAACAATTGTCAAACACTCAACAATGAAATAAGAATATGTGATTTGTAATATAATCGTAAACATTTGCCTACTAGCTAAATGTAGACTTCTCATTGAAAAGTAAATGAAAGCAAATTTATCAATGTAAAATAGAGGTCTTCAGCTGATACCTACTATTCAACGATTTATACATTTGTGAGCTTCTATGTTACATAGTTATATTAATCTAATGGATGTAGTATGCATTCATGTATAATAATTTTTACATCAACTCTATCAATAAACATCATGACTAAAAGCACACTAGCATTACAACCAAACCTAAATTGGATACAAAACAAACAAGGATACTAAACGGCTTATCTATATTTCTCCATCTTTGAACAACAGTAAAACTCACAACATTAGTGCATTGAAAAAGAGGAGCTAAAATGAGAAAGATGGGAACACAATACACCACCCACAAAAGACAAAAATAAAGATTGTAATTTTTATCACAATACATGAAAGCAAGTGTTGAAATCAATCATTTGATAGGCTTGATGATACCTCTATCTCTAAGTTTCATGAGTTTTATGGTACAACTAGTAATAGAAGATGAACAAGAATTGAAGGACACGTCCCTACCTATGTATAAGCTATATTAATAATATAGTTTACCATAAACATAAACATGATGCAAATTATAATTCATTGGTGAGAAAGAAAAAAGATGGTTATGTTGCTTTTAGCAAAGGATCTATTGGTGGTAGTTTTTTTCCACACAACCAAAAACACTTGAAGAAGTATTAATGTCAAATGTTGATTTTTTGAATGGTTGTAGGCAACTTCACCTAAATTAGTGGGATTGCCATTTTCATAAAATTAAGTCTTAGCAAGCCATGTAAAACCTAAAATAAATTTGTCATCTTCTAAAGATACTTCAAATATGTCTTACTCTAAAAATGAAAACACTCTTTCCACCCACAATGAAAACCAAATTCAAATGATTAAAAAAAAATGGATCATTCTAAACTATCAACTCTATGCACAAGCTAAAGCCTATAAAATCTACAATTTATACCCAAAACATGAAGCTATTTGGTAGAGACACTGTCCAAATTAGAGAAGATGATAAAATCAATCATAAATTGCACAAATCAACTATTTATAGATCCACACAATGCCAAAGGTCTCAAAATGTAAGCTATACTATTTAACATGAATATTAAATATTTCATGTAATGTATGTGCAATCCTAACTTATACATTAAAAAATATCATCCATAAAAGTGATGATGATAAGAAAAATATTGAATTAAAATATGATCCCAATACCATATGCACTACCAAATATCAAAAATATTAAAAACATATGATATTCATATATTCAAGCCAAATATTTGAAACTAAAAAAAATAATTAATTCCATATGATTTACCACTGGAGAAAGAGGAGCTAAAATGAGAAAGATGGGAACACAATGCACCACCCCAAAAGGCAAAGATAATGGCAAAATGCATAAACAAATAAATTAATAATAATTCTAAGATATTTATAATAATAGAAACTTGTACATAATAGTACAAAAGGCAAAATCAAAACATCCTTAAGACCGTGATTTATAAAATGTTTATTTTCTATGATAACATTTTTATTACTTCACTTAATCTTTTGATTCTTTTTTATTTGTTAGTCTAAATAAGAAATCAACTTTCACTCACTTTTTCTTTCTTCTTCAGATGTTAGTATTTCTTGATTTAATGTGCTTTTCAGTCTTCTCTTTGATATGGTGTTAGTTTCATGTATTGGTTGATAAAGATTGTAATTTCTATCACAATGCATGAAAAGGGGTGGTGAAATCAATCATTAATCTATTATACTAAAAACAATCTCTATGATATTATTGGTGGGCTATAAACCTATCTTAGGTCTTAATAGATTCCTTTGAAAACCTAAAAGGTGATTGAAACTATTTCCTTTAAAGGGTGTAGCATTTTCCTACCAAAATGTAGAACAAAGCAATTAAAGATAATAAAAAGCAAGTTGCAACACTATTGGATATTTTATGATACATCATGGTAAGGAAAGATGAACAAGAGTTGAAGGACACATCCTTACACATATATAAATGTTAATAATATAATTTATCATAAATAAATAGGGGGTATAAATACTTTTAAGAAAGTATCCATTGATCATAGTTTTCCCATAACCAAAAACCTTTGAAGAAACATTAATATCAAATGCTGAATTTTTCAAATTATTGAATGCAACTTCACCTGAATTAGTGAGATCTACATATACATCAAATTAGGTCTTAGCAACCCATATAAAACCTAAAATAACTTCTATCATCTTCTAAAGATTCTTCAAATATATCACTCTAAAAAATTGGAATGATAAAAAAAAATCCTAAATTACCAACCCTATGATTTACCACGAGACCTTTAGATCAATCATGCACCCCTGTAACTAAACCCTGTAACTACTCTAGCAGGAAGAAGGGAAAATGGTGGTACCTTACTTCCCCCTGGTCTCTCGATAGATGCGGTCGAATTCCTTGGACGCACGCTTGTAATTTTGGATACATACCGTTTCCTGCTTTAACAATTCCATTTTCCTCTGGGATAAGTCGTTGTAATCAGAGCTTCCACGGCTGGTTTTCATCTGCTCTGTTACTACAGCCTCGAGGGTATCAACAATTCCTTCGTGTTCATCAAAATAGCTTCGCATAGTGCGAAGCGCCTCTCTTTCCCTAACCAGTGCGGCTTCGTTGTCATAAACCTCGAGCCCATTATAAGAATCTTGGATCTTATCCAAAATGTCTCGCAAATTGCGAAATGCCTCTCTAAGCCTGCTCAAAGCGGCTTTGTAGCGGCACCGCCACTCACCATGTGCCCCTTCTCCTCCCTCGAGCTTGGGAACTGCCATGGAATGACTTTTTGGCTGAGTTGAAAGCTCTCTTTTTGACTGGGATACAAAACCCCAAGGCCGAATCGACAAGTGACAGAACACTGGCGAAACCCTCGAAACCCTAGAAACCCTTGAAACCACCATGGGACTGGAATACAAGTGACGGAACAGTGACAAAACCCTAGGAACTGCCATGGGAGGGCTTTTTTGGCTGAGTTAGACCAGTCTCTCTGACTGGGATAGAAGCCCCGAAGGCCGAATCAACAAGTGACTGAACAGTGGCGAAACCCTAGAAACCCAAAGAAGAGCGAGCGAGCGAGAAATGAAGAGGGGTAGCCGAACAAGTTACAAACGGCACGATCGGCGGTCTTCTCCTTAGGTAGCCTCCATGGACAGAAGAGGTAAAAATCCACCAAAATGCCCATTGTTTTCTTCTTACTCTCCATGGCCAGAAGAGGTAAAATCCCATCAAAATATCCATCGTTTTCTTCTTAGTCTCCATGGCCAGAAGAGGTAAAAAAACCATCAAAATATCTATTGTTTTGTTCTTAATCTCCATGTACAGAAGAGGTAAAAAGCCAGACCTAATTACTTTCCAGATTGTCATTTGCACGAATGATGGAAGCCGAAGGAATACTCAAATTTTTCCTCCTATCAATCCGTATGGAACGCCAATCGCCCTTAAACAGCACACACTAAGGTACTTTGACTGTTTATGAGGCAAATGTGGACCCGTTCATGGCGCCAACATCCGTTCCAGTTAAAACAGCTGTCGCGGTTAATTTCAAATTTAAATTTTTCCCGCGTGGGAGTTCGGTGGGTGTTTGATGCATAAAACAAGAAAGTCACACACAAGGTTTGTGAAGCAGAACTGCTACACAAGTGGTTGCTGCAACAGTGACACTGGGAGCTTTGGAACAGGGGATGGACGCTGATCAAATCATAATGGAAGCGAGAATATTATCAGATATTATACTAAAAAATGTTTGGGTAGACATGCATGTAAAATGTGGAGGCTTGGGGTGGTTGATTGTCTTGCTAAATGGGCTTCTGTCTTTATGGAGGGCTGGTCTATTGAGGATAGGGGATAACTTTCTCTGGAGTTGTCTCACATCTTCGATCACCTGCTAGATCAGAATAAGTCTTAGTAGTTTTCTCAATGCTGGACGGTTTGCCGTCTTTTGATGTACTTCTCTTCCAGTTTTGAATAAAAAATTTACCCCTCTTTATTGTCAAAATGTGGAAGCATAGAAAAGGCAGTGAACTGTGTTGATTGGATGTCTAAAATAAATGTGGTCTCAAGGAATGCTATGATTGTAGGATATGCACAAAATATGCATTAGTTGAAAAGGATTTAGAAGCTTACAAACAAATGTGCAGGTGTAAAGCTAGATCCTACAACCTTTTACAACATCCTCTCAGCCTCGGCCAAAATGAGAGCTTTGGAATAGGGTATTAACATCCATCACAAGACAAACTACGAAGGAATTTTGTTAGATGTTGTAGCTGCAACTGCCCAGGCAGACATGTATGCAAAAAATTGTAAGCGTAGAGAAGGAATGTGAACTGTTTGACAAGATGCTTCCAAGAATTGTTCTTACAAAATGCCATGATCGCAATATGTGTAAAGTGTGGAAGCATAGACAATGCACGTGAACTCATTGATAGAATGCCTCAAAGAAATATGTTCTCAATGTCTTGATTGCAGGGCATTATCAAAATGGATTTATTGAAAAGGCTTTAGAAACTTCAACCAAAAATAATTGGCAGGCGTGAAGCCAGAGTCTATGAAAAAAGACTTATAAAAGATAAAATGTCATTATAGGGGTGTATAAAATCTTCAAACATGAGACCAGCGGGAATAAATATCATTATATGAGTATATAACATCTTCAAACATAAGGTCAATGGGAATAAATAATCAAAGGGTCTAATTTATTCTAAAAATTAGGTTCATGAAGAAGATCTTTAAACCTAAACATGAATTAAGCTTTGTCTCTTAACAATGGAGCTTTGATGTGTTCCTTAAATTTTAATTTATATGCATTAATGATTAATATTTTACCTTACTCCTAAATTAAGAAACAATATGAAGGATCCCAGCCAATTATTTGACTTTGAGACATTACATTGGAATCTTAGGACACTAGTGATAAGGATTCCCTAAACATCAATATACAACTTGCATTATAAATATCAATAAAATATTTTTATAAAAATTGTTAATTCCTTCAAGGGATAATACAATTCTAAACATTTTTTTATGTATTGTACATGAAGTAGGATGCTCATTATCTATTCATGAATGAATATTAAAATACAAGAAATTGCTTTGAAGGTAAAATATAACTTAATTACATGTGAGCACGATAGATCCAAACTCAACATAAGTTCATATTATCTAGCTATTGAACTTAAGATTGTTAACTTGCAAACCAAATAGTATTAAAATTTATACAACATTTTAAAGATCATGCATTTTTAAATTCTCCATCAAATGGCCATGTGACAATCTCTAGGGCCTATTAGTATCAGTCTCAAATCTTAGTACCCTATTTGCCCATGAAAATCAAGAGTAGGGTCAATTTCTAGTAGTCTACTATGAATAATGCACATAGCATATAAATCATAACCAACTTTCAATTCAATAATTTATATAAGGGATAAGATTTCATTCAATTGTGGCAACCATAAGATCAAGGGTGTTAAAACTACAACGATAATACAATCATATCTAGTCTATTATTTCACTTGGACACACTTCCAACAAAGCATTTAGTTTCATGGGGTGATGAGAATGTGCATAGATTTAGCCAACAAGTCTACTCTAGATCAAATTCTTATCAATTATTGAATCAATTCTATGCCTTGGTTTTTTCGTACATTATAGAGGGTTGGCTATTGTAAATAGGATGTACTAGACCTACTAGTCAAATTTCTTCTACAATACCTTATCTATTGAATCAATTAGACTTATGTTTACACATATAGAGAACTACAACAACTCTAATGGGGTCAAGCACAAGTTGATAGTTGAAACACCTAAACAAGTCAATAATCATTATTCTCCACTCATATAATAACCATCATTTGGTATCTATAAATCTACTAAGATATCAATAGTCACCACAAGAGTGACCATGTATGTTCAGTCTCCATTAATGAGTGGCTTTACAACATAACGAGGCATCATGATCAATTATTTCTTAGTTCTTCTTTCTACCATGCAAGACCTAGGGTACTAATAAAAACACACCCTTTTTATTGTCTAATGTGCTTTAGCACAACACACAAAGTACAAAAACTCATGGGAATTGATCTACTAAAATCAAAATTATAAGACATTAATGATTAGAACTATTGTATTTGACCATATAACTTATTGATTATAGGATACTACCCAAGAACATACCTTAATAGTGCCTTCACTAGATGATTTAATATCTTTTTTATATTTAAATCTTCTAGGTGATCAACGCCCTTGGTGTAAAAATAGGGATATTATCAAACATGTATTCATAAAAGTAAACCCAAAAAATTAAATGAAAAAAAAAAGAATTCAAATTAGATCATACTTTGTGATTCAGATAAGACATTACATTAGACAATAACTTTTGTCATTCAAATAAGACATTTCAATAGACAATAACTTGTTTTTAGTGTCAAAATAGGAATATTGTTAACCTTTACAATAAATGTGTGGTTTTGTATTCACAAATATACTAAGTTAATTCAACATTATAATTGCAGGATATCACTATACCTTTTTTTCTTGTTTTTATATATGTGTAGATTGATATTTATATAGTTTTATATTATTTTGTTTTAAAGTTTTGTATGTATTTTTAGTATAAGATTTGATTATTCAAATGTATTTATAAATTTAAAATTTAGTTTATTAAGTAGTATATTTTATTTTCTTGTTTAGAATCAAGTTATTTCTTACTTGAATAGCTTATTCATCGTCAATAAAATTGTAAATACTTGATTCTATTTTAAAATTCTAAATTTCATATTTCAAATCTAACAATTTTGGGATGTAATCATTACTCACTTATAGGATGCCAAATTTTAATTTCATATATCAAGTGTGTGTATTTTAAAATTTCATCCTAAGACATTTTCACATTATTCAAGAATGTTTTGACAAAACATTGAAAAATTCTTCTCCTTATTTGCATATGCATCACTCAATCACATCATAAATCAATGAAAAGTTATATTTCTTCTATCAATTGTCGTCCTTTATCAAGCTAACACTTCAAGGTACATTCTAGCATAAAACATCAATTGGCTTACACTAGCAATATTAGGCACTTGATACAATGATGTTCATTTTCCTATTGTTGTAAGGGCAATATTATTCACTTCAGTGTTATGGAATTCTCTTCAGCATGCATTAGGAGCTCAATAGAACTTCAGTTCAGCATACCATCTGAAGACAAATGGGTAGATAGAGAGAGTTAATCAGGTTCTTGAGGATATGCTTCAGATGTATGTCATGGATTAGCAGTCACTATGTGAGGATTACCTATATTTGGTGGAGTTTTCTTATAATAATGGATATCATAGCTCAATTGGTATGTCTCATTTTCAAGCTTTGTATGGTCGACCTTGTCGTACACCTCTAAGTTGGGATCATTTAGAAGATAGAGCTCTTTGGGGGCCAGAGATGCTTTAGGAAATGGAGCAGCAAGTGATTCGTATTCGAGAGCATTTAGTGGTGGCACAAGATAGGCAGAAGAAGTATGTGAATGCTCACTGTGTGCATCGATAATTTTTTGTGGGAGAAAAGGTGTTTTTGAGAGTTTGTCCGCAAAAGAGTCCCATCCATTATGAAAAAGGCTCTAAGTTGGTTCCTTGCTTTGTTGGACCATTCGAGGTTTTGGAAAGGATCACTCCTGTAGCTTATCACCTTTCCTTGATGCCCAACCTGCCTCGCACCCATGATGTGTTCCATGTTTCAGTTTTGAGGCCTTATTTTCCTAATGTAACCCATGTTTTGGATTGGAATGCTTTGCAGCTAGAGAACATGCAACTTTCTTTGGAGCATGTGTGCATTCTGCAGCGTCGGTGGCTAACCCTCAGGGTTCACAATATAGAGCAGGTAAGGATCTAATGGGACCCAAATGATGAGTCTTCGGTGACGTGGGAGGATGCAGCGTGCATGAGAGATCTCTTTTCCTATTTGTTCTTAGGCTTCCAGGAGTAAGCCTAGACCTAGGAGGGGAGGATGTAGTGCCCTTCCATATCACAATCTTTTATGATTCTCTTGATACATATTGATGGCTTTATTTATATTTTTTATGCTTTTAGTTGATGTTAGACATTGCATATTGACAGTTGATACATTATGTTTTTTATGTGGATGATGATATATTTAGGACTATTATGATGATGGGATATATGTTTGGTTATCTATGCATACTCATTATATGCATGTTGTGGTCTATATCTGCTTATGATGATGTTGTGCTATGTGCTAGCCCTACTTAATGCCTATTTTGAAATATGATGAGGTTATTAATGATGATGTGTTGCCATGATAGCCTTATTGTTGTGGACATGAAAGGGACGATGTTACGCCACTCATTTATGAGCAGGGTGTGATGTCGTGATTCTCTTTCACCTGTTTGATTATTCTATGTAATATGCAATGTATATGTTGTTGTATAGACATTTGGTGTTATGCAGGATGCAGGTACTAGACATCGACTCCACCTTGCTTCACAGGTCTTAGTGTGTCTTTAAATCCCAATGGCAAGTTGATCAGAGGTGACATGAGGTCTTATCGCACTCTAGGCTTAGTGAGTGTGTTGTCAGTTCTAGTTCTTTGGTTAGAGTTGCTTTGTCAGGTGTTATGTGGTATTTTATTTATTCTTATGTTGTTATATATAGTTCATTTGTGTAATAGTAATAATGATGTGTGTGTGTCTATATATATATATATATATATATGAGCTTATAATAAATTAATGTTTATTTGGTGGAGTTATATTAGTTGAGCATTTATGCTTATTTGTACATATTATTATTTAATTATTTGTTTATTTGTTTATTTGTTTACCCATATATATATATATATATATATATATATATATATATATATATATATATATATATATATATTGTTGGTGTAAATAAATATTCATCATAGATATTATTACACTTTACTTAAGTTAACTTAGGATAATGCATCTCTTTGTAGTTTGGATTTGAGACACTTAGGGAAGTGTGCACATAGGGATATAGCTTGTAGGAGAAATTCCACCTTTTGTGGTCTTATTTTGCTGTTACACTCCACATTCGGTCCAGGTCATCCACCTCTTGTGGAATATTATATTATTTCTCCTACCTACCCCTAGTATTTCTTACCTACCCTTGTTTCTCATTGAGCCACATGTCATGATTGTGTGCTCGTATATCCATATGGCCTTGCCTATATAAGCAGGCTCATATTCATTGTATTGGTTAATCCAGTTGATCATTTGTAGATTGATGAGAATACAGTTTGTTCTTGTCATTCTTTTGTCTTTCTTTTATACTTTTCATTTTGTTCTTGATCTTGGCAAAATCTCTCTCTCTCTCTCTCTCTCTCTCTCTCTCTCTCTCTCTCTCTCTCTCTCTCTCTCTCTCTCTCTCTCTCTCTCTCTCTCTCTCTCTCTCACACACACACACACACACACACACAGATATATATATATATTGGAGCTTATAATAAATTAATGTTTATTTGGTGGAGTTATATTAGTTGAGCATTTATGCTTATTTGTGCATATGATTATTTAATTATTTATTGTTTATTTACTTACCCCTTTTTATGATTGGTCTTTGGGAGTTGTAATTGGAGGTTATTATTTAGTTTATTTTCTCTCGATTTTTGTGAGGGGGTTGTTAATATTAATATTATTATTTATTATGATTTTGTGTTGTGATGAGTTATGATTATTATCAGTATTGAAAAAATATTGGAAGAATGATATTGCCGTGAAATATTCTGGGAAGAGTTTTTGGATTTTGATTTTGGTTTTGAGAAGAGGATTGGAGTTGTTTTTCGAATCTGGAATGCTTTTGTGTATGCATTGAAGGAGTTGTTGATTTGTGGATTTTGGCATTTTCAAGCGTAATGTACTTCATCTTCTTCAAGTTTCATTGTCCATTCTTCATTTTTCCAGGTCAGTTGTTCCGAATCCTATTTTATGCATTTTGTTTTAAAGAAAGATTGTTTGTTGAGTGTCTAGAAAAATGTCTTTGGTGTATTTTGGGAATTTTGTGTTTTATCCTTTTCTATATATGTTGTTTGTATGAAAGGATTTTGTTGTCATTTCCTTTGGAGGTTGTGTTATGTTGTTTTGTTCGATTTTTTTTGGTGTTCTACCCTTCTCTGAATCTGTATTTGGATGAAAGAATTTTGCTATGTGTTGAGTGGTGTCTTTCTGGTAATTTGTGTGTCTTAGTTTCAACATTTTGGAATTGAACAAATTATGAATTTTTGGGGCTTCTCTTGTTGCTGGAAGATATATGTGTATTTGGTGTTGGTAGATTTGTTTCCATTTTATGGTTGTTAATCATGTTAAATTGGTTGTTAAACCCCTTTTTTCTGTTTATTTTTTATGTTAAAATTTGTATCCAAGTCTTTTTTTGTTATGGTCAATAATTTTTATTTCTCCCTGAGTCATTTTTTGCCTTCTGTGACATATGCGCTAAAACAGAAGTCGTAAGTGCTAATTTATTCTTCGTATGTGCTAGTCTAGTGAACATATGCACTATATTGTCTGTTGTATTCACCATTCTAGTTAATAGATGCATCGGTCTGAGTAATATATGTGTCATTTTATGTGTTGTATGCATTATTTTGAGTCATAGATACACCAAAATAATTTGTGAATGTGCCAGAGGATTAAGTGAATGAGCCAGTGTATATTTCAAAAGCGTTGTTTCTTTGTTTTTGTATTTCTGGTTGATTTTTGCAGTATGTGTCTAGTTGAGTCAAACCAAAGGCTTGTTTTCGAGATTTTGTGAATCCCTGTGGTGTCTTGTCCAGTCTAGATTTATTAGATTTGAGGATTTTGATACATGTTGTAAATTGGCTTTTGAGAGAGATGGATGTGCCTTGCAAATGAATTATCAGATTCATATTTGGATTATTGCATGAGACTATTGAAATATGGCATTATGGATCAGAAGCTATTATGGTTTAGATTTGATATGGAACGTTTATAAATATGTACCATGTGATTATTTTTAGCTATTTATATTTATGTTTTCACGTTCGGTTTTAGGAACATGATAGGGGGAGTAGCTTCTAGTGGATGTCGAGGCCCCCAAGTGGTTGTTAGGGAATCTCATTGGATGTTTTCTATAATCAAGTGATAATATTAATAAATTAATTTAGGGGTTTGGGTAGTTTTCACATTAAGCAAGATAATTTATGGTTCCCCACTCATGGCCTAGAGTACTAGTTAAGGCTCAGGATGAGATTGAGAAGGTTTTATTGGCATGACTTTACTCCCTTGTCTTCACGAAAGGTTGAGTTGGTTCCACATGGGTATCACTTGGGCATCGAGTCTAGAGAGAGACTACCAAGGAAACCCTTGTCGATGGTATGTAATGTTACTCTTCCCTAAATGTGTCCCACTACCTTAGCCTTTTATGTTTGATAGTAGCCTCTGGTGAGTTTCTACTTTTTGGTTAAGCCTTGTTTGTGCATTTCCTTTATATCTTATGTTACTAGTCTTCGGTTGTTGATTTTTCGTAAGGATTATGTTCCTTGGATGTTAGGTGTCAGCTTAGGTTTAGAGAGTGTGTGGGACCTTATGTCATTCTTTGGAGCACGGGGGGTGGACCTTTTGGTTTCACATGATCAGGTGGTTTGATGTCTTCTTCCATTGAGATTTTCTTCGTTGGATGTGTGTGTCCATGATTGAGGATTATATATCTCTTAAGTTCTTGTGCTAAGGATTTTTGAAGTAGTTATGATCTATTATATATGATTTGAGAGATATCATTGTAATATGTAGTTTGGATAATTATTAATGTGGTTAGAGTTTATGACTTCCTATTGAAGCAGATAATGTATATTTTTATTGGTCATCTTTGTTGAGACGTAATGTGTATCATGTAACGATGTCTTATGTGATTCCTTCTATTTATAAATGATTTTGATTATATTAATGGGTTGTAGGGTTTATCTAGTTTGTTGGAATTGTTAACTTAGGAATATTTGGCATTGGTGCATTAAAATGAACCTATTGTATTAGAAGTGTTAAATATGATATGCCTCATGATTAAATAATGGCTTGGTTAATAGTCATTATTCCTATGTTTTATGCGGTGAAATGAACATTGGATTAAGGGAAAATCATGTATTAATGTTATTTGATGTTATTATTGTTAGTTAGCATTGTTTATATCTTTACTTTGTTGTGTTTAAGTAATGACGTTGAGTTACCCTAGGGAATATAAACTAAATGATATAAGTTAATTATGCTTGTGCATTTATGTTTTATGAGATCATGTTTAGCTAGTGTATATGTTTACATTAAACTTCATGTGTTGTAGTAATATTTTTTTAAAAATTTCTCTATTTTCTAATTAAGTTGGCTAGTTTCTCTAGAGTAATCTTGGCAGGCATTACACTCACACTTGACAATATGGAACAACAATTTATCACACACATGAAGACCAATAAGTCCTCTCGCCCCATTTAGCTTGTTCTTGTATATAAACTAATCAATTAACTTGGTGAACTTAGGTTCCTCTATTTCCAAATACCACAAGATTGAAGTAATTGTGCCATCTTGAGCTTCCATGTGTGATAATTGTGTGGAGTAAGCAATTCAATCCTAGCATCTGCCATAATGTACAAGAACACAAAATAGACAAAATTGCAAGAAAAACACCCCCATAATAAAGGTTTTTATAATTCCCAAATATTCAATTTGCTAAGTGAAAAAATTATTACACTTATGACAAACTACAAAAAAAATCGAGTAAGATGGAACAAAAACACTTGGATGAATGAACTTAACTAACAGATGGCATTTGATGACAATTGACCAATGCTGGAAGGCGTCAGTATGATGGAGATGTTGGTCACCAAAAAAAACACACCTCCGAGTAATATTTGCAACCTTTAAAGAAAAAATTCTCAAATATAAATCACACCACGTAAATATTGATTGCCTTGAAATAAATGTATAATACAACCTCCTTAATAATCACTCCATAGAGGAAAATAACTATCATGATATACTTTATGCAAGAGGAAAAGTATGGTGGTTTCACTCATGGCTAGGAAGGAGGGAATAGTGGCACACAACTATTTTGGCTCCAAAACAGAACTATCATACCAACGACATGCATCTGAAGCCCATTGACATACATATCTCCCATGCCCACTTGTAGGATGGCGTGGAGGTGAGGATGGCATGGAGGTGATAGACCCACCTGACCAATGACGTGGATTTGTCGGAGGTCGAGAAGTGTTGACCGCATTGAGTCCATGTTGTTAACTCCGCATAGCACGCATCAAAAAAACATAAAATAACGACATCGTTTAAGCATTGACGAAGATCATAGAAAACACCGGAAAGGAAAAGTATGGTGGTTTCACTCATGGATAGGAAAGAGGGAATAGTGGAGCCCTTAATATGTACCTCAAGCTAGAATGCGAGTTGGAACACAACAAATACCAAAAAGTATATGCACCTAATATAATTATCGCCCACGATATATTATTGCTTTCAGTAATGAATCACACCAAGATTTATATTGATGCCTCCTAAAAATATATCATAGCCAATGAACAATACAGAGGTGCCTCACCCATGCGAGCAATGTGGTTATCACTGTAAAAAAACTTACAACATTCATGTACCATTAGAAAAGCAACGCCTCTCAATATCAAATATTGATCAATTAATCAATCCTCTGAATGATAAGGCAATTAGCTTGGACCAACTTTGATACCATGTTGAAGAAATTAGATGTACGTAGATCCACACACAAGCACATGGACCAAAATATTACAGGTCAAGTGCAAAAGATAAAACTGTCAAAGTACACTGCCACAATTTTACACAATCTTCAATGCGGACCATTAAGAATACGTGTAGATGCTCAAGATGGAATCAACAAATACCAATAACATTGAATAACCGAATCGCATTATCAAAGTACTAACAGGTATAGGAATGCAACACATTCTTATACACTAACAACATAATAGTCATACTCGACTAAGCACCATCTATGGATCCAAGAAACCAACACCAAGACTTTGAAAACATCAAGATACATCATTATGTCTTTTGCAACAATCTCAAATAGATTCCACACATTTGCATCATCACATTGCAATCCCACTGAAACTGCACTATACCAAACCACGTCAAAGCCACAAGTTGTAACCAAGTAGCTCATCCAATCAACAAGTTTGACATCAATGACAACAAAAATTTATTTGCAGCAATACAAATAAAGAGAATAATGTTTTCAATATTTTCCAAAACAATTTTTTTATAATGATACTCTCTAAAATGTAAAAATGTGTTAGGATGACATATTAAAATACACACCCTAGATATATGAAATTAAAAATTGGAATTCCTATAAGTGAGTAATGGTTGGATCTATGGATTGTTGGATTTGAAATATGAAATTTTGAATATAAAAATAAAAAGACAAAATTGAAAGATTCAAACAAAATTGCAAGATTCAAATGATAAACAACAAGATTTAAACAAAAAAATAAAAATATTACTTCCATAAAATAAATTATAAATTAATAAATGCATCAAAGTAATAAAAACATATACTAAAATAATACATACAAAAATTTAACCCAAAATAATATAAAACTATATTAAAATCAATCTACACATGAAAACATAAGTGTAGATTTAGTGATATCTTGCAATTATAATGTCGTGCGAATTTTACATATTTGTGAATACAAAACAATGTATTTATTGTAAAGGTTAACGATATCACTATTTTGACAATGGAAAAATATTATTGTCTATTGAAATGTATAATCTCAATGACAAGGAAAGTATGATCTTATTTGAATTCAAAATTAATTTTCATTTAATTTTTTTAGTTTACATTTGTACATACACATTTAACAATATCCCTTTTTTTGACACCAAAAAGGTTTATTGTCTATTGAAATGTGTTATCTGAATAACCATTTTAGTATGGTATATTTTGAATTAATAATTTTTTCCATTTAATTTTTTGGCTTTACTTTTATGCATACATGTTTAACAATATCCAAAAAAATGGAGTTAAGAATTTTTTTCCATTTAAATTTTTAGGTTTACTTTTGTGTCAAGTTATCTACCAGAGTAGTTGTAGCTACATCTAAAAAAATTCCTCTATCTTTTATCATGTGATGGATATTCATACCATGTTCAAAAGCTCTCATTTTGGCACAATCTAGGAGGATGCTAGCATGGGTTTCAAATTTTAGCCTTACACTTGCGCATTTGTTTGAAAGTGTCTAAATGCTTTTCAGCAAACATATTTTGTGCATATCCTGCAATCATAGTTGAGACATGAACCTCAAAAAGAATGAAAAATGCATGGCATAGACAACCCATTAAAACTAAGTACATACCTGTTATCCCAAACTCATAGGATGTGTAAAAATAAAGCTCTATGCTTCACGTTTCTGTCTATACTTCCATATTTTGCATACATGTCTACCAGAGCATTTTCAAGTATAACCTTTAGTAATAATCCCCTTCTAAAGCTCCCAATTCTATTGTTATAATGTAAGGATCACCATAATATCAAACTAACATAAATCACATATACACATAATCAAGCATAAATGATTGTCATGCGTTCAATTATCCAAAATTATAAAGATGAAATCACATTTCAACATAAAATTAGAGTGCACAAGCCAGCAAAAAGGCTAAACATAAGGAAGCATATACCTTTACAATAGTCCACACAGTCAATACTATGGATACATAATGTACAAACATGAAGGCCACCATGACAAGAAATCTCGACATTTGTCTCCCTCAAGCACACCATAGGTGAGAAGACTGTCAAGGTGCATTTCCGCCCTACCATAAAGTAGTTACACTTCCCCCGAAATCTTTCATGACACAAAAGATTACCCAACCTAGCATGAAGAAGATTAGCAATGTGATAATATCAAGAGTAATAGAATTTGTGCAACGTGATATGTCCACATTTTACACTAATGTAATAATATTATGGGCACACAAGATGCATATAACATATATATGAAAACATAAGCAACAATCCTTGCTTAACTATCTAAAATCATTTCGAAATCTTAGTTTCATCTTAATCACATTTATTGCAAAAGGTAAACATAACATGAATTTATCTCAAACATGGATAAAACACAAGAATGTATCCATGCATTTCTAAGTAATTCTCTTACACACAAATAAAAACTAGTTCACTCACATCATCACATAGGTAATGGATAAGTACACAAGATTCTAAAAAGTGATTATATCATATATCTATATACACTAAAATATGGTCTGGAGAATTAATTAAATACAGGGTATTTAATTAATGAATTCTTAAGTCTTCTACCTATAAATAAATTGAATGGTTTATTTATATGGTTCATTTTCTTAAATTCATTCCTTTCTAAATCATTTTCCTCATTTCTCCATTAAATGGACAAGGTTAATTAATTTGTTCCATTTAATTATTCTTCCCTTTTAATTTGAATTTTCAATTCAAATTAATCTCACATGTGTCTCTCATTTAATTTGAATTAAATCATATGTCTCCTACTCCTAACCACCTTGTAACCTTCCTCCAACTCAACCTCTATCTAACCATGGGTTAGCCTAACCTCCTATCCTCTAACCAATTCCATCTTAACCTCCTATGGGTTGGTTATCCTCTCTTGAGGACACATGGCTTTCTTGCCACACGTCTACTTCCTCCATGCCACTTGCCCTCTTAAGAGACACGTGTGGGTTTCTTAAGATCCTTCTATTACACTTGTCTTCTCTAGGATGACAAGTGTCATGTCTCCCCGATTCTCTCCAACTTCCTCATTTTTGACCGTTGATCTCTCGAGACCAAATCTCCACCATTGAACCTCACCACCTCAACTCTGGCTTTGGAAAATCTATAAATACTTCTCTTCTCAGTCATGAGAAGACTCTTAGCATTTTTAGCAATCTTAGCATCATTAGCAGCATTCCTAAAAGCATAATTTTAGCATCATAATTTAGTATATCAATAGTATCATTGCATTTTGACAATGACACTCATTGCATTCTTAGCATAGCTATCATGATAATTTAGAATTGCATATCATCATCTAGATCATAGAATTGCTTCATTTCACTCTTGTTTCTTAGGTAGTCATCTTGCGATCATGCAGTTGAGAGCCACCATAGACCCACAAGGTCCTTGAGAATAGAGAACAATGGAACAATTTGAGGGAGTTTTAATTTGTTTATTTGTTCTACTCTCTCTTGTAATTTTTCATTGAATGTTGTGTTTAATATTTGTTTAAAGGATTGATGCACATATTTTTGTGCACAAAATCTAGTAACTTTGAAAGCATATTTAACACACCTTTAGTTCAATGATATAATAGCTCACTCAAAGCACATATACGCATACAATGTGTAGGAACTTAAATTTGGCTATTCAATTTAGTCAAATTTATCTCCTTTAGCCATTTAATTAATTAAATATCTTAATTAATTAAGCTCATCCCTTGAATTAATTAATTTCCTCCTTCCAATCCCTTGAATTAATTAAATTAATTAATTAATTCCCCCCTCCAATCCTTGAATTAATTAATGCCCCTCTCCAATCTCTTTAATTAATTAATTTCCCTCACCTCATTTAAATAATTAAATAATTATTTAAATATGTCACATGTCTCCTAACTTCTAACTACCTAACTAACCCCCCTCTAGACTAACCTTCAATCTAACCTTGGGTTATAACCAACCCTATCTTCCAAAACTAACCTTATCCTAACCTCCCCTCACATGTGTGTGCACACACATATTCCCTAATTTCCTTAATTTTAGGAAATGAAAGCCTATTTTGGGCGGCTTCCTCCCAAAAGAGACATGTGTCCCTCTTTTGGACACTTGTCCTTGATAAGTGTAGATTCTTGTTCCACTTGTCATTTCTAGGATTGCCACTTGTCCTCCTTGAGGACAAGTGTTGCATTTTCCAATCGTTTCCTCTCCTCCCTTCTCCTATTTAATCCCTCCTCATTTTAGATCAAATGGTCCACTTTCATTACATTACATTGTTATAATGCAAAATTTCATCTACCATTAGCACATCCATATTGTCATAATGCCCAATTTCATCCACACTTCATACCATCCAATCCTCATATCTTAAATCCAATCAGTCTATCAGCATCATGGAGCACAATCGAGCACAATCTATGTCGCGAGATCACATCCAAACATGGGAAAATTGAATCAAAGTTGGTAAATGAGGTTTACATTCACTTGTTTTATGTTTTTATGCTTCATTTCTTTCTTTTTAAATATCCCAATTTTGAGGTGTTTGAGTTAATGGTTTGCTTGGTTGATTTCCTTTTTGTTTCAAGTGTTTAATTCTTAGCACACATATTTCCCTCACACATTTTTTGGCATGCCCGGTGGGACCCACTTCACAAGTCAATTTAATCATATTTGTAGGTTGCCATTTTTAGTAGGTTTCTAAATCTGGTAGGTTTCTATTTCTAGCAGGTTTTTAAATCTGGCAAGAGTCTATTTTTAGCAGGTTTCTATTTTTAACAGGTTGTTATTTTTAGCAAGTTTCTGTTTTTAGTAGGTTTTCATTTTTAGCAGGTTTCTAGATTTGACAAGTTTCTATTTTTAGCAGGTTTCCATTTTTGTAGGTTGCTAGTTTTAGCAAGTTTTTCGTTTTTAGCAGGTTGACATTTTTTAGCACGTTTCCAAATCTGACAGGTTTCTATTTTTAGCAGGTTTCCATTTTTAGCAGGTTTATAAATCTGGCAAGTTTCTAATTTTAGTAGATTTCTATTTTTAGCAAGTTACCATTTTAATAGGTTTCTAAATCTACTGGGTTTCCTTTTTTGTAGGTTTCTAATTTTAGAAAATTCTAAAAAAATCAAAAAATTAAAAAACAAATTGATGTTATTTTGATTTTGGCTACTAATGGTATGTTTGCAGCATGTGGCAAGGATAACAGAGACGTTTCGATCGACCAAAGACTTACATTGAAACTACTAACATATTTGGCGTAGGACATTGTCAAAGACTATATTTTCAAATCGAGTGTCTTTAATAGTCAGACAACATTTTTAATTAGGGATTAAAATGAATCAAGTGTATTTTATGTTTGGCACACTTGTGCGCACGTAGGGTGGACCAATTGTTACACCAATTATCCTCTACCCTCACCTTCGTGGACCTTGGGTGAAGAGAAAGGTGATTAACGATGCCCATTTTTCTTTTTTAGTAGCGAATCACCTCTTGGGGGGCTCATCACCAAAAGGGAGTGGTTCAAAACAAAGGCACGTTGGGGATATTGTCTCTCCCAGTGCGACCTTGAGCGATGTTTTCAAGCAGCTATACAAATACCTGATCAAACGGTTGAAGTGTTGAGTGAATTCGTTGTATGTGGAGGCCTTCTCTACACTAATAAACTCAATTAAAGCCTTAAGTGGCTTGCTTCACAAAATCGTTGTTGGACTAGACCCTTCGAAAAATTACTATGAACCAATGTTGGAGATAGAAAATTTCTCTAGATCCTCGGTTCTCTAGAAATTCGAAGCTTGGCATGCCCAATAAGTGTGTGTTGAGGGTGGAGCTAGTGTTGCCAAGCTTCTATCTATCCTGTTGGATTTGGTATTTTATGGTTAGGGGATTCAACAAGTATTGTCTTTGACTATCCTAGGAAGTGCATGACTGATTTTCATTATCATACTTGTGTGTTTTTCGTGTTTGGTGTCATAATATCTTTTGTCAAAAATCAATTCAAAACATCAAACAATCTCATATCACTAGATCCTAGATTGATCTCATCCTTCAACACTTGTCCTTTTGATCTATCAATTTTGTGTTAGTTGTCCTATTACCTGTTAAAATTTACCTAGGTGAAGTGTCAAATCATTTCATCTTGGTCTCATTTCAAATCTAACATCGTCACTATCATCTACTAAGGTCTTTGACTTGTGAAATCAAACTTTCATCATCACAATTGCTAAGTCATTACCTTGTCATATATTCCAAATCTTGCATCATTACTATCATCCTCTAAGGTTTTTGACTTACATAATCAAACTTTTATCATCTCAATTAGAAGTCATAACTTTTGTCCCTCATTCCAATCAAACATTGCTAATCAGATCTCAATTCTCATTTCTAGCTTGCATCATCATTATCACCCATCATCATCCCTTTTCTCCCAAATTTGCATCATCATTTCCTTCTTCTCGAGTCAAAGATCGAACATCAAACATCCAGAATCAAACATCAAACTTCATCCTTTTTCTAACTCCCTCAAAGTTAGTCCCCGTCCTAGTCTGAGCTTGTCATTCATCCTATTCTAAGATTTGGTCAGTAAGAGTTTGATGGTTTGACAGAGTTTACTGACAAGACTATGAATTAGGACCTTAACTGGTAAAGCAAATAAGTTTTGATGGAATCGGGTGATTGGCGATGTTTGGTGACTTGTGGTTTGATACATAAGATTTTATAATGGATTTGAGTATGTAACTGGAACCGCATCCTATGATGGTTATTGGAAGGCATGTTTTGAATTTTTTATGAAGTTTTGCTAGGGTTTAAGGACCGGTAAAGAATTCTCTTAACCGGTATTGATTTTTGGTTTGGTGGTGATCTACATCAAGTTCATGTGTTGATGATAATGCAACACAAACCGCATGATGATTTTGAAAGATGTTTTGGCACGTTTGGAGAACGAATTTCTTTGGAATGTGCTAAGGGTTTGACTTTGTACAAGATCAACTTGTTGTGACGATTTATGATCATTCAACGGTCGATATTGATTTGTAATTGATTGTAATGATCCCTATGATGATATATAATGATTTGTAAAGATTTGTGATGATCTATGTAGTAAGTCTTAGGGTTTTTAAGCCAACCTAGTTGTAAAAGTTATTTATGTCGGCAAGGTTGATGTTTTGGAGTGTCAGTGATTCTGAGAAGTGTGAGAAGTCGAACCAATGTGTGTGAGAAGATCACTTAGAGAGATGCAGAATTAGAACTTAATTGGATCTAATCAAGGAAGAAATAGAGTTCTATACACAGTTCATTCACTGTTGTTCTCTAACAATTTCAACAGCTAAAATCCCTTAATCGGGTAGGTCCAAATAGGCCTCACATTGTAAAATCCCCTAATAGGGTGACTCAATATCTAAGCTCTAAATCCTCTTGTGAGGTTGATCCTAATAGATGAAAGCTTCTAATAGGGCTGAGGTAAATCTCTTAACCAGGTGACTCGTAACAGGGTCTACTCCTAACAGGGCATCATGGTAAGCTTCTAATCGGGCTTGGCTCCTAACAAGGTGCATTCCGAAAGAGTGTAAAATACTTGTGGGTACCAATTCCCACTGCGGTTTTTCCCTATTTGGGTTTCCACGTGAAAAACATGGTGTTCATGTGTGGTATGCTTTTCTTGCGATGTTCATGTTTTATTTCTGATAACCGGTAAAGACAGTTTATGTTTGTTTATCAGATATCTTAAAGTGGTTACTTGTATTGATGAAGCATTCTAATCCGTTAATAAGTTGTTAACTGTGTTTGTTGATTTGATTAAGATGTTTGCATAAGAGGAAATGGTTAACTAGATCTGATAAGGAAATCTGTTATGAAGATTTGGTTTAAGTGTTGAATATTTTTAGATTTGAGATAAGTTTGTTTTGGTGTTGAAAGTTTCAATTTTTGTTAATATTGATTCATCCCCATCTCGGTATAAACCAGATCCTCTAGGTCTATCAATTGGTATTAGAGCATTGGTCCTCTATGTGCAGAAAGCCTAACAACTTGAGGGAAATATTATGTGAAAGATGATGAAGAAGGAGGGTCCCAAGTTTACCAAGGACAACTACCGTATATGGAGTGATCGGATAAAGATCTACATTAAAGGAATGGGTTCATAGTATTGGAATCATATGATAACCAAGTATGTTGCATCTACTACCAGTCCCTTGACATTAGATGAGCTCAATGAACAACAAGAAAAGATTCAGGCTCTTGAAGCAATTGTAAGTACTCTGTCGGATTTTGAATATATTGATGTTCATGGATTAGAAACTACAAATGAAGTATGGGAGAAATTAAATTTAATCTATGGAGGAGATGAACATGTACAAAGGGCAAAGGAAGAGAGTCTAAGAGGAAAATTTGATGAAAATGAAAATGGTTGACGACGAGAACATAACTCAATATGGACAAAGGATTAAGGAAGTTATAGGTGGAATAAAGAGTTTCAGAGGTAAGATTGAAGATGATACTATTGTTAGAAAAATGCTTAGAACTCCTTTACCATGGTATTCTATCAAAGTGTCTGCTATTCAAGAACTAAGATCCATTTCAAAAGATAAAGTTACTATTGATTCTTTAATTGGAAAGTTAACTGCATTTGAACTTAACAATTTTGATAATAGTGTTTCCAAACCTTCTGAATATGCCTTTAAGGCTTCAATAACTGGTACATCAGCAAGGAAAGGAAAAGATGTTTGTCATAATCATGACTGTAGGTCTAGTCTTGGCAGCAACAAAGGTGATGGTGATGATGAAGATCATGTGATGGAACTTGAGGCATTACTGACTAGAAGATTCCCTAGAGGGACAGGTAAATTACCCTTGAAGTATTTCTATTGTAGTAAGTTTGGACACATAGCTGCTAACTACCCTAATGCTGATAATAAAGATAAGTTTAGGAGATTCAAAAGAAAAAGCAAGAAACATTGTTATGTTGCAGTGGATAAAGGTGTGACCGATGATGAATTGGAAGAAGATGACAATGAGGAGATAGTATTTGTTGTTGTGAAGGAGGATCTGGCTGATGAGAAGGCTTTGGTGTCTCATATGGATAACAACGATGAATGGATAATAGATAGTGGTTGCTCACACCACATGACCAGTGACAAAAGTAAGTTCCTATCCCTTGAAGAGTTTGATGGAGGTGTTGTAAGATTTGGTAATAATTCTCCCTGCATGGTTAAAGGTAAAGGATCAATTTCATTAAATGGGAAGAGTAATGCAGATGATGTCTTCTAGGTTGAAGGACTAAAACATAACCTCTTGAGTGTTGGATAGCTTAATGGTAAGGGATATCTACTTGAATTCAAAAGTGGAGTGTGCAGGATTCTTGGAAATAATGGAGAATTGATTGCTACTGAGAAGCAGACTAGAGGTAATTTATTTCATCTGAATACTAATGTAAATGATTGTTTGGTGGTGAAGATTGAAAACAGCTGGTTGTGGAATAAGAGATTTTGTCATGTCAATTTTGACAATTTGATTAAAGCTAGTAAGTCAAGTATTGTTAGAGGTTTGCCCCATCTTGTGAAACCAGACAATGTGTTATCCAAGGATTGTCAGATGGGTAAGATGACCTCTATATCCTTTAGAGTAAGTCTTTTTCTTCAGAGAATATTCTTGATTTGGTTCATATTGATCTTTGTGGTCCTATGAGGACTAACAACTATTTTGGTGATAAGTATTTTATGATCTTTACTTATAATTATTCCAAAATGACGTGGGTAACTTTTATGAGAGAAAAGTCTGAGGCTTTTAGTAAGTTTAAAGCATTTAAAGCTCTTGTTGAGAAAGATATCGGGAAGAATCTAAAATGTTTGAGATCTGATCGGGGAGGTGAATTTACTTCTGATGAGTTTGGGAAGTTTTGTGATGAATAGGGAATGAAGAGGCAGATGTTAGCTCCTAGAACTCCACAACAAAATGGGATGGCAGAGAGAATGAATAGAACAGTTGTTGAAGCTGCTAGAACCATGTTGATTCAAGGTGAAGTACCAAAGATGTTTTGGAGAGAAGCGGTGAGCACTACTGTCTATACTTTGAACCAGGTACTTGTCAAAAAAGTTAATAACAAAGCACCTTATGAATTATGGCATGGAAAGACTCCTAGTGTAAACTATTTCAAAATCTTTGGGAGTAAATGTTATATTAAGAGAGATGATTACACCGAAAAATTTGATGCTAAGTGTGATGAAGGCATTTTTCTTGGTTACTCTACAAAGAGTAAGGCATTTAAATGTTATAACAAGAGAACTAAGAAGATCATTGAGAGTGCTAATGTGAAGATATATGAACTCCTTGATAAATCTGGTGAGTCCAACATATCTGAGCCTGAGAAAGATGAAGAAATACTTGTGTTCATAGAACCGGAAGTGCAGAAGACCAATGAGAAAAATGTTGTAGATAATAGGTGCTCAACTGGTAAATGCAGAGAGCGATGAAGAAGATGAAGAACATGAAGCAAGAAGCACATCACAAGAACTGGTTATTCCAAGGTATGTCAGGTTAAATCACTCAGAAGAACAAATAATTGGAGATAAACATGCTGGAGTACAAACAAGGTTGAAAATCAGAGAAAATTCTTGTCTAAATTTTACTATTGAGCCGAAACCAGTAAGAGATGCATTAAAAGATGATGACTGGATTAGTGCAATGAATGAGGAGTTAGATCAGATAGAGAAGAACAAGACATGGACACTTGTTCCCAGACCGGAAGACAAGAATGTGATTGGAACCAAATGGGTTTTTAGAAACAAGTTAAATAAAGAAGGAAAGGTTGTGAGAAATAAAGCAAGATTGGTTTGCAAAGGTTATGCACAAGAAGAAGGAGAAGATTATGGTGAAACCTTTGCACATGTGGCAAGATTGGAAGGAGTAAGAATGCTACTTGCTTATGCTGCATTTAAAGGATTTAAAGTCTATCAGATTGATGTTAAATCAACTTTTCTCAATGGCATCCTTGAAGAAGAAGTATACATAGAACAACCAGATGGATTTGCTTTGTTTGAAGACAAAGATATGGTTTACAAACTACATAAGGCACTATATGGATTGAAGCAAGCACCGAGAGCATGGTTTGAAAGGTTGCATGCACACCTGATCAAGATAGGATTCCAACGTACCAGTGACGACAATAACATATATCTAAAGACTGATGGAGAGAAAGTATTGATAGCTAAAGTATTTGTGGATGACATTATCTTTGGTGGCAATGATGACTTATGCATGGATTTTGTTGAGGAGATGAAAAAGGAATTTGAGATGTCTCTTATTGGAGAGATTAATTTTTTTATTGGGTTGCAGGTCCAACAATTGGATGGTGGAATTTTTATCTGTCAGAGTAAGTATGTCAAAGAGGTGTTGAAATTTTTTGGCATGGAAGATTGTAAACCGGTTGGTACTTCGATGGTGACAGGCTGCACGTTGTCTAAGCAAGATGGCTCACCATCTGTGAATGAGAAAGAATATAGGTCTATGATTGGTAAATTGCATTATGTCGTTCATAGCAGGCCGAATATTGCACATGTTGTTGGTTTGGTTGCTAGATTTCAAAAGGATCCCAAGGAGACTCACTTGGTAGCAGTGAAAAGGATATTCTGGTACTTGAAAGGTATAGAAGATTATGGTTTGTGGTATCCTTATAAAGCAAATTTCTCTTTGGATGTGTTTACTGATGCAGATTGGGTAGGCAATGTAGATGACCGGAAAAGAAATACCGGTGGAGCTTTTTCTTCTTGGAGGCAGATTGGTTGCTTAGACAAGTAAGAAGCAAACTTGTGTTTCTCAATCAACAACAAAGGCATAGTATGTTGCAGCATCAATGAATTGCACGCAGGCAATCTAGATGATACATGTGCTTGAAGGATTCAGATTTGATATGTTTGAACCGGTAAGTATTTACTGTGATAATACTAGTGCAATAAATATTTCAAAAAATCCCGTGTTACATGCAAGAACAAAGCACATAGAATTGAAATATCATTTTATAAGGGAAAGAATACAGGAAAACAAGTCCGCATGGAGTATGTGACAAGAAAAGAGCAGCTAGCAGATATTTTCACAAAAATATTGTCAAAGAAAACCTTTGAGTGTCTCAGAGGTAAATTAGGGGTCAGATCCCTACTCAGACAAAACTGAAATGCAGGATGCATCAATCCAGTGGGCTTCATGACTATTGTTCACTTTGGATTGATGAGATGTAGGATACTCCATAGGGGGAGCATCTTAGATGTGTTTGCAAACATGTTGAAGGCAACAACTGCAGTAGCCTTGATGATTTGTGATGCTTACACACCTTTGGCATTGCTGTCAAAGGAGGAGAAGAAATATGATTAAGAGAAGACATATGATTAGTTGGAGTAGATATAGTGTAACCAACAGATGAGATGCAGTAGAGAAGAGAAGAGTTGCAGAGAAGGTCTAGAACAGAGCAGAACAGTATGAGTTGAGTATGTTGATATTTAGTGTTGCCATCAATGCCAAAGGGGGAGATTGTTGGAATGTTTGGCATAACTGATGAAGATGAGATGATGGTAGATGATTGTATCGGTAGAGGAAGATGACATGATCAGTTATTTATATTGTCATTGATGGCAACCAGGTTCAACTGATGTTTAATGATATTTACAGTTGGTTTTTTGGTGATTGACTTGTTGGCTAAGTGATTTGTTCTACCAGAGTAAGAGTTTGATGGTTTGATAGAGTTTACTGACAAGACTGCGAATTAGGACCTTAACTGGTAAAGTAGATAAGTTTTGATGGAATCGGGTGATTGGCAATGTTTGGTGACTTGTGGTTTGATACATAAGCTTTTATGATGGATTTGAGTATGTAATTGGAACCACATCCTATGATGGTTATTGGAAGGCATGTTTTGAATTTCTGATGAAGTTTTGCTAGGGTTTAAGGACCGGTAAAGAATTCTCTTAACCGGTAATGATTTTTGGTTTGGAGGTGATCTACATCAAGTTCACGTGTTGTTGATAATGCGGCACAAATCGTGTGATCAGTTTGAAAGATGTTTTGGCGCATTTGGAGAACAAATTTCTTGGGAATGTGCAAAGTGCTTAGTAGAATGTGCTAAGGGTTTGACTTTGTACTAGTTCAACTTCTTGTGATGATTTATGATCATTTAATGATCGATATTGATTTGTAATTGATTGTAGTGATCCCTATGATGATCTGTAATGAATTGTAAAGATCTATGATGATCTATGTAGTAAGTCTAAGGGTTTTGATGCCGACCTAGTTGTAAAAGTTATTAATGTCGGCAAGGTTGATGTTTTGGAGTGTCGGTGATTCTGAGAAGTGTGAGAAGTTGAACTAGTGTGTGTGAGAAAATCTTCCAAAGAGATGCAGACTCTGAACTTAATTGGATCTGATCAAGCAAGTAGTAGAGTTCTATACACAGATCATTCACTGTTGTTCTCTAACAATTACAACAACTAAAATCCCTTAACCGAGTAGGTCCTAACATGCCTCACATTGTAAAATCCCCTAACAGGGTGACTCAATATCTGAGTTCTAAATCCTCTTGCGAGGTTGATCCTAACATATCAAAGCTTCTAATAGGGTTGAGGTAAATCCCTTAACTGAGTAACTCCTAACAGGGTCTGCTACTAATAGGGCATCATTGTAAGCTTCTAACTGAGCTTGGCTCCTAACAGGGTGCATTCCGAAAGAGTGCAAAATATTTGTGGGTACCAATTCCCACCGTGGTTTTTCCCTATTTGGGTTTCCACGTGAAAAACATGGTGTTCATGTGTGGTATTCTTTTCTTATGATGGTCATGTTTTATTTCTGATAACCGGTAAAGACAGGTTATGTTTGTTTATTAGAGATCTTAAAGCGGTTACCAGTATTGATGCTTATATGATTGATGAAGCATTCTGATCAGTTAATAAGTTGGTAACTATATTTTTTGATCTGATATTGAATTGATGGTTGATCTGATTAATAAGTTTTCATAAGAGGAAATTATTATCTAGATCTGATAAGGAAATCGGTTATGAAGATTTGGTTTAAGTGTTAAATGTTTTTAGATCTGAGATAAGTTTGTTTTGGTGTTGAAAGTTTTAATTTTTGTTAATATCGATTCACACCCCTCTAAATATTAACTGGATCCTCTAGGTCTATCAACAACTCTCATCCCTCCATCTATCCCAATTGAAGAACTCCCCATCCTTCCATCCAGTCATTCTATCTCAAATGAAGAATCGTCCATCCTTCCATCTACTCTATATATCCCAATTGAAGAACCTCCTATCCTTCCATCCAGTCCATCCACCCAAGTCATTGAACCTTCCATCATTCCATCAATTCCCTCTAAAGAGTCTACTCATTCAATCCTTGTCACACCATCCACACCTATCCCATCATTCCAAGATCTTGTTCCAATGTTGAAAAAAATATTGATCCAAATCAAGATCCAACCATTACATCTCCTCCATCTCAAGATCCCCTACCATTTCCTCTGCCAAGTCCAAATCCTCCCATCCCATATAATCCACCTCTTGATCCTCCATCTCCTCCTATCCAAAAAAATCATAACACCATCACTCTATCCCCTTAGTTCACTTACAACAGAAGAACATCTCATATACACCACCCATTCTCCTCCATTTGATCCATGGTAGTTCCCTCGCAGTAGAAGAACATCTCATATACACCACCCATTCTCCTCCATCTGATAAAGGACTCACAACTTGTTACCTAGACAACAAGTATCCTACTTTAGAAAAATTGCTTAAAAAAATGAACTATAAGGTAAAGGTTTAGGCCTACATGAGCAAGGTACTTTGGAGCCCATCCATGTCAAAGCATATCTATGATCTCATGGTCTCAATTACCTATCCCTAGCCACTTCATCTAAAAATGTTGGTACAACTAATGCAATATCCAAGTATGCTTCCAAACACACCATTGCCTCTTCCCATCGTTCCTTCAAATCATTTATCGCCATTCCCCCTCCCCCAACATATAAAGCTAAAACAACCATCCATCCTCCTCCTTCATCCTCTAAATCCATTTTGGGTCCCTATATCCCAAAATTTACTTTGATATATCCCCCACATGCTAAATCCATTTTGGGCCCTTATATCCCAAAATCCCATCCTCCATCTTTTCCTACTCGTACTTCCATATGCATATCCCATATCTCCATCACCCATCATAAAATTTCTTCTCCTTTCATTCCTAACTAGGATCAACAAAGGCACATATCCCCACATTCCATCCAACATCCTACATCCATCATTTCATTTATAATTCCTCCATCCCCTACACCTTTGCACACTCCTTCTAAGGCTACTAGCATAAATTTGGATGCCAAATCAAAAATACATAAAGATAAACATCCACATCAATATAAAGATGATCATGTCCACTCAAAAAGATATGTTCCAATAGTGCAAAAGCTGATACAAAAAAGAAATGAATTCCAAAGGCCACAAAGGTCCACTAAAGAAAAAGAAAAAACAATGTGGATTCCAAAGCAACAAGAAGCAAAGCAAAAAGAAGCAGTTCATCCAAAAGAATAAACTGCTATGGCATCCAAAATTGCTAGTCCACCAACTAAAAATTCTCCCCCTCCATCTCTTAACTCTATTTTGGGTACCTATGTCCCAAAGCTCCCTATCATAATTCCTCCATCATATTCACATGCTACATCCATCTCCCCTCCGCTCATCCCGCTTCCTCCACAACATGTGAAAATGTTGGTCTTGGCAGCATCCCCCCATCACACTCACTTTCCCTCATTCCATTCCAATGCTTTCCATTACCATATCCCTTACACCAATTACATTCCCCATTAAAACCATCTAATCCAAGCCTTTGCATGACCCGTTCAGTCCCAATAAAGTTAATGTACCAACATCTAATGATCACTCCAAATGGACTTCTATCATCTTGATATGAAACTTGATGCTTGAGTCCTCCATCCACCTATCCTCAAAATCCATTTATCCTCGTTGATCTCCATCCATAAAGTTCCTCCCAAAAATTGGAAAATAAAAAAAAAAGAAAATGAAAAAAGAGAAGAGAAAATATTTGTCCACTGGTGAAAACTTAGCAAACAGGCACCTTGGACAAGTACCTTGATGAAAACCTGGCAAACAAGCATCATGTGTAATTCCCCTTATCCTTTTTCTCTCTGCACTTGGGGGCAAGTTATTCTGGCCATCTAGTCATTTCCTCCTCCATTCCATCTGCCTACCATATCCATCATATCCAATCCATTTCACTTCCCCCATCCTCCTTTGGATCTTGATAAAAGAAAAGGCCACCATGTATACATGCTTTGTACACATCTTGGCTTCCACTTACCTGTCACACTTTTCCTTCGTAGTCCTTTTTTACCCATCACCCTATCTTCCATTCATTTTCTTCAAGAATCCTATCCTTTGGTCAGTTATCTTATCCTATCCATCCATCCACCAATTCTTGGACCTGCCAATTCCTCAATCCCTTCAATAAATTGATTCATCTCCAATCCTTTTCATCCTATCCTCCATCCTTTCATTGTTCCCATCATAACTTTCATCCCTCGTCATTGGTATCTAGCTCTAGGCTACCCCACGCAATCCAATGCGATTTTATCCTATCAATCCATCTGCTCCTCGCAATCCACCATCTCGTGCACATCTTATCCATCTTCCCCAGCTATCCAAGGTCAAGTGCTAATCGAATCATCTAATCGTATCCTTGGTCTTGTTCCTAGCCTTGCTACAAGATTTTCTCCAACCCATCAATCATCAATCTCTCATGGCTTTTCATCTTGACTGGGGCAACATTAGGCCTATCACTGGGTCCTCTTCCATCATCCACATCTCTTGTACATCTTGTATATAGGTCTCATTCTACATAGCTACATGTATCGATCGTGTCCTTCGAGATCATATCCTATCAGTTGGATCTTCAACAATCATCTTTAAGCATCTTTGTCATCATGATCATATCAAGTAGCTTTTGTCTTATCCATTAAACTGTCATCTATCATTTGTCTTATACAAGATGTAGCCTTCTTGAAACCAGATGTTTTGATCTATCTTAGCCTTATACAGGATGTATCCTTCCCGAAACTAGATGTCTTGATCATTTTTGTCTTATATAGGATGTATCCTTCTTAAAACCAAACATCATCAAATCATCATCAAATCCTTTTGACAAAAGATATTTGAGACCCTCATGTTGGCTTTGATTATTTTTTATCTTTGTTTATCTTTTTAAGCTCCTCGGGTCCTATTTCCTCTTGGTCGCCATGATCCTTTATATCATGGTAATCTATGAATAACAAGGCTCAGGACGTGATCTTGTTGCTTTTTCTTTTTGTTTGGTATGTCTTTTGGATGTGTTCCTTGTTGTACCCTCATGAGGTCTCTATTCTCTCATGTTACATTGGAGCATATCCTTCTGCTTGGGGTTATTCTAGCACTATTGCCTGTAGGGTCTTAGTAACTTTGTGTGGTGCTAGATTAGCATGTGTGTCTATTTTTGTGTCAGTCCATGCATTGGCTATGAAATTCCACCCTGGTTCCTTATACCTTGGTGACTCATAGACACTACTAAATCAAGATAAGTGCTACATGACGTCTTGTTTTGCAGGTATTCGCGCTCCATGATGTTTCCATCTTCATCTCCACTGCATTTTTCATTATTTCCTCTTCTCCTCCCTCTTTCTTTACATCCTATCCATTGGGGCAATGTTTCTTTCGAGATGCTGCCTGACCCTTTCTCCCCGTGCACCCTCTCGAGGGGGAATCCCTACCCATTCCTTTGTCCGCCTGAGGCACTTTCTCACTCCTTTCTTGATCACCCTTCCTTTTTCTTCTCTCACAAGTGCTTTATTGTCTTTGCACCAATGCTATTCTAGCACCACCGTGAAGAGGGGCAAAATGTAGGCACGTAAATTTGGCTAATCAATTTAGAAAAAAATATTTTCTTTAGCCATTTAATTAATTAAATATCTTAATTAATTAAGCCCATCCCTTGAATTAATTAATCTAAATAATTAATTTCCTCCTTCCAATCCCTTGAATTAATTAAATTAATTAATCAATTCCCCCCTCCAATCCTTGAATTAATTAATTTCTAATTAATTAATGCCCCTCTCCAATCTCTTTAATTGATTAATTCTAAATTAATTAATTTACCTCACCTCATTTAAATAATTAAATAATTATTTAAATATGTCACATGTCTCCTAACTTCTAACTACCTAACTAACTCTCTTTTAACCTAACCTTCAATCTAACCTTGGGCTCTAACCAACCCTATCTTCCCAAACTAACCTTATCTTAACCACCCCTCGCATGTGTGTGCACACACATATTTCCTAATTTTCTTAATTTTAATAAATTAAAGCCTATTTTGGGTGGCTTCCTCCCAAAAGAGACATGTGTCCCTATTTTGGATACTTGTCATCCCTTGTTGAGCCACTTAATGTGGAATCTTGTTCCACTTGTCATTTCTTGGATTGTCACTTTTCCTCCTTGAGGACAAGTGTTGCATTTTCCAATCCCCTCCTCTCCTCCCTTCTCCTATTTAATCCCTCCTCATTTTAGATGAAATCACCCACTTTCATTACATTGCATTGTTATAATGCAGAATTTCATCCACCATTAGCACATCCATATTGTCATAATGCCTAATTTCATCAACACTTCATACCATCCAATCCTCATATCTTAAATCCAATCAGCCTATCAACATCATGGAGCACAATCGAGTACAAGCTACATTGTGAGCGCACATCCAAACATGGGAAAATCGAATCAAAGTTGGTAAATGAGGTTTGTATTCACTTGTTTTATGCTTTTATGCTCCATTTCTTTCTTTTTAAATATCTCAATCTTGAGGTGTTTGAGTTAATGGCTTGCTTGGTTGATTTCCTTGTTTCAAGCATTTAATTATTAGCACGCATATTTTCCTCACATGCAATGCATACAACATCATAGCTACTTTACATAACACAATTCCTCCACCAATACTCTCTATTCAAAACATTGCAAGCTTAAATCTAAAGTTATTGACATCATACAAAGATAATGAGTAACGATGCTTTTTCAATGCATTTATGAGATAAACTATGATATCCATCTAAAAGAAATAATACTCCAAATGCTGTAATGGCAACTCTTATGATAATGAGGCACCCTTCATAATTGAAATGAAAAACAATATCAAGCCATGAATAATATAGAAGCATATTCTAAACTAAATATTGATATTTAAAGATAATTCAATATTATGCCCTAGAATTTAATTAATACTAAAGAGGCATATAGTAATTACCCACATTAACTAAGATAAAATAATGCCTATCAGTATGCAATTTTACCATCAATTCTTGGAGATAATATAGAAATGATAATTCTTATCATTTTATCATAATATTTATTGTTGAAAAATTAAATAGAGCATGAGTAAAATAGCACTTGGACAAATTTATAAATTTGAGTCAATATTGAAGATGACTACCCAAGATTTTTTAAATAAATGACAAAGTAATAGATTATAACAATGTTATCAACTAAGGTTTCCACATGTGACATAGGATAATGGTTCCTTAAGTGGGCATAAACATTTTATAGTTTAATATCAATATTTTTAAGCGATACTAATTTAGGTTTATATTTAACTATACCTGCATTGAAAGCTTTATCTATTGGCTGGACTAGTCTTCCACTAGCTCTCTAAGCACTATAGATGTGTTTAATTGAAATCATTCTTTACATGAAAAGTACAAAACATAAGGGTAACTCTCCAACGATAATTGTGATAGTTTAGGAAAAGATTCTTAATAAGCACTCAATCTTCCAACTACTAAGATTGTCAATCTTATGCTTGTCTTGATAGACTATGCAAACATTTTAAGTGACAAAAATGGATGTGAGGATTAGTTCTACCAATCTCTTCCATGAGATGGACTATGTTTTAATAGATTAAAATATTATGACATTAAACGGGGGTGATTTTCTCAATAATAACAACCAATTCATGCCACAACTTCTACCTTTTCCTATTTGAGTAGTCTCTACTACACCAGTGTACATATGATGAGAGAAAATACAATCACATGAAAGAAAGTAAACAAAGATTAAAAGAAAGGCTAAAAGAATTTCACAATCACAAGGACATAGACATAGTTATTATTGTTGTTCCCTTGGCATGTGTTGGCATTAATGTCAAAACTGGTAACTCCTTGATGGTACAATTATGTGGTTTCTTCATCTCAGGTATATGATTTGAATTCGACAATGATTAATATGCTATCTGAGCATCTTTACTGGTATTTCTGTTATGTGATGTCTGGTATACCTTACTTGGTGGTAGACATTGATGTCCCGTGTTATTATCAATAGTAAGTGTTTAATTACTTATTAATATCTTATTAATAGGTTGTTAATATCTTATTATATCTTAATGATATAAGTCAGTACATGTTTAATGCCTATAAGGGTTATTAGACTTCATGTGGTGAGATATGTTTAAAATGGAAATATATGAATAAGATCTTGTAACTTCACCATTATGTTTGACCTTGAGCATGAGTATTTTGTGGTGAAAAGGTT